>NW_008825153.1:341051-399227 GCF_000699105.1 Pygoscelis adeliae
GTGAGCGTGGGTGCCCGCACTCCTGCCTTCATTCAGGAGGGAGGCGGGGAGGAAGGAGGGAAGGCGATTAGCAAGCGCCACATTAATATGCTAATCTCCCCCTTCCATTCAATTCACCCGGCAGCCTCCTGTTTACCAAACTGACAGCCGCTTCTGAAAGCGACTAAGCTGCAAATCAAGCCTGACCCGGGTCGTGTCTGGAGATGTGCTTCCCCCGACCATTTTTTGTCGCTGTTGTTTCAGACTCACGCCCTCGGCGTCTCCCCCGGCCCCGGGCGCCCAGCGCCTGCCCCCGCTCGGCACAATGAAGCCCCGCACAATGCCCGGCCGGGGCCGAGGGCCCGCGGCTGCTCCGGCAAACCACACCTTCCCACCAAGCACTCGAATTTTGGCACCGCTTTTACGTATTTTGTTCCTATGCTTGCACACGGCTGTACTGAAAAAAGAACCCGACACCCTAAAAGCGCACAAAAACTTCCATAAACCCTACATCACCACCTGCTTGACTTCGCAACTACAAGATCATCGACCCTGGTAGTGTTCCTTTGCCTTAAATAAAGAGCAAGTATCACGGCCCATGCCACTAATTACTCGGTACCACGTCTAGCCCTCCCCGAAAACCAAGGCTTCTTTATATGCTTCTAGGCAAAAGGCAAAGGTCACCACAAACGTACACACCACATGCTGCATGGCATTTGTTTCTTCTTAACTTTGCAGCATATAACGTCAAGATTACTTGCAACAATTTTTTTTTTTAAATGCGAGTATAAACATTGCAAAAGCATATGTTTATAAACACACACTCAGGCAGCATATGTATACAGAAATAAAAATACTCATTTTACTCCTAGCAAAAGGTTTCACAAAAATTATAAACAACTGATTCAGCTAAAGTATGTATTAAAAATCAACAGGAACAAGACTCACACACAGATCATTAAAGTTCTTTATATATTCCATGGTAATCTTTTCTCACTCCCAGCCCTCAGCAGTAAGGCATAAGGCTTATCCGAGACTATAACCAAAAGGGAATTAATCTAAAGCTAGCAGTCTTCAACTTAACCTATCTGCCTACTTGTAGCAGCACGCACTCGTCCACAGCATATGTTTAATTACCATTCTTTACTGTAATACTGCCATCTTCATTTCTCAATACACTGGCTATGCAGAACTACAGCAGTGTATGTCAAAACTCTTGATAAATACAGTTGCTGCCTTTTTTTTTTAATATTACTTTCTTCTATATTTAAAGGAGAAAAAATATTCACTAAAAAAAAAAAGAGAGAGAGAGATTAGGCCACAACCAGGCCCATCAGATGTTCTGCATCACTGCTCAGGCACAAAGCTCTTTCTGGGGCTGAAGAAAGCCAAAGGGAACTGAAGACATGCCTGGACGCCTTCCTCCCCCCCACCATAAAGTTTTCAAAGCCCCTAAGTGCTACACGGACAGCCAAATACTTCCAGCAACAAGGTCAATTATATTTACCTTCAATAGTAAAGCAAAACATGTTACAGTAATATTTAGAACACTAATTAATGTATTTGTGTGTCTACAGAAGATGCACAGACACAGGATAGGTGCCTTTCTGGTTCAAGCTTCAGCTCGCGGCACAGGAAAGCTGCTTTTATGCATCCAGCTCTGCTACGGGCTTCCGTGATGACCTTGAGCAAGTCAGTCTTGTTTCATTTCAAAACAGAAAGCTGCAGATACTTCTTTAGTTTTCCCTAAGTTGGTTTGGTCTGTGCTTTAGGGTGTAAAATATAAAAAGCCTGTGTTTCTTCCATAAAAATAAAGTGTTTTGCAGAAAACTGGCTAAAAAAAATTCAAGAGGTAACAATGGTAGGGCCTAAATTAAGTTTTATTCATGAAAACAAAACCCTTTAAATATCAACTGGTAAGTGCATTACCAAGGAGAATTTTAATAAACAGAATGTGTGGACTCGCATTTTTCTTTATACTTTTAACAGATGAGACTAATACAGATTATCAATCCAAGTGTCAAGAGATACTGTCTGCTCGTTACAGCTACCCTTATTCATGATATGAGTATTACAATCATTCTCCTCAAGGACATACCATCATGTTGTAATATTAGGCTATAAAATGAAGGTGAAAACAAAGTACTACATAGCATGACTTTTTTTTAATTCACTTTTAGAAGTTACACAGTATTGTACACTCTGAGTACATGTTTTTCAAAATAAGCCAAGTGCTTCCTTGATGCCAAGACTATTTTTTTTTAAATTACTTAATTTCTATTTGTTATTGTAAGAAGTAACCAGTAGGCATATGCTCATTCTCTTCTTTCAAATAACATGATCAGTTTTTCCTACACAAAAAAAACCAAAAGTATAACATTTGTGTTCTGGAGAAAGTCAGAAACTCAAAACTTTCAAGGGGGGGGGGGGGGGGGGGAGGGGAGACAGCGAAGCAGGGATAGAGCAGAAGACAAGGCACAAAGTAAAAAAACCAACCAACCAATCTGGAAAAGTTAAATATATTCCAGTATACTTAATACCAAGTTCTTGCAACATTTTATAAATACTGCTCACCAAGTAGGTATCTGAGTACCATTTATGTAAAATAATGTGTTTTACATAATGCCAATCAGATTGTAACATTTACTGAGGTAAGGAACATCTATCAGAAATTAGGACCGTGGAACAGGAACGTTCGTTCTTGTTGTGTAAGATGCGTATGCTAACATACACTGACAGTATCTGCATAGTACTCACCGTATAAGCAATGATGCTAACAGCTATCAAAGAAAATTCTAAAAAAATTTAAAAAAAAATGAATGCATCAGTTTATACTAAGAACATGTAGCAGCATTGGCCATTTTCCTAAAATACACATTCTAACCAGAAAAAGCTCAGACTACCCCAATGACAACAGACAGGCCAAGGTCCTCAGCTAAGAAATGGCATTTTGCCTCCAAGGAAATTCAAGTCAAGACTTTTCTACTGTGACTATAACTTCGGTTGCTCAATTTCAGCCTGGTTTTAAAGACTACTGAATATCAGCATCAGCTTTTTGAACGGGGGGGGGGGGGGGGGGGGGGGGGAAGCTTTTGAATTATATCAAGGCATTTAGTTTTTGTTTTAATTTTGCCTGCAGGGCTGATCCTGTCTCCTAGTGAAGTCGACTGCAAAAATCACAAAGCCTTGTGGAATAGAGGGTTAAACAACAGTTTTGTACAACTGGAAGGCACATAAAAGGTTGTATAATTTTTTCCACTCAAGCTTATCCAAACAAACAAAAAAAAAAGATCTAAAATGCCTATCAGATGAACTGGCAAAGCTTGGCTTTCTCTAGGGTTATGTCTAGAGACTGAGCTCCTGTGGGGTGTCTCGGGTATCTAATCAGCAGAGAGCTAACTACAGTTTCTCCCTCAGTGAATGGCATCATTAGGATCTCTCCACTATTCAACCAATTATTTTCACATCAGTTAATATCTCTATTCATCAAATTTTGATCAAACTGGCTGGCAAGTTCAAGCACTGTTGGGAAAGGGAACAGGACAGAGCCAAACAGAGAACACTTGCCTGAGTTTCATTACCCTGAGAAACCAAACTAAACCTCAGTATTCAGAAACTTTGTGAAGAAAGCAGACAGATCTGTACCAAAGCAGCATTTGACAGCAGAATAAAGATTTTTCAGTTCCTCTTCTGCAACATCTCAGCTACCAGATGAACATACCAGCAACAGAGATGTCCCTCCAACAGAGAGAAGAGAGCAGCCCATTTGCTTGTTAAGACAAAAATGAAGAGCTTACAACCTAGAGCACAGCAATCACATCATCATTATTATTATTTTGGACTTGATCATTTCTAGTCTTAGCCAGTTCATGGGCTACTGTTTATCCCTGTAGTAGTTACTAGATGCTGAATCATAGAATCATAGAATCATTAAAGGTTGGAAGAGACCTCCAAGATCATCGAGTCCAACCATCAACCCAACAAGCTGAAGAACAAGCACATTTATTTTAACATCTACATATTGATGTAAGAGATGGAAGAAGAACATTTCTTCATTGCATTCATTTTGCTAATAAAACATGAGAGCTCCCAAACCAAGTTTGCCCTCAGGAAAAGTGAAGGATTTTCTTTTTTGTAAAGCCACAAATGCTTTTTACTGAGACAGTTGCAGAACAGCCTGTAAAGCTAAGAGTGCCTGATGACTGTTCTAAAAATTAAGACGTTTATTGCTCATGTGACAATCTTCTGCATCCTAATTCATTTGCTTTTCCATGTTTGTATCCAGAATTCTGCAAAGATGCTCTCCAAACATTGAAACTGCACTGTAACCTTCATTAATCTTCATTCTCTCAAGCTTGTTCCTTATGGTTTTTTTAATTACTGTAATTATTTTGTGTACATGTGCGTAATAGTTAAAGAGTGGAAAAGATTATCTGCCCTAAGTTTCCCTTTAGCCAGAGTCAAACAAACATCGTCTCCTTTGTTCACAGAAACTATTGAAAAATGGTGCACTGCCATGCCATCAAATTTGCAGTTATGGCTCCTGAAGTCTACCTTACACTAAGCTCAAGTTTGCAAAGGCTGTCTTGGAAATCTACCCTGGATTACCTGGTCTCTACATCTACCATCCTTGCCCACTGGTAACTCCTTGCCCCTCCGCCCACATCTTCCCTAGCATACAGTCTTCTCCTGAACACCCTTTGCCAAAGGGCACAAAAGAGAACAAGGATGACAGGTTTCATGAACTCAAAGGATCTCTGAAGACTGAGAAGTTCAATCATCATTGTACTGCCACTATAGATATTCTTTCTTATTTAACTGTGACCATTCTGACAGATAAAACTGAAAGACAAATGCCATTTTACTTTGAGTGTCAAAATCCAAGCCCAGTCCTCCAACAGAAATAATTCAGCACAACTGAGAAACAACATCGTCCCCATGGATTCATTCGACTCTCTGCAATATGGACAAACTCCAATTCCATGCTCTAGATTAGGTTACGCCATTTTTCTCCTGAAGGAAAAAGGTAACAAGGGCTTAGGAAATAAACCTTAGAGAATCAATTAAAAAAAAAGCAAAGCAAACTACTAGTAACATCCATTGCCTGTAAAGCTAAGTGCTCTTTTCTTTTGTGAGGTTCCCATCAAACAAATGAAAAATTTGGATTTGTGAATTTAGTCTTCATTTTGAACTTCCAGTGGCACCTGCCTTAAGATTTCTTGCTCAGAGAATGCTTGAGATTTGAACGAGTACAACAGACTGAAGCTCACACTTCCTAGCTTCAACCTGGGGCAGCTGATAGCCAGGAAGAGAAAATACACTGCAAGATTCACACCACAGTGCTTCAACTGACCAGAAAAAGATGCCAGTACCCCAACATAAACTCATTCTAGAACATAAACTGCTTTGGATCTCTGCTTAAGACGTTCTTCCAGCATAAATTCAATCCAATACTGAATTTATTGTTATCTTCCTCCATTTGGTGAGCTTTAGTAGAATACATCTAGGGTATTCCTGAAACATGCAGAGTTTTAAAGCAACACTTTCTCACCTCCTGGGCCACAGTCACCTAATTAGCTTTACTATCCTCTGAACTATATTTTAAAATAGTAGTTGACAGAATTCACTGCTTTCATTTTCAACTCTCAACCCAGTGGTAGTAGTGAGGTAGGGAAGGGAAACATAGCAGGATGTTGGGAGAGAGCAGGAGGAACATAGCGTTAATGAAGTTTCCCTGTGCTTCCCCTTCCCAAAGGTTCCTCTGATGTTGAGCAGCAGAGCGGACAGCATGCAGCCTCCTAGCCCATGCTGTTAAGACAACAGATGTTAGAAGGACCACTAAGTTAACTATTTTTATTACTTCATAAATAAAGACTAGCCATTTTTTACAACCATATGGGTTGTATTAATTTTCAGGTATGAAAGCTGTAGCAGATTTTCTTGTGGGTGGAGTAACCAGCTCATATTCTCCCACTTCCTTCCATTTACTTTTTGAAGGCTTACTGCAGAGAAGTATAAGTCAGTGCCATGAAAGCCAAGAATGGTTTAAAATTACTCCTTCCTTAGGGCACTGATTCCAATCTTCTGCCTCTTCATGTTCCAGGCTATTTAAAAAAAAAAAAAGAAACGAAACAACAAAACCACCACACAAAAACAACCAAACAGAACTGTTGCTATCCTCAAGACATCTTTGAGAAGTTCCTTCACAATTCCAGTGCTTCAAGCAAAAATCTGCTTCATGGAGATCTGGAAAACTAAGAGAAGAAAAAGCGAACCCTACACATCCTGCTCCTTGTTTTACTGCAAAATAAAGTCTGATAATTTTGCTCTGTGACAGGCTCACTGTGCTCATCAGTTTGCACTGCTTCTCTTCAACCTTCTCAGATGGGGAGAAAGAGGAGGGATGACAGGAGAAGGAGTGAGACAAAGCTATCCCAGAATGGTCACCAGAGCCTTTCCTGACCTTATAAAGCTTCCTCTATTTATGGGGAAAACTTTCTATTTATGAGGTAAACACAGTAGAAGGTATCTGAAGGGGGAGGACCCCACCCCTTTGATGCTGTTTAAAGGAAACACATTCTGCGAGGATTACTTTTGTTCTGTGGAAGGGATCCATGAGTGGATCAGTTGACCTTACAGATGCTTCTTAAAACCTCTCTTCATTAATTCAAGAGTAATCTAGAAATAATTAGTCACATCTTCTAAGAGGGATATAGGAAAATGAAGTTGCTTATGGGTCAGCAAGTCTCTTCCGTGTCTGTTCATAGCTGGGCTGCTTTCTCTCTCTCATCTATCTAATAACCAGTTACACAAAGAAAGTAAGAAAGCTGTGCAGCCACAGAGGGTCCAATTAACGTAGCAGAAATGGTGTAGTCTGGACATGTCTCCCTTGTCCTGCTTCTCCTCCATATGCTAAACAAAGTCAGAACAAGAGCTTACCAAAAATCTTTGTGCTAAAAAGATGTTTACCACTAAGAGTTGTACCTGGTTTATGTGTCACTGCACCTCAGAAGAAAGCATGTAATTTTCAAAGACTCTCAGTGTTACATAAAACACAAATATAACATTAGCAATTCCTCAGACTTCCAAACCATTAAATGCAATTACAAACTAAAAAAATAATCCATGAGCTCACAATAATTCTAATAATAAAAACATTATTCTACTTATATTTAAAAAACACACCCATGGAACAGTTAACATTGTGTTTCTTAGTGAAGGATGAGCACAGCATAAATCCCCTATGTATAAACACACACTTATAGACTAAGACAAATAGCTATCTAACTTTAAAGTTCCAGTGTTACAGAACAAATCAACAAGCCACTGTTGACACCCTTCAAGTCTAAGAAAAGAGAAAATTAAAAATTAATTTTTACATAACATCTTTTTAAAGTTTTATAATACAATAAGGCTGCTCTATTAAACAAGCAAATTCTGTGCCTAACCTATCAAGCAAAGCCTAGTGTATTTAAAAAAAAAGAAAATATTGTTAAATAGACAAATCCCCCTTTCTTTCTCTAGTTAGCATAATTTTGATTCAAAACTGTTGCATGAGAAATGCCAACAAATGGAGTTTGATGTTTTGTTTAGGAGAACCTCTAGTAGAGCCCAGGTGTAGCTGAGCCTCTAAACCACAGAAAATTGAACTTCTACTCACTTTGATCAATCCCCCTGCCAATTTTATACCAAGAAGGGACGGACATTCACTTTACAAGAGCTTTCACCTGTATCGCTGCTTCATGAGAACAGCAATAAACTTGCAAGGAGCATTTCCTCAGGCAGTCATTTTATGCTCCACCATGGGGAATCAAAGGCCATCTTCAGGTAACACAAAACCTTTTATTTGATGCAAAATCCACCACCTTAAATAGCCTAATTTGTTCCTCCAGTTACACAAGACAGCCTATTGTCAGTACAGTTCTGTTGAACAAGTTATGTTTACCTACGAAAATGCCTGCAGAGTGGTGTCAAAGTGCTCAGAAAACACAAGCATGTGTTGCTCGGTTTTAAAAAGGCTTCCAGGAGCTCACCAACAAATCAAGCTCAAGTCAGTTTAGCTAACCAGGTATGAAACTAGATGAAACAACACTCACTATTTCGAAGACGGCAAATATCCCCAGTCTGCATGCTTTTACAATACGTAAATTTATGAGCAAACAAATACAATCTCTTCTCTGTAGCTCCAAATTCAACTGAATGTTAAGTATACTAAACTTCATCTGTTGACTTGAGGACAACTTAAGTACGAAAGGCAGCGTTTTGATGAAGCTGAAGTCACATTCAAGAATGCTCCTATAAAAATTAAACTAGGCAAGACCAAAATCTACAAGACCAACTGATAAAGCTGACTTTTTGGGCACAGCCCTTCTTCCAATCCAGGAGAAGAGATATTAAATAAATATCTAATGACATGCAGTGGTAGACAGAACATTAAAACAAACACTTTCTGATAGCAGCCTGAATGAACTACATTACCAAACATCACAGGAACAACACTGTCAGCACGTAACAGCCATCTGCCAGGGCCCAGAGCTCATCTCTTGTGTGCTACTGAGTTGTCGAGCACCACTTCCAAAAAACCTGTGGTATTGGTCTCCACAATCCCATTTGATGCATTTCAACGAGGACACAGTATTAAAGCTTTTGAGAGAACAAGAGACTGAGACAAAAACCAGTGAATGCATAAACAGGGGAAGACTATAAGCCTTACCCTACCACCAAGACATGGAGAACAAAGTGTAGTAAACTTAAACTGGTGGTAGAGAAGTTCAAGTACCCTGAAATCAAAGCATAGTAAGAATTTTTAAGTTGCAGAAGGAGCTGCGAAACTGCCATCTTAATACATTAAGTATCTTCAAGGACTGACTTAAGTCTAGTCAATTCTGCCTTGGGGTAGAAGGACAGACTTCCTTCCCCCCCTCCCCTCCCCCCCTCAACTTTTGAAGGACGCAGGTCATTAAACAAAGCCTGATCACTGTCATTCAAATTTCTACTTAAAACCCTCTTTAAGAAGTTCTATATAAAAATCTCAATAATTCAGTTGCTGATGTTTCCAGAACCTCAACGACCACAACTACCTCTAACATCTCACTGTATCATTTGGCTCCCCCACCTTTCTCTGTCATAAGGCCTCAAGTTTCTATAACACCTTTTACTCCTCCTCTTGGAGGATGCACAGTTGACCAGGGAACAGTCAGCAGCAATTTCAATGCTAATCAATAATGTGTTACGGCGACTAAAAGCCTTAGTTGTATTCTAAGTTTTCGTTAGCAGTTCAGCTGTTCTTTGAGTCCACGGAAGTTCGCTCCACTAAGGCACAGAACCATTTTGCTGGAGCTTTTTGTAAAGTGTCTGCAGAATAAGCAGAAAAACAACCACAACCATGTGTGCTTACAGCCTGGCCTATCCAGCCTTTATATAGATTTAATCAAAAAAGCAGGTAAATCTGAATCACAAGGTAAAGCTTATTAATCCTGGAAATATGATTCTAATATTTCTCTGTATTAAGCCTTTCACAGAAAGAGTTATCACACATTGCTGTGAAAATAAAATAAATACAAAAATCAAACCATGTGAAACTATGCCAGCAAATAATCTGAACGGAGACTAACTAGAAACTTTAGTTTTAAAGATCTTTTTAAAGGGATAATTAGTGAATGAAGATATAATCTGGAAAACATCTTTGTGCCAGAGTTAAACAATTTCTTAAGAGTTTCTTAAGAAGTTTCACATCTATCTCAAACGTAATTCCATCCCACCAACAGAATGAAGTCCTAAGTAAAAACGTGCTTGCTACAAGACCAGATTTTTTTTTTAAGTTTGACCCTTCCATATGACAACCTGAAGAACATCAGCTTTATGCTTGACAAAATAACTTCTGCTGTTTTTCATATTCAAATTATTGATCCCCAACTCTCACCCAAGAGGGGAAAGGCCTGCAGAAAACATCACAGCTATCATAAGCTGTTTGGTTATTTTCTTAAAATATGTTCTTCACCTTCTGAAAATAAAAAAAAAAAGAAGGGGAAGAAGTTATAGGTACAATATCTACAATTTTTCTCACTATTTCCTTTTTCCAGTCTTCTGCTGAGAAAAAAAACCCTGCACAAATAAAAAGTTATTAGCTAACTACACAAGCAGAACAGTGGAGCTATACATGAAGAGCTGTCAAGGATGTAACAATAGACTGAAGGAAAGCTCATATAATCTTTTATTTATGGTCATTTTAGGCGTAACTTATAACAAAGTAGTTGATAAAAGTTCAGCCATGCAGTGTTTTTCCTCTTGGTTCACTGTAGCCCGTGAAGTTCCACTTCAAACAAGATTATGTGTATCTTGGGAGAAGATCCAAAGCCACTCCCAACCCAGGTCTCGCAGAACAAAAAACACACTTGAACAACTAATATTTTATATAAACCAGCTACACAGGATCCCACATGATTTTCAGAATCTTTCCTTCAAGTAACACTGTCATCCCCACCCTTCCTTCACTTCATAGTTGCTGCTATGAAAACCTTAGGTACTAACATACTCTGATACTATAGCAAGCACCTCCAACACGCTCATCCAAGAAAGCGTCAGGTCTCATCAAAACCTACCGTAGAAGTATCAACTTCTTGACAAAATGGAGGGATCATAAAGACCTTCCTTTCCAATACCTTTGTGTTTTATCAACAGGGAGAAAACAAACAACCCACCCAACAACAGAGGTACATCTTGAAAAACTTACCAAGGCTCAGTCAGTTATGGCCCATTAGGTTGCTTCCGCTGTAGGACACTACAATATGGGATGCAAATATAACTGGATAGGAGACCAATGTGGTGTGAGGATTGAACAGAAACTCGCACAGAAAGCTATTAAGTGTATTATGCACCTAAGTTGAAAGAACTGCAAGAGTTGAAGGGGTTACAGAAATTAGCAGAAACTGTACTTTCTGTGGAGTAGTCTTATAAAAACAGAGTGAATGCATCATGGGCATAAGCAGGATATTGCTCACAGGACAGAGTAAAGAACACATGCTTATGTACCATAATTATTCATGTCTTCAAAGTTTTGTGTTTTCCTTAAGTAATTCTGCACCAGAACAAGATCCTTTCAGTGGCTGCCACTGAAGGTTTTGTATTGTAAAGCAGCAACAGAATCTCTCATTCACAATATCCTGATGCCCTGACTGCAGCTCACTATCCTGAGGCTGGCTCTGCTCTTGGATTTTTTTCCCCCCCCTTCCTGTAAGAGAAGATAGATGAAATCTCCAGTCCTCTTAGCAGATATCCACTCCCTACCTTGCCTATTACAAAAACTTTTATAAACTAAAAAAAAAAACCCACCCTAAAAAAAAAATCCTGTAAGTTCCTAACCCCTTACCAAATACCCTTAAAAAGTCCTTCTAAAATTTGCAACCATACAATGTCCCTGGGTAACTGAGCAGGTGCACACTTCTTAAAGCAAGTGCAGCCAGTCTTGCAACGTAAAAGCAACTCTCTCCAGCTGATGCTCAACTGCAGCACTGGAAATTAGTTCACTGTTTGCACACAGTAAGTATAAAACAGACAACAGGTTTTGCATACTCTGCTACTATCAGGATGTCTCATTCCTGCAGGGTTTGCTATATTGAGCTAGAACAGGGACACTCGCTCAGGTCTTTACAAAGGTACCCATTGAAATGAGTGCATCAGCTCCACCTCTCTACTGCAAGCCAGCAGCAATCCCCACTTGTGAAAAGTGCAACAACATTCATTAGACAGCTACTCCCCGAGGCAAAGCATTACAGTTTCTCCTGCAGAAACATGAGAAATGTCACATTTCTGTAACCTTGGTGGAGTCCAGACAAAATTCTACTTTAGATCAACTACGCCCCTTGAACAACCCTCATCAATGACCCTTCGGCTTTTCCTGCATTACCATTGCCAGCCAGTTTGCCAGCAAGAACATACACATGGGTGTACAGTGTGGAATTAACTTTCTTCACTTTGGTTACAGGAGAGCACTTACGAACTGCCTCAGCTGAACTTGAACTGCCAGTTCCTAGACACCCGTTTTGTTTCAATGCAATGAAAGACAAAATTTAATGACACAGAACCCACAAATACCCATTTTCACAGTCTGTAATTCTTCAACTCCAAAACAGGTAAACATCTTCTCATAGCAAATAAGCATCCTGTTCTAAGCAAAATATTACCACAAGTGATTTATTTTTTCACAGCATGTAATACAGAGTTCTGAGTCCTCCTGCAATTCCTCTGATATTACTCCTGACAATAATCCGTCAAATTCAATAGCTTCCATCCTAGATGTTTCCCCCCCCCCCAAAAAAAAACAAACACACACCCAAAGAATTTTCAGGGTTTTCTTCTTTTATATTTTGTCCAAAAGTTCTGTCAAAAGCTTGCTTTTTTTTTTTTTTTAAGAATGCCAACTCTTGGTATGTTTAGAATAATGCGTTGGACAATCCCCCTTCCCTGCATCCCTAACTATGTGAGGTATAAATTACCCTCCTCTCAAATGGAAGAGTAACAAACCCCCTCCTGGAAAACCTGGTGTGTTTTTGAGTGAGGAGTGTCAACAGGTGCCCGTATGACATTGAAGCTCAAGTTTCTTGTCCATCATCCTCAGTGAGAGAATATATACAATCTTAGCATTTCTAAAACAAACTTTCCAAACACTAGCTAAAAGAATGCAGAAAGCGTGCAGATGACTTAATTCAAAGCTGAACTGCGTAACTGGAATCAGGATATTTCAAGTTCTCCAGAGTGGAGCAGCACTGGTTCTCACCCACACCTTTTTCTGTCACTTGCAAAAAGATGTTGAACAATTTTCCCTAGGAAGAGTATCCTTATCCCTCCAAACATCAAAATTCCTATTCTGAAGACATCATTTGTAATATTAATTTCTAAGAAAGCAGATAAAAATTTCCAAACTGTCCTAAAACAGTAATGAATTAGAACAAAGAAGAAAAAAATCTTACGTACTATATATTCAAGTGATACAATTTGTATATGATGCACCCTTGACTACTGTAATTCTTCCACTTCGAGGTGGCTGCATAGGAGTAAGCAAGAACAATCCTCACAGCAGAGTGTATGTCCCCAAAACCTTGGGAGCCAGAACTACAGACAGGAAACGATAGAGGAATGTGCTCAACTACTGCTTAATTGTCATCTCCCCGCCTCCCCCAAGTGTTCAATGCAAAAAAACCCAGATACCTAACAGCGATAGCTCACAAAGGATAAATATATTGCTTTTCCAAGTATCAAAGGTGTATATAGCAATGGGAAAACGCATTTTATGAGGCACAGATAATTAGAGTATTAAAACTACTCAACTGAATTTTAAAATAGGAAGATTTAACACACAAATAACAAGGGAAACTTCCTCAAAGTGACATTTAAGTTTTGTCAGCAATAATCTCATCCAGTAGTAACAGAAGTTTTGCGATACGGTATTTGGAAGTCTAGAAATAGTACATTCCTCACTGACGGTGAAAAGAGTTAAAACTATAAGGCATATTTGCATCAAAAGAAGAAAAGCCTTCTCACATCTTCTGAACCATAAGGGGCATACAGACAACTATTCCAACTTGATAGCACTAACATTTCATAAACTGAGAAGTTTTCAGTTCCATACTCATTCATTTGTAAGAGTACCTCATAATTTAAGTGCAAATAAAAAAATTACAACCAAAACCATTACAAACATATGAACATGAAGTTTACAGTTGGATAAAATCAGAATTCTTAACAAAATTTGCAAAGAATTCTATGAAAAGAATTCCTGATGTTCAAAGGGATTACTGAAAATACTACTTTTTCACTAAAAGACAGTGCAGGTTTCCTTCTGTAATCCCTTAAGCACCATGTCAGGCATTCTGACATGAGGAGAACTGTTTACAATCTTAGTGCAGCTTCTATGTAGTTCTTATTTAAAATTGAAGTGACAAATCAAAAAGCCACTATTTTGTCCTTTTTTACTTTTAACTACACAGTTACTTTCCCCCCCCCCCTTAAAGGGGGGAAGGGCAGAGACATTAACAACAGTTCTCTGCTCATGTTATTGAGTTTGTTCTCAGCTGCATGACTAATCACTGCATAATTTATTACCCCCTGTAATACATGTGAACATTTATTTTAAGAATTCTGCATATCCTCAGTTCTGTCAGTTCTTGCTACTGCAACTTTGGCAATTCCTCAACTGATTTTTAATTTTCCATCTTTTAACGTCATAGAAAGTATCCATGCCATTGTTTGTTTGTTTTTTTTTTTAATTCTAGGCTGAAAAGCTATGTTGCATTTCAAGTTACTATATTTAAGTTCATCACACAGACACAGGCAGGTGTATATTTAGGATAAGGAAGATCTAATTACATAGCACAGCATTAAACACCCCACCTCGTATCCGGTGGATAAGAGAAAAAAGCAGCAGCAGGTTGTTTTGAGGCAGTGCACTTCTGTGGAAGGTGCCAGGAGATTAATCTGGTTTAATTAAACGGATCACTAGCAGGCCTTATGTAAGAAGCAAGGCCATACACACTAACGAAAGACTGAATGAGGACATGGTTTTAATTCAGAAAGAACAACTTCTTTAGGTTGAGCTGAAGTTGTGTAACAACTTTTTTATTTTGTCCTAAATGAGCACTTGGAACTAAAGCTAGTTCTAAAATAATTTGATATTTCAAGATAACAATGACTGTGTGTAGATGGTGCTTACTTAAATTGTATGCTATACATCAAAAAAAAATGCACCCAAAAACATCAGACTTCAAATATACTGCATATCTGGAATTAAGCTACACAAAGGATGCTCCTTTCCTATTAATTTTTGATACCTTATGCTGGGACAGCAAGATTTTACTAGACTCACCAGATGTTCTCTGAAGGAGAGAGTCATCAGGAACAAACGTCTGTACCTAAGATTCCATTCTGGGAGAATGTTTGTTCCATTTTTAACTAAAAATGGTTATATGCTCATTTTTTTCACTTCTCTTTATTCTCCTCTACCTATCTGGTACAGTTCTTTGGTATAGCTTTTTGCTTTCTTATTATTTCTTGATTCTGGTAATGAATACTTACCTGCACTACAGGAGCAAGAACAAAGGACCAAGTCTAAAGAAAAGTCACCTACGTCACACAGATGCTATACCTGTTTTAAATTCAGAGGGCAACAAAATCCAGCAGGGATTGCTTTTAATCCCAACAGTACCAACAAAGTTTAACTGCATATACCAAAGGAAACTAGTCTTTCATTCCTCCAGGCATACTGTGAACGTACTCATGTTCCAAGATAGCTTCACATATAGACAGTAGTACTGTGTTCTCTATCCAGCTTTGAAATTATAATATTTTAGCAAGGTGCCCTCCAAGCCCCTACTGGTTCACATTCCAAAAATTCTCTATGCTCATATCCATGGCCTCAATTACAAGGTAGTAAAAAACCGAGTTACCCATAGACTTCAAAGCTGTGATGCAGATTCATGTAGGATAACTCTCCTGAGTAATGATTTAACTAACAACCTAATGAATTAATGCATTCAGCAGCACACAAACAATCCTCCTTTACATGAAGATTTTGCTACAAAATGAAAGCGAAAAGGCAGTGTTCTGGCTGACCTTGGTATACCACTGACTATGAGGTTATATTACATGTAAATTCATTAAACAAGACACTACAATAAAGACCATTTTAAGTAGTCTCCTCCCTACTGCAGAGTGTTCAAACATTGCAAAACCCCCCACTATATTATGATGCAAATTTGGACTACTAAAACCAGGTGGCAAAAGTGAGAGCATTTCTAGTGGCATCTATTGCTCATTGCCAAAAGTGGCACCCAGGAAAGAAAAAAAAAAGTTCTTCAAAACTTGAAATAAGAAAATACCGTTATTTATTGCAAATATTGAGTTCTGATGATTAAAGCTTCCCACCGGAAGGTAGAACCTCATCTTTATTCAAATGCATTATATCTTTTATCCTGGCTATTTCTCCAGTTTGTCAAGTTTCTTCTGAATTTTAATCCCATCATCCAATCACTCCTAACTCTTTCTATATTTGTGTTACTGGTAGGTTGCATGGGCATATGAAGTCCGTCATCATGGTCATTAATGAAAATGCTGTAATTCCAGTAGGACAAGCCAGACCTCTGTGGGACTCCATTTGACACACCCTTCTCTTTTGACAACATTTTAAGCATGTGTTTAAAACAGGTTTCCTTAGTTCACTTGTCAGTGAATACTGTCAAATCCCTGCTATAGGCAAGCCATGGTGGATAGCTTTTCTACTCTCTATCAAGGTCTCTTGCCTTACCATGGAAAAAGGTTACCGTTTCAAAATCCTGGGTAAATTTTTGCCCTCTATCAGTATTTCAATGACACAGCTAAAAAGTACAATTAGGACACCCACACACACATACCCAAATTGAAAAGAATAATCTCATTGTGACTCAGATTCACAGAATCAGACCAACTCTTCAAGTCCCAAATGGAAACTCTGAAGAAGTTTCAGACATCCTTGTTTTAGAAGCTGCAGAAAAAACATGACAGCCCTTATCTTCCTGGCAGCCTGACTAAAGACCAGACATTTATTTTTCCAATATTCTCCACAAGTACTTGCCTTCCTGACAACCTCTCTCAGCACTCAAAATCATTTTTAAGATGCCTTCCTTAAAAGACAAAAAAAAAAAAAAAAAACAAAAAAAAACAACAAAAAACCTTTTCAAACAAATTAAATTGCTGTCTAATATTCTTCTACAAAGATTTTAATAAAATTTATGAAACAAGTTTAAAGTACAAAATATCTAGGAAAAAACAATCTAATAGATGAAATCATTATCAGTTTCTTTAAAATTAATTTCTTTACAGTTAAGAAAACTCTAAAGCTTAAGAATATCTGAATGTTAAGAATTAACTCCCGAAGACATTCTGAGAAGGGAATGATAGCGTGAAGAGGTGAACAAGAAACTTGTGGAGATTTCATTCAAGTTGGCAAACTCAAGCTCCACATTACTCAAATGTTACAATTCATGTTGTGCATTAGATAAATGAACAAACAAGTAATGACCATGCTCTACCTGGTTCCCTACCAGCAGCTTGCTCTTGTGTTATTTTTGCTCTACAGCAGATCAGTATTTAGCTAGCTGTTCACCCTGTAAGATTTGATAAAGAGCGAGATATATTGCATAGACACATTAGCTCATACATCTTATATTTTAGTGACAGAGTAACTGAAAACAAGATTTTAGTTTAGTAAAAGCTAGAGACACAACACAAACCACCAAACAACTTTTTCCACATTTAGAGTTCTCTTCACTGCTTCAAGCAAACATGATTTTTTCCCAGAACAGCCACTCTATAAAGTTCTTGTGGAAAGACTACAACATATCAGCTATCAAGCTTTTAATTGAAATTGCCATTTGATTCAAACAGGAAAGACCAACTACTCCCGGAGCAGCTTCATATTGACCAAGTACTGTTATACTTTAGATACTCATTTGTAAAAAGATATTTTGCGGACAGATATGAAGCACATCTCAATAAGAAGAAAAAAATTGATACAGAAGCAAAGTCACCAATGCAGAGTAAGGACAAAAGGCAGCAGGCCTGATGACAAACATCTCATCCCAAACTTGCTCAACCAGGAGTAAAAGCGCACTACACTTATGATTCTAGAACCCACATTACAAACGGTGAATAGATGGACAAAATGCTGGGGAAGAGAAAACACCATCATTCTGAGCTCTACAGCACGACTTGAGCCTACAGCCCAAGTGAATTTGTAAAGCTTAATTACTTGGTTAAAGGCCAAATGTATCAAACAATAAACAAAAAAATGCTATTTTTAAAAAGCAAGTCTTTCGGGGTTTGTATTTTTGGTGGGTTGGGGTTTTTTTGTTGTTTTTTTGTTGTTTTGTCACACCCCCCACCCCCCCCCCCCGGCTTTGCACCCCACTGGTTTTAAACACCACTGATAGGAGACACAGGGTCCAACAGAGCAGAGGGATATTTCCAGCCCTGGCACAAGCCACCTGTGACCCCAGGCAAGTGAACATGTCTGTCACCTTCCCCAGTAGCACCTGGGGAGATTCCTTCCACCCATAAACCATGCACCCACATTTCCTTGCACATTGTCCCTCTGATTCACCACTAATACTATTTGTGGCTGCCGCTAATCTGTTCTTCCAACAGCTGTATCACAACGCTGGGCTGAGTTGTTTTAAGCATTAACTATATCACACACATATTTAACAACTGCATATATCTCAGTTACCTCCTCCCCTTGTCAAAATACATTACTCAAATGTAAAAAAAAAATCTGTACCTCAACAGGTTTTGTTTTGACCTCAGATCCCCACATGACTAAGTACCATGACAGTGCCAGTAAGAACCGACTGATTATATAAAAGCATGACTATATTGCAAGCACGCCCTTAAAAGCTGCCTGCTGTCACATCAAGACATAAATGAAAGAAGAGAACTTACCTGCTGGCAAGGGAAGTCTTGAAATATCTGTAACAATAAAGAAATACATTTAGAAACAGAAGGAAAAATAGCTCTAAAATTGCATTGGCCTAATCATTTTTCTGCAAGGCTGTACTTGTTTAATAAAGCACACTATCTGAAGCAATTTGCTAGCTGCTAGGCAAGCCACATGCAAATCAAAAGCATTTTCCTTGTCTCACCCTGTTCATTAACAAGATTACTTTTTGCCCACCTAACCAAAGGACAAAGATTATACTGTTAGGCAATAAGTGTAATTACTACAGCAGAATACAGGTCACTACGCACAAATTAAGTGTTACATCAGGATTTCACCATTATCACCTACATAATTTCAGAGCTGAAAATGTCAGGGTAAGTTTGCATATGAAGAGGACATTACTGTATGTTTTCTTTATTCTTAAACCTTTAGAGAAAAGGTAGCCAAGCTTACAGATGGATACATATGGAACACAAGAAGTAATTTTAAAAGAAAGGAGACTGATTTTTGTCACTGAGGCACATGAGACAGTTGCTGGATATTTTTATAGTAATTGCCAAGGCTGTCTTGAGCTGCAATCAACTTTACAAGAACCACTGTCTCAGAGTCTAAATAGATCATATTAAAAATTACACCCTAAAGAAAGATGGGTATAAATGCATATACATTAAATTTTCCTAAATAGGTAAATATGTAAACTATAACTCATTATATTCCTTCTGCCTGCTTTTCTTACATCTACTTGTCATCTCAACGCACACGATCGTAACTGGAACTTTGAGGTGCCGATCAGAGCACAGAACAGAAACTAGAACCCACAAAGAACTAGAAAGAAAGAATTACTCAAAGTCTGTAAGGACAAGGACTGGGGAGACACATCAAGGGGTTAACAAAAGCTGAAATAAATACAAGTATGGGGGGGATGAGAAAGGGGAACTAGTAAAACAAATGAGTAAGAAACTGAACTGAACCTAAGAAAAAGGTGTGCACGGTTATTTGGTTAAAAGGAGACAGCAGTCTTGAGTAATAAAATTGTCATTTGGGGTACAAAATCCACATGGAAACTGAACTTTAACCATAGGTGTAGCCAGAACAGATTCGTAGATGATCAGGGCAGATGGCCACTGCTTTGCTACCTATTAGAAGAAATAACAAGGCTTAATAAATATTAGCCCCGCTCTCACCAACAGATTTTTAACATCATGTCTGCTTTCAATTATAATCCATGTTTGTGGCTGCAAAACTTGATAAAACTTGAATACCAAAGAGAATTACACCTGAAATTTAAAGGCAGCCTACTAAAAAATTCAAAATTGAACTGTGGTACTCTCTGAGGAGACAATGAAATGGCAGAATAAATTTAACACACACTTTAAATGCAAAATGAAAATAGCAATGGGACACCCCAGCAGAGAAAACACTGCATGCTTTGTTCTAGCAGAACATACAAAGTTTAAAGTTATTAAGGTACATTTAAAAGATCATCATGCTGTCTGCTTATGAGAAAAGACAGCTTATGTAGTAAGAAATGCCTTGAGACAGGAGAAAAGCAGACAGGAAGAAGCTGCATAAACTGCAGGAAGGAAAAGCCTCAAGTTGCCTCCTGCAACAGCTTCTGCACAGAATCCAGATCAGCGCATGTGGAATGGAGCTTTCTTCCAGCAGAAAAACAAGTTGCAGCGACAATTAACTTGGAAAGTCAAATAAATCAAGAGAAATGTTGCATCTTTTTATTTGTTTACAGATGTTTGAGAGTTCCCATCCACTTTTTTTTATAAAGTTGCAAAAAAATTCCTGCTTGTCATTAGACTATACAAACAACTGTAGTCACCCGAGTAAAAAAAAAAATCAAATTGCAGAGCAGAAAATACAACATTTGATTTTAATTTTTCTACAGTGATGGAAGCTAATATCGAAGGTCCATTTCTACTTATATTTTTCAATGTCCTTTAAGTTACTAGAAAAAATTACAAGCTGCATTAAAATTTTCTTCTAAAACTTGATGTACTGGAAAAGTTTTATCACAGCATTTATTACTCTTAAAGCAGACTATTTGGTTAAGCGTGCCTACACAACAGATTTCAAGAAAATAGCGGTAAACATAACCACCAGAAAAATACATTATCATACACACACAGATAGGCAGAAAACGTTAATTTACATTCCAGGAACCTAGCCATGCAATTTCAAACACCTCCAGGGAAAGCTCTGCAGCGAAGACACACACATATTTTTAACTTAAGAAAGTCTTGATCATATTCTAGTGTTTGTCCTTAACACCTGAGCCGCTGTTTCCACTGGGATCTCTCCCTGCACAGGCACCAGCATTGACATATATCCCATTACTGCACTGGGTCCTAGCCAAATGGGGTACCTACAAGGTGAGCAACATTACTATATTTAAGTCAAGCACTGTAATGATTTCTTACTTCCATGTTCCACTGTAAATCAGTTCCATAAGTGCATTAAATGAAGAGATGCGACACCTCTGGGACAAGTATACTGAACAGCTTCCTGCAAGTACGCGTTCTTCTAATACAATTTAGTGTAAGAGAGACTGTTTTCTATGATTAATTGACACATACTAGGTTTAAAAACAAGTAGGACAAAAGAAATTGAAGCCTGAAGGTCATAGCAGTCTACGCAAAATTGTACAGATGCACTTAGCAAGTTACTTGTATCATATTTTTCAAAGATTTCCATTAAGCCTCTATAGGCTAATGCATCTTAATCAGTCCGGCAAACACCAGCCACTACAGAAATATCAACTCATAATAGCATAAAATTAAGCAAACACTGTCACAATTCCAAAGATAAAAGTAACAATTCCACCTTTTTGTGTGTATGTTTGTGTATTCAGACACCAGAACAGTAAGTGAATGTTCATTACCTTCATGTATTTTTATTAGCTGCAGAGTCACATCAGGAACTTTGATGGTATTTCTTACCCTTCGGTTTACCCTGCCTCTCCAGTGCGCTCTAATCTTTTCTGGCTTGAAACTTCTTAGCTTTATTATCCAAATATGGTTTTCATTTAACATCTAACACTGAAAAAAGATTAGTGGATTCTGGCAACATTTTAAAAACTTCATTCACTGAGAAGTAAACTGAGACTACACACTGCGATAGCTACTCATTTCAGATCACATTTACAAACTCTCCTTCTTTACTGTGCAAAACCTTTCCCTTCTTGAAGCACACTATAGCATTCAGATCTCTATATAGGAGAAAGTCATTCAATACTGAGATTTGAAGGGAAAAAAGAAAAGTTAGGCTCCTAATCTGGTTTGCGACTGTAAGGAGAGACTTGAGAGCATCTGGGGAGCTGTCCTGTCCTGTTGGTAAGCATTCCCTCACACAATGGAGGTCTGGACTGACTTCTCCTACAAAACTCATTTCCTGAATGCATGCGAATGCTGTCCCACAAGCCACATTTACAGCTGTACAACAGGAACCAACCTTACACTTCCTATCTGCTCCAAAGTAGTTCTTCAAAGTGAAATTAAAAATTAATCAGATTTCACTCGCTTCTACTCCTGCTGATACTTTCAAGGGATCAGTCATGTTCTCCATTTACATTCTTGCACGTCTTACCATGCTACTAGATAGGGAACAAACTGTCAGTTTGAATAGACATAAAGAAAAATAATTTTTGGACCATATTCTTTACAAACTTTTACATACTTTGTAAAGATTAACCAGCTCTCCAGGAAAACTGTTTTTATTCCAAATAGATATTGGGAGAATGGAGCAGATGGCCTCCAGAGGTCCTTTCCAACCAAGGTTTCTGTAATACCATACACAGATGACAATAACAGAACAAGAAAGAAGCTGTAACAACATCAGAGGTGCTACAAAATAAGAAAGTTCCTTAGCCAAAAAAAACTTGCCAAGTAAATCAATTACCTACATGAATTCACTGAAGAACACACACACACAAAAAAAAGGACTATTTTAAAGACTACTACTATTACTTCTATACCTACCAAGATGGTTTTGGGCAGTATATCCTCAAATAGGCTTTGTGGATCCCATCACAAATAGGTTTTTTTCTATGATTTATGGATGCCTTGACTACTGGATATCTCTAACACTAAATTTGTTTTAATGAAACTATGCATTTTGCATTGCAGATTTTCCTCAAATGTTTTCTTTGAAATGGAGCCGCAACTTTAACATCTTCTTTCCAAGAGTAACATCTAATCATCAAAAACAGGAATATTTTGTGAGCTTCATGTTCCTACCTCAAGGTAAAATGAGAATATGGCTCCATGGACAACTATAGAGGCTCAGACTCTCATCCCATCTGCAGCACTGATCTCTTTCCAGAGCTGTGGTAAGCAGCAGACCACAAGAAATTTAATCCTGTTCTCCTGTAGCGGGAACGGACCGACTCTAACCTAACAGTATTCCCTTGAAATGAATTCAGATCTCCAGTTCATGAACTGATCCTCTCGTTCCAGTGAAGAGTAAAAGCTCGCAGCACACGAGGAACCACAGACCACAGTCTCCAGGAAGCTGAGTAGCACATGTCATTCGACAACAATCCTTCCAACTGAACGAGGAATATCACAGACTCAACATAAGATGCAATTTCCTTATTTATCTACCAGTACCAAAATCATTTAGGAACACAGGCATGTATTCAGCTTTTAGCCTTTGCATGACTGATGCTGAAGGATGTTGTCTTAGAGGCTGGATTCAACAGCCTGGAAGCCTCCCTTCCTATTGTTCTCTGGCAGGCTAAAAGGGCGGCTGGATGTTCCTCTAATCTTTAACGAAATTGAGATCTCATTATCTATGTCAAAATACTTTTCCTTTTTTTAAAGAGCAAATAATTAAGCAGAAGACACAAGTCACCTTTCAAAAAAACTGCTTTGTAAAATTACATTTGTTGAGAAACTCAAGGATTTATCCATGATTATCCAATCTATCGAGCAAAGACCTCGGAGATACAATGAATTCATTCTGCCAGCACATCTGCTATGGAAAAAGCTGTTAAAAAGTTTTACAATATGATTAAAAGATTACATAAACCACCAGTTAGATTGTTCCATGTATGTGTTTTTCTCCTTCATCACTAAAGGTGCATCTTTTATTTCTAACCTAAATCTAACCTACTTCTAATTTAGCAGTCTGCAGAGCTGAATGTTAACAGCCCTTTACTATATCATTTCCCATTAAGGTAATTTTAGGGTGATTTTAAAGAGTGACTCAATCAAATCTTATATTAGCTATGTAGAATAAGAGCCAGAAGTGGCTCACTATAAAGGCCCATTTTTCTAAACCTTTGATCATCCTTACAAGTCTTTGGATGCTCAAACTAGTTTTGCTTTTAGTAGCTTCCCCGATTTGCAAACACCAATACCTGACACAGTATTCGTAAGTCAATCATAACAGCACTAAAAATACCATTTGCTTACTTAGAGTTTTTTCCCCTATTGACATATTTATTGCATTTGCCTTAGGCACAGCAGCAGCCAAATATCCACCACTTACTGTAAATTTTTATCTGCTACCGTGAGGAGAGGTGGGGCAGGACAATTATAGGACAGACACCTCCTCCATCCACAAAACTTGCCAGCGTTTTTTTTGTGCTTTGGCCAGAGCAGAAGAAAGTCAGTGTACAAAGCCACACATCTTCTGTTTACAACCCTACTTCATAGGAGATCCATGTTGCTCTGTAGTCCTTTATTATCTTTGTTTAAATCTTTGCTTCAACTGTGAATATCAGCAGTAATGATTTAATGCTTTCATTTATGTCTGTTGAAAAGGTTAACTAGCAAACAGCCAAGAATGAACCACTACGAGGCCCTCCTCAGGAAACGTGCACAGCCTATGTTATATTTTTTGAGAAGTTCTGTTTAACCAGTTACTAGTTTTAATGCAAGCTGCTGCCTCTGAAACACAAAAGAAACAAAATTAAGGCAAGGAAAAATTGGAGCACCAACTGAAGTACCACACAGAACACTAACACCACCCCCCACACACACACTTATATGTTTGGTTGACAAAATATGTACTAGGCACATTTACAGTGTGATCACCACCTTATCTGACATACCTCAAATAGCTTTAAACATGCATGAGCATAATGTTATTACAGCAATACAAGGGTCAGCTAACTTGTCCTGTACCTCAGGAACATGTTCAGTTTATGTTTGCTTCCATAACTGACAATGAATTGACAAGTCAGTAGCTAATTAACTGTTGCATTCTTCTCACTGCCCCCAATCTTGTTATACCTGCCTTCTGCTTCCCAACCACCGGGATTTAAGAACAAAAGCATGTTTAGTCTTCTTCGTTTATAGCATCTACAAGACGTCTTTCAACAGTTTCCAATCACAATTTCCCCTCTCCCACTGAGAGAAACTCCTCCCGAATCACTCTGCTTACGGTTCTTAAATACTAGGTTTTGAAATTGAAAAAAAAAATCCAAATTCTGATTAAGATGCTGAGAGTAATCCACATGTATTTTCCTTCATCTCAGCTGAACTCTGCCCTGAACTAAAAGAGCATGCACCTAGAAACTTTAAATTCATTTACACCGCATCACTGAGCGTGTCCACAAAGTTATCTATCCAGCCACCAGTAGCCAAATTTTAGACCAGGCATACTGAACAGTAAGATATTAAATGAAAAGTTCTGATGGAAGCTACATTCAAGGAGGTTAAGAAGAGCAAAAGAAATTACTCAATCATTACTCAGGGCAGGGGGGATCAATCTCATTACAGTGAGTTACAGAACATGCAGTATCTGAGCAACTCAGATAAAGAATTTATTCTCAATATCTACACATTCTATATAAACATTTTGCCTATGGGGATGAGAGGTATGGATAGAGAAGAGTTGGGAGTAAGGTCCCCAAGAATTGGTTTTATTCAGCATCACAAAATGGGTAAGTGAAATCTTCTAGTCTGCAGGTGATATTAAGCTCTTATGGGTAGACAAAAGCCATGCCAATGGAAAAAAAAATTCAGAAGGATCTCACAATATGAAGCAAGTCGCTAAAAGACAGTGGATACACTTTGACGTAGATAGACATGATGTAATGCATGGGGGGGGCGGGGAAGTATTCTGAGCAAAACCTCCTTAACCACTTAACACTTGCACTTTCTCCAGTTCCAATTGCGGGAGGAAGGCTGAGTCACTGTTTTCTGAAATCATCAGCTCAAAGTGCAGTAGCTGACCAAAAAAAGGCAATAAAACATTGTGTATCATTTGGAAGGGTACTGAAAACATGGTACTTAAACAAGTTACGGTACAAAATAATAAAAGCACCCACATTTTGTGTTCAGTTCTGGTCTCTGCACAAGAAGGAATACATAGTAGAGATAGAGAATGTCTAGAGCAGGACAGCTGAAGTGATCGAGAGATGGAGCAGCTGCCACATAAGGCCAGACTACAAAATCTGGGATCGCTCAGCTGGGAGGACATGAGGCTCACAGTGAATATGACCACAGCTTACAAGCCGGGAGGGGGGGAAGAGAAAAGAAAAAGGAAAAGCAGATCAATGCAGCACCACTGTTTGTCAAATCCTGCCAGTATGAGTAGCAGGAGGCATTTGAGGAAACTACTGGAGATCAGCTTCAAACCAGCAAGAGTGCCTCTCTTCACAGCTGGCAGTAGGCTTCCTGAAGTTCCTGCTAGAGAAGGGTGTGGAAGCACGTACCATCAGCAAGTTCAAAGGCAGTTGTCAGATTCACAACGGGTTGACAAGGAAAGATGACAAGGCCTAGTCAGGGAGGTACCAGCTGGCATCCCTGACGCAATGGGGATGCTGAGGAAATACAGGGCCAGGCGTGCAAACTGTATTTAAATAACACCTTCTGCTGCCACCGAGGCACGCTGCTGGCCTGGGGGATCACTGGTTTCATCCAGCAGCATCTCTTGTGTTCTTAAACTCCCTGTCACGGCTCTGTGAAGATGTAGGACAGTCACGAGCTTTAGACATGACCTGTAAGAATACCTACTCAGTCAAAAGTGCAGTTTTAAGAATATGTCAGCTACATTATAGGAATGTTCTTATGCTTTAATGGCTTATAGCAAAAGGAGACGTGTTTAACTGAACAAGCCCAGGAAACTTTAAAACGCCTTAAGATGTTTAAGGAGGGACATCTGTATGCTAACAATGGTTCAGATCTATCAGGAATATCCCCAGCACTATGACCTGTGATCATGTAGTGATCATGTGATTGCTTAGGGACATGGTTTAGTGGGCATGGTGGTGTTGGCGTTGACAGTTGGACTCGATGATCTTAGAGGTCTTTTCCAACCTTAATGATTCTATGATTCTATGTAATCACATGGTGGATTTCCTGGTGGAAGTACTGTGACATGTTATGAACCTAACAATTCAAGTCCTCAGGCATGCTTAGGGAAAGCTGCAGACATGCACTCTATACGCGTCTAGCTACCCCCCCCATTGGTACTACAGAGTGCTTGTTCTTAGAAGTGATAGGTTTAGTGGATTATTCTTTTTTCCCCAAAAAAAACCCCAACATTGTCTTGACATTGCTTGCTATCATTGAATTTCCCTTGTCATCTTCCATGACAGACTGATGACATGCGGTGTGCCACCACAAGTCACCCACGTTTCCAAAAGGTGACAGGATTTTATTGTTCCTGTACTCAAATACAAATTAGCACTGCATGCCAGTAAAGCTGTTTTGCACTCTAGTTATGACAGGAACTCAGCAAGAGCATGCAGATATTTCAAAATATAAAATAAACATCTTTCCAGGTACAGAAATTAACACCAAGGACACAACCAAGAACAGGAGAGAGTTAGGAGAAAGTACGTCAGGCAAAATACTAAAAAATAACTCAAATGGAGCTACAGATCCCAGAACACAATGTAAGAGAAGACTGCTTTCTTCGGTGGTTTTGTTTGTTTGTTTTGGTGGGTTTGGGGTTTTTTTTTTTAGGGGGCTTTGTTTTCAAAAGGATAACTAGTTAAGATTTAGAGTAACAGACTAACAATGTAACAAAAAACCACTCACTTTCTTTTCAGAATACTAAAACAGTATTTTGCAAGTTTTTGGGGTTGTGTTTTTTTTTTTTAAAGACAAATTCTTAGTAAGTTGGGAGAGTCATTCCCTTCATGTCCACCACTGTAAAATTATGCCGTTTCCATGGTTATGGACCACACATGGATTCCATTGTTACAGCAGTTTTTCAGAAGCTGGAATTAAAGTTTTACGTTTTTTCATTTGAAGTTACAGAACATTCAAGACAAGTGAAAGAAGGCTGAAGGTAATCAATGCAACCAGCACAGAGGGAGGGAGGGAGAAGGAAAAAAATTTAAAGGACAGCTTTCCAGTAAAGAACACGCACAAAGTGTTTGTCAAAAAGTTTAACAGAAGATTATCATCTTTGCACATACATTGTACTTACCTAAGAAAGGACTGTTACTAGTTAACACTTGCATGCATGAAAAGACTAACTTACTTAGTGCCTAAAAAATAAAACGTTTTGTTGATCTCAATGGGATTACTACAAGGCATTCAAAGCGAGCTTGACAGCAGCTGCAGAAGTTTTGTTCTGTACAGAAATCTGCCCCAATAAACAAGATGAAATCTATTTTTAACAAGAATACTGGTGTTTTCTTAGTCTAATAGTGATACTATGGATGGAGAAAGTTTTGCTGCAGTTAGAGTTTGTTCTCGAAGTGAAGCATAACATCCCTTTACAGCAAATGAGCATTTCCACAAGCATATATGGCTTAGGGCATTTGCAGCAAGAGCTACAGAGTCTGAAATCAGTTCTCCAGTGAGACATGACAGTTCTGGATCTTAACAATGTATGAAATAACAGAGAACTGAGGACAGCATGCTCAGAGTGCCAGACAAACTTCCAATAAATACACCACCAGCAGGCACAGGGAAGACTCCTTTAGTGTAATCTTGTTGTTTCAGCAAGTCTTACGCCTCTTACTAGGGACACAGATTACAAACACTTCCAACTACTGTTCTGTTTAGAGGCACAACATGCTGCAAAGTGTAATTCTGGTGGGTTGGTTTTGTTTGTTTGGTTTTTTTGAGGTTTTTTTGGAAGAAAAAGTCAAAAAAGCTTTCCAAAACCTAGGTCACAAAGGAATGTTGTTTCAAGAACCATCTAGACTGAATAAATTATTTGTCAAAGAACAGAGCAGACACGGGGCAATGAGAATTAGCAAGGAGACAATAACAAACATTATTTCTATCGTTACACAACCATACATAATTATTTTTAAGCCAAAGAGACACAGAGCCTACCTCAGGGTCCGAAATAGGAATTTAGGGGCAACAGAAATACAGACAACAAATCAGGAAAGGGCAAAAGAGTCATTATAGAGCTATTTATTATGCATTCATCTAAACTGACATAATTAATTTTTCTTGCTATGTTTCATGGTAGCAGTATTTGTGTTAGGTCAGTTCCCTCCTCCCTCCCCCTCCATGCAAGGCACAGCAGAAATACAGAAAAATCTTTTCCCTAGCTTCTCCTCTGCTTCTGTCCCCTTTCATACAGTTTTCCAGATGGATACGAAATGAAGGATGAATTAAGACAGCAAAAAAGATGACAAGTGAGGTGGGGAGGAACCACAGGCAGAAAAAACAGCAAAAGGAAAACACAGACACACCAGGACAAAGAAACCAAAAGAGATGACTGACAAAAACTAGATTACAAAGGACAAAAAGAGGGTAGTGGGGGAACAAGACTGCAGACAGAAGAATTTCAGTACACAACATGAGACAGGCTTTCTTCTCCTAATTGGTTCTGTCGTGTAGCCGTCGGAAAGCGACTCTCAAAAGACACTGTCATTCGTGTAAAAGGAAAACCCCCAACACACCTGTTCTCTGCAAGAACATGATCAAACAAGAGACCCAGTTGGCTTGACAGAACACAACACGCGTGCAACCTCCATATTCTGTTTGCTGCGACTTCCAAACGCAGCCAGTACTCACATCAATCAGCAAAGTGAGCAAGTCAAGTAGTTTGTTTCTAATACAGCAACACACGAAGTCTAGCATATATGATTAATGGATTCTCATAGCCACAAACCCAGTGAAAAAACTTCAGCTTGGCATCATTAAGATTCTATCAGTCCTGAATTGCAATTTAAGATAGTATTTTTCGCCTTAATCTGCTGCTCTATTTGATCAATTTAATGCACAGTAAAAACTTAATTTGACAAAATTGAATGCATTATTTCTCTATGCCTCTGGCATGAAACAGATTAAGACCACCAGAAATACTTGCAGAAAGATTTAAGATTCATTACATCTGAGGTGGCAGATAAACATTAGATATGCTATAAACTCTATAGTCTGTAGACTCAATACTGTGTCTAAGAGCTCTGATTTTTTAGTTAACACCGCAATTATCTCCCCTGCAGCTAACCCAAGTTGCGCCTCCTACACAAGCCACTACTGCAATTTTTAAAGTAAAACCTCATAAACTATTATTTCATACAATATTGACAAACTCCACAGACACTAGGGAGGAAGAACAAGGACAGCAAAGGCAACTCTCAATTTATATACACTTTACATCTGCTGCATAGGTTCCTGGCCAAAACCAGGCTGGATAAATGCACGTGTCGGAACAGAATGAGTTCTAGGTCCAGGTCCCTGCTGTCTCAGATGAGATAACAAGCAGCTTACAACCCTACCCAAAATTTATGAAGGTTGTTTAAACTAATTACGTTATCCATAGAAATATCGAAAGACAATGACAGAAAGCTGCCGTATAAGAATGTTTGGAGGTCCACACAGAATGGTTTGAAGCTATAAGTTAACACGTTACAGGAGACGCATCTACTAGTCAGCCCTGCTGGCAGCCCCAGAGCTGGAGGTACTCAAACAATCCTGGAGCAAGACTGGAGGTGGTTCTCCAAGAAGCAGCTCTTGTCATTCCAGCACCAAGGCTACAGCGTGACAGCACTATTTGTACTGTGAATGAACACTTCTGCCTTCAGGGCTGTCAAACCGATTTTCCTCACAAATAATTAACAGACCAATTTTAAGGGCAGCAGGGAAAGGAGTCCTGACGGGAGTGCTGTTCACAAAACACGCTCATTTCTTTCTTAGCTAAAAATCACTAAGTCCCTTAGTAACTCTGACTTGCCTTATATTGGTAAGTATTTAAGTACTGCGGGTCTATTTTAAATGGATTTTAAGTCCACCATAATTTTGTATCTAGACATGACTTCCTAGAAAAAAATTGTTCCCATCTACTATTAAAAAAAAAGTCTGAAATTTACTATTTCTGCTGATGTTAAAAAACAGTGCTGTTTCACTTCAAAAGTATATAGTCAAATATTCCAGTAACAGCTTTTTCCATTTATGCAAAGGGATCATATAGTATATACACTTATACAATTATATCTGACTTGAACTTGCTTTGTTGATATGTAAAATGCAATACTGGTGGTGAATACATACACTGTTGATGTATAATAATTCCTTATCAGCAAGCAAGTTAGCTGTAACATGCATTGGCAGAAATAAAGTATTTTAAAAAAAGGACCGCAAAGATCCCAATTATGTAAGCATATTTGGTACAGCCCTGTGTAGGTTGGACTCCGTGAACAAATATTGTCTGCATAAAGATAAGAACTCAAGGCCACAAAGAACTGTACCGAAGAAATGTGTGCTTTTGCCTCAGCAATGAGTGCTGGAAGGCAGTAAAACGTAAATGTTTTGTACCACAATGTAACCTGTAGGACATTATGGCAACAGGAATAATAAAGCCTAAACCAAGAAAAAACAGTGTTAAACTCTTTCAATTCCTCACTGATATTGTATTTTATTCGTTACCCCACCATTCTGCGTGCCTGAAAAACCAACGGCAGCTCACCTCTTTTGTTACTTCAAACAAGGATAAATTATTTGAGGACTATTCTCTAAAAAGCTTTTCCTTTTCTGATCATTCATCGGGCATGGAAGAAAGACAGACCAGCAAAAAAAAAAAACTATCCAGCTTTCTCTGCTACAGATCCAACTTAGACAAAGTCAGATGCCACTGAATTCCACAAGAGTAAGAACAAAGAATTGAACTTGGTCACAATGATTATGAAGAACAGAACTGACAGTTGTTTCACGCACTTTCAACCTCGGTAACGTTAAGAAGGTGAACATTTTTTTAATTACTCTATGATCTAGTTTTCAAATTATCATGTAATGAAATGCCAGATACCCCTAGCACACTAAGTTATTTAGAATACATTGTAACAATATCATGTATCTCCCATAATGTGCAGAATACATATGCAATGCTTATTAAAAAAATTAAATTAATCAAATATTGAAACAACATTGAGTTCGTCAAGATCTCTTTTCCCCAATCTGCCCTCTCCGAATTGCTGGTGAAGGCATCCTAAAACTCACCCTCAAAAAGTCATTTGAGTTCAAGCTTATAAAAGAGAAAGAAAATGGCTTAAGGTCCAAATTAAAAACCTTATTCAAATTTCCAATAATTATTACAAGGAGACTCATTTTCCGTGCAAGCTGTTTCAAGATCTAAACAGGCTCAGAGTGGATGTGAACTGATATTAGCTTGAAAACATTAAAGTAATTCTAGCACAAAGTCATCCAGCTACTGCACGAGGATGCCAGTATTTCAGGAACTTCTGAACATATACATCTTCTGCTGATATGCAGAAAGAGATCAAATTAAAGAACTGTAGTGCATACTTATTCCAAGTGTCAACTCTGGTACAGTTAATATTTATTTCGCCATTCTGCAAATTAAGCATTTGTGACAATACAAAGGAATTCCGAGCTGCATATGCTAACAACATGTCACAGAATTGGAGCTGAAATAATTTCTACTTTGTATTTGTCTGCTGCAGCCCCACATGACAAGAAATGCACAAGTTCTTAGTAACAGGATGCTGAAAGCTCAGAGCAAACCACAGGAAGCTCAAAGAACGCCAGAATTATTTTCAGCCTAATGACAGGAATGTTAACCTTGCTGCCACATGAATGCAATTTAAGTAAGTCCATTTATCTCCTTTCTCCCAACTCCTGAATCACAGAGCGGTGACAAAAGTCACGAGGCCAGAAGGAAACCTATGGAGTGTGTCTCTTTCTATGGAGAAGAGAAAACCCACAGAAATCTTCTAGAAGAATTTGGGGTAAACTGGGCAACTGTTCCTCCTGCTATCCCATTTGACCATGTGAATCCCATACCCTAATTGGATGGTTTTTTACGTTTTCAAACTTATTTTTGCCTCAGCAGCTGTAAAGATCACTTCGTTTTTACAGTGCAAAGAAAAACTGAAAGCAGTGTCAGAAAGCTTCCAAATTTAAAAAGCAAGACCAAGATGCAAATGAATGGCACAGCATGGTGCTTAATAGGCTATCCAAGATCACAAGACCGCCCTACACACTTCCAACACAATTTAACTTCTTAAAATATTAAAATATTTAAATACATTGTTTTGAAATACCAAATTAAAAATTTTAAAAAAAAATCAAGAAACTTCTCTGAATAGATTAGTAAAGCATTAGTTCCCATCATCAACACCATCAGTGTTCAGAACACCCTCGAGCAAGGAGAAAGTAAAGCAGCCATCAGTGTGGCCCCTTCATCCCAATGCACCTGTACACTAGCAAATCTTTCATGAAACTTATCCAACCGGCCGTTACCTGCCTCCTGACAGCCATTCTGGCTAACCCCCAAGCCCCAACCCCGCCTCCTTGCTACCAGTTGGCAAGAAGCATCATAGTGCTCTGGATGGTTCGAAGTTCCAAGTGTACCAGTTTGGGGGACACCATGCGTGCACGCTGATGTCGGCAGCCTGTGTTTTGAAGCTTCTGCCTCTGTGCTCAATTTGGTAGGAAGCAGCTTATGGCCAAAAAGCGTGGGAGAGAATATAACAGAGAGTTGGTATGCACTACAAGTCTAATTATTTAGGAAAGCAAGGTAACAACAGACAATACTGTCATTAAGAACATGACTGTAGAGAGAGGGGAAGCATTATGTCAAGGGTGGTGACTTCCAACGGTTTCATCCTGTCCAAGGGAGTTTCTGTGCAGTGAAGAAGGGCATCATCTGGTCCAAACTACCTCTTACAGACAATGTATACAAAAAGGCTTATCCCAACGGTGTACAATTACAATATACTAGCTAAAACTTATTTAGATCACCTCAGAAAAAGCAATACCGAAAAAGAAAGATTTCAGATTTTTCCCACATAGACTTTTCTAATGAAGACATCTTCACATCTGTCTGTAGACATTAGACAATGTCAACAGATTTGGCAATTACATACAGCTCTAAAATTTAAAGTCTACAGATTAGACACTGTTCCAAAAATCATTAAGTGCAGTTTTGAGGCTGGGCAGACAGCAGTGACTTGCCACGACTCATCCTGAGGCCTCCTTCCAAAGCACTAACGTGAATGCAAGAACACCTAATTCTTACCTTTCTGACCTGTCCTACATCCAGATATTCTATTTCTGAAAAGTTTGAAGAAAAATACTATCTTGTTTGGCTTTTTAAGAAGTTAATACTAAGAGAATGTAAAGTTCCAACTGCTCCATTTCTTCCCCAAAGTACAAAAATACCAAGCTGGACTGAGAAACTAAGGACTTTATTGCTATTTAGGCTTCCAAGATGTAGTCTCCGCAGGACTTAACTCCCCATCGTCTCCTCAACCTCCACCCCAAACCCTAAAACTAAAGCCATTCAAAATGCAAATACGTCATATGTTGCTTTTGCAGTTGGGGTAAGCAAATACAGTAGTTTTGTCACAAAATTGTTTCAATGACTTGCACTCCTTCCCATGCACATCATTAATGGACACCTTATCTCCTTATAACTGCTGGTTGATGGAGCCAACCTACAACATCTGATGTCCTAAGGCCAACACGGCTCTCCCTCCTGACATCAGCTTTTTCAATGACATCTCAAAGACAACAAACAAGGAAACCTCACTCTACCTGCTCAAGAGTTAAGACAATCTCACTGTATTATGTTAACTTTTATCAGCTCATCACCACCAGCCAGAGACAAGACTTCTGGTAGTAAGCAACTCTTTTCAACTGCTGAACTCAACAGCTGTCCTCTGTGAAACACAGTTTCTGGTGGGCTTTTAAATTTTACATTATGACCAAGACTAGAGACCTGGTGGACCTCCAGCCCAACACTCTTTAAAGATGAGTATGTTATTCAAATGAAAGGCAATCAATTGTAACATTGATTAAGAACCAAACGAACACACATCCAAATGCTTTTAAGTAGCATAAAATATTAAAAATAACTCATATGGCCTCATACAACAGCCACGAAAATTTATTTTTAGGGACAAAATTCTCTCATTCAGGAAAACCGTGACAGATACATGTGAATTAAATACATTTCATCATAAGTTGTGAGAATAAGCCAGCAGAAACCTACGTTGGGAACATTCATGGACTGGATTACAGCCCTGATTACTGGCTAAATACTGACATTTGTGACTGAAGGCTCTAGAAAATTGAGGTCTGACTTTTGGGTTTTTGGGAAACTGAATGCCGTGAGATGGACAGTGTGAATAAGAGTACAATTTCTAAATATTTTACATGCAAATAATGTTACTTTCACATTAGAAAACTTAACAGTAGCTTATTTCTTGTTTTGTTCTATCCTTATTTTCCCTTCATATTTACCAGCATTTCAAAGAGTAACTTGCACAGCAAAATAGGCTAGTCTCAAGTTCATGAAATCGGTTAAATACGTGAACTGCATGTGTAAAACATACAGTAATTTGCAATTCAGATGCCTTTCTTTCAGAACCACCTCTGTGTGTTAAAATGTGGAGTTGGAGATCAATTAACCACAACTCAGAAATGCCTTGAAGCTTAAAAACCAGCAATGCACAAATCAATATTTAATTTGCAGTCAGTCTAGGAGTTAAAAATGTAACAGAAGTTATCTACAAAGTGTATATATTATAAACCATAAAGTGAAATAAATACCAATGTGCACTACCAACAGCCTCAGCAATTATATACTATGAATATTTCAACACAGTTTTTTTAGTATCCCCTGCTTTTAACAAAAATTTGGGAATAACCACCCCATTTAAGCCACAAATGGCACGTATGTGCCATTATTTGCATAAGCCAAAACCAAATTTTTTCCACATATTTCTCTTTCTATCACAGGGAATTAAGTAGGCTTGGAGAGGTTTCTTGTCCTTGGGCTGCTCAGATCCCTAACTGTTTCCCTCCTTCAAATTTCTGCATTCTTCAGAAATTTGAGATATCGCAAACAAATCAAGAGATGTCCTTGCTTCAAAACACACTTTAGGCAATTTTAACGATACGAGACAACAGTAAATATAAGGAAATGCAAAGTTACCAGGATTTCCTGAACAGACTGCGTATGACCTCAATTAGTCATCAGACCAGCTACACAGAAAACATGGATGCTGCAAAGATGAAAACCAGTATTAACTGACACGTGCGAATTTGCAGAAATTCTGCGTTGCTGCCACTTAAGAGGACTAAGAAAAACAGTAGGTCTACCATCCCCAAAAGCAAGTCTTTGGTTCAGTTTCTATAATCTTCTATAACTAACTATAACTTCTATGAGAGCAAAAATTCTAGACCTGAGACCAAGCTTTGGGCCTTTCCTACAAACTGCTTTTCAAATGTTCACACGTTCCCACTAATTTATCTTGAAAAATTATTTTGAAGAAAGCGGAAAAAAGAAGTTCATGCTAAAGTAACAAATTTAAAGTAAACTCCACCCAACTCACCCAAATAACACAGAAATTATTTTTTCCTGACAAAAGTATTTTACAGTTCAGATGCAAATTTAGGGATTAAGTATTCTCTTTAAAAACACAAACCAGGTGAGGAACTTGAATGAATAAGGATTACTTAGTCTTGTACTTAAAAACAGATTGAGCCTTCCGACTGATTGCAACCCTCCCTCTCCACCTTAGTACTTCCACACTTTGCCCACTAAGAATTAGGGGATGCACATCTTGCATTAGAAACGCATTAGACACTAAAAGACTAATTAACTCTGTATTTGTGCATTTCAGCTAATTTTTAAATCTGTGTTGCTCCCCTGAATATAGCCATCACAAGTTTTCTTTGTATGATGACACCTTCAAGTGGAAGTTTTAGTTAGAAAAGCTAAAACAGCATCTTCTGACTCATATTAGTCGTACTGCTTGTATATAGTTATCGCGGTAACGGTAGCAGCATTCTGTGCAGGTTTTTCTGCTGTCATCACTATGGATACAGAGCCCATCAGTATATTAAGCAATGTAACATACTGTTTTCCTTATGTCATTCTTTCTCCTTTCCAGGGGGAGAGCTGCATTTATGTTATGTCTCCAAAGCTGTTTGTTACCAAAAGCAACATCAAAGATATTAATTCCTTGTATTAGTATCAGGATTCAGTAATTCTTATGTCACTTGAACTCTGGATTTATATAGAGCTCTAACTCATAACCTTTTCCTTCAATAAGTAGAAGAGTAACTGGTGAAAGTTTCAGACCACATACATATGTTTATACACACATACACAACCCCCCCAAGCAAATCTTCCAGGTAGCTTTGGCTTGTCTTCTCTTCAAATCTTCGGAAGAGGAAACCTCTGAACTGAAGCCCAGATACCACCACCACCACCAGATGTCCTATTCTTCATTGACTACTTACATCCACACAAGATCTCCTGGAGAAAATGGGCCTCAAATAGGGTCACATCTATTTAGGATTTAGCATAGAGCTAGAAGCACAAGGACTCAGGCTGGATACAAATATATCCTGTGCTCAGGATTTTTTTCTAAGGCATCAAAGGATAGGTATAAAAGCCCCTAACACCATGCAAAAAGGAGGTGGAAGTTAACATCCTGTTTGTTTTTCAAAAACAAAAATTATTATGCAGAGGCTTCTAAGGTAAATTATTCACCATAAAAAAAGTCCGACTCAAATTTATATGTAAGCTGATTTGTAAGAATTAGCATACAGGAAAGGCAGAGGAGTACAACCTGAATTGTTCTGCTTAAAATAGCTATGACACAATACGGTTCAGACTCCCAGGAATATTACTACTAGCAAAACACCACGAAAAGACTTCCAGAAACAGGAGAAAGTTAGAATACATTGAGCAGTATACTATTAGAAAAAGCCTACCATTCCTTTTGGACATTGCTCTTGCAGAGATCATTTACAGTAAAGGAATGGGCTGAAAGGAAGGACTCCATGACCATAGCTGCCCCAATTCCTTTGGGCTTTAACACCTACTATGATTCTGCCAAGCTTTTATCATCCTATCCAGAAAGTTAAACCGAGTAGACTGATCCTGAAAGAGGGAAATGACAACACAACCACCTGCTAACAATACATACAAATATAACCTGGAATGCCAAAGTTGGAGTCCTGTTGACAACCATGACTTTTTAAGCGCCCTTTTCCTTTCCATACTCTAAATACTATTTTACTAAAATAAGAAATGACCTTTTTCTTTTTTTAATGGGAATCTTGGTTAGCAATTTAAAGACTGGACCTTCCACAATACAGCTGGGAGTGGACTGTGTTACAATATACCTTCCACATGTTGCTAAAGGGCAGTATTTCAGTGGTACCTGGAACAGCTATTAATAACTTCTGCTAGGCAATCAAGGCCCTCCCTTGGCACAGAGCATTATATCTCATTTAATGCATTCCTTTATGGGTGCAGTTATAGACTCTCATTGCCTTTTCATGTCCTCTTCATCCTCCTTAATAAGGAAAAACTGCCTAAGCTGCAGTTGTCCAGCATCTTGCCCAGGGAATTCAAGTTGCCTGCTTTACTTCTTGCCACAGAAAAAAAGTACTGACTCATAGTTACCAGTAAGAAAGAAACAAAAGAAATCACATCACTTCTGATAGCCATCTAGTCTATACCCAAGATAGGAGCATGTGTGAACAGTACACAATATAATAAAAAATAAACCACTATTTCTGCCAATTCCTGCTACTGTAAAGGGACTTAATGAAATTCAAGCACATGAAAACACAGCATTGTTTCCAAAATTTAACGGTCAACACTTTTGGTCCACAAATCCACAGCTAAAAACTCTGTTGCTGAGTTGGAACATTTTAAACAGAGACAGCAGCACAAGCTCACTAAACAGAAGAAAGCTTTTTATAAATATACTCTACTCAACTACAAGCTTAGCAAACAAATTCAAAGCAATGAGTTTCAAAAGAAATTGGCATCTAAAGAATTATGATGCATTAGGAAGACTTACGCAACTCAAGGTCCCAAAGAAATAAGAGAATAAGCAAACCAAATTATCTGCAAGCATCTAGACATAAAGGGGAGTCAGGTCGATTTGAAAGGATTTATACCGCCTGTTCACATGTAACTGGTAATGTGTCTTATAAATACATGAGAAGGAAAGACGTCACATCAAAGGCTTCTAACACTATCGCATGATTTTCCACCAGCTTTACAACTAGGTAAGAATAATCAACCATGCATATACAAAATGAGATTACTAGCAAGACAGTAATACCACAGAAAATGAGGAAGTTTTAGTGAATCAAAAGTGAACAAGAACTATTGAGACTACCGAGAGAAGGGGAAAATAAATAAAAAACTAATATTATGTTGGGACTTGTGAACAAGGGGTGCCAAACATAAGGGAGACAAGTAATCTTTTTACTTTATACAACGCTAATAAGGGTTAAGCTAGAATATCAGGTCCTGTTTTGAGCACAGCACAGTATTTATAAGCCCCGAATTTCCTGAGGAGTGAAATTCCCTGCATCTCAGGCACTGCTAATTAAAACATGTTTCAGGAAATGCACTCAAGACTGCTTCTCTTCAGAGGAAGTTCTCCATGAATGTCTGCCAGGAAATAACCCAGATCTTTCCTTTACTACAGCGCATACAAACCAACCTTGGCAACCCCTGGGTTGTCACTTGCTGGTCCTGCTGCCTATCAAGCTGGCCGATATTTTTTCCATTTTTATGACTTGTCAGTACTTTTGTATCCACTGATTTTCTTTTTCTTATAAGGACACTCATTACAACCTGGTCTACAACTACAACTCAAGATGCTATACCAATAACAAACACTATCACAAAGGATAACAGGAAGCCTCGCAAGCCTAACTCAGTTCACAGGTGAGAATTGAACTTTTCAAGCCTTGAAAAAATTATGGTCTGGTTTGAATTTGTCTTTTTGATGCTCTCAGAAAATTCTCTTCAAGTTTTCTTTGTACGAGCGGGAAGGTAACACACTTTAAGGTGCAAGGCTGATATGGAGTTGATCCACTAAGTGTCTGAAATTTGGACATATTGGAAATTTTAAGTCTACCACCTAGCAGTGAGATGCACATTATCATTGATTATTTTGTATAAGAATGGTCCTGGTGAATGGTTCAGAATAACCTGTTGCTTTTAGAAACTTTCCCAGGCCAGTGTTAAAACAGTCTTGTGTATTTCCTACAGCAAATAACAGGCAGTACAGACCTTACCCCATTAACCAAAACACAGGATCAAAGGACAATTATACATGACCAGCGAGCAAGTGAAGTGTTCTCATAGAAAAGAGTTACAGTGAACTTTACTGCAAATATAACTCTGCTCTAAGCTCTAACCCTCCCAAAAGCTCCAAGTCTATTTTTAGAGAAGTGATAAATACACTAGTGGGATGGAACAGAATAGCCACAGTGAAACAGAATTAGTTTTGCTTTTTAGACCAATAAAATGGGTTGCATCCACCTTCGTTACGACTATAAATAAGCCTACCACCATAATAGTTAAAAAAACATGTATAGGCATGCTTGACTTCAGATATAAGAACTACTATTACTGATTTGAACATGTCAACATGGATACACAAATTTGAACAGGTATGTGTTTGCAGGGCTGCGATGAAGAAAAAAAAAATTAGTTGCCCCACAATGAGGAGAAGAATCTACTCTGTAAGAAGGTCTCAACGTTTCCAAGATGAAATAATGGTCACAAAACTGCAATTTAAACAGTCTGGAAGGTAGCAGCAGTAGAATTACATGGCTACGCTTGGCATCATCAGAATGTACTACTACAGATCCATCCAAGTTGTATTATAAAGGAGTACTATTTACAGAGTCAAACTTTGTTTTCTGCTTTGTATTTCCCTACTCACATTTACCAGAAGGGCTAGCAACCAAAACAAATAATTTGTTTTGGTATACAGAAGACCTTTGGCACCTCCAGAGGGAAGACGAAAACCCTACTTCATTCTACCTCGGTAACGTATTCCGAGATAATCCAGACAGGCTGAGGTTTTATTAAACTTCACTGAGGGATGAGACAACTAAGGAGAATATCACAAGCACTGAAATTTATCTTCCCCAGCCCACTTAGTTTTATGTAAAAGACAACAGTTGCTCTGGGGACAGGCTGAGGAACAACAACTATGCTGAGCAAAGGCCAGGACAGAGAGTTCAGGAAGGCATTAAGCACCACACGGCACGGTTTGTATGCATTACATTCAAGTTCATTGCTTTTAAAACTCTGGTGATGCCTGCCAATACAGATGGAGCACAGAGCCCTTCACAGCAAGAACCCAGCCAGAGAGAAGAGCGTGTTCTGCACTGAACCACTGGTGAACTCACACACACTTGTCAATCCAGCCTGCGTGGAAGAAGTTGGTTTACTATAACCTTGGAGGAAAAGTAAATCTTTCCCCAATACCCCAAAAGTCCAGAATAATAAACCAGGCAGCAAGCCCAGCAAAATTCCACTTTCAGAAGCCAGGAGGAGCTATAAGCACATAGGTGTTATTGGCAAGAAACAATATACATTGATTATCTTGACACTTGAGAATAGAGTGGTTGTTCTTTACAGTTTTAAGTGCAAACTGAAATCTTTCGAAACAGATTTTGTATCAGGAAGGGAAAAGCCCTGAATGTATTAAAACAAGATTACACACATAACATCCAAAATATACAGAAAACATGGATCTTCAAGATTTTATTAGGGAAGCATTTCTTGCTGTAAGAGATAAAAAAGGAACATTAATTTATCGATCTGCCAAACTGTTTTTAAACGAGTGCTATGCTGGATACAACAAGGTTGCTCATCAAATACTAGTTTAATTTCAACTGAAATAAAACCATAAAGTTGGAAAGCATCTGATGTCACTTGCAGTAGGGATACAATCAGGAGAACGTCTTTTGGAAGCTGCTGCTTAGGTGGAAGTGCTAGCACCACCTACTGTCAATGGCTGTCCGACATCTTTGACAACACACACACAATAAATACCCATACAATTACATGTACTTTTACCTACAGAACCCCTGCACCAATTCAGTGCATAAAGACTGGCCTGGGGAATAAGTCAGAATTATAAAGCTAAACAGAACTGTTTATTATAAACTGTTTATTATAAACTAAAATAACTGTTTACAGAAACTTATAATCCCTTCCTATACATACATGTCTTCTGCATTCACTAATAAATAATCAGAGTAAATAACTAGCATCAGGAAGAAGACAAAGAATACTTTATGAGCTGAAGCAATTAAGTGTCATCTATGCATTCAGGCTTTCTGGATCATGTTAGCAGAGTCGTTTAGTCAAGTTTTCCCGCAATCACCATGCTTTTCTCTTTCATGGGCACATGCCTTGATACCTGGGGGGTTAAATACAGAATTGTCAAGTACTTTCAGGTGCTATTCAAATCAGTGGGAGATCTGCTTTGAGTGCAAATTTTAAGTGTTACAACAAAAAATGGCATGTCTGAGCAGGGACCTAAAATTGAAACCTTTTATCCTAAATTCTGTGATGCCACGCAATACACATACTAATAATATCATAAGATGAATGGGTAAAACCAGCACTACCATGGCAAACTTAACAGGAAAAAATCCATCCTGTAAGAGAAGGGCTTGAAGAGTGCAGTGAATAGACAAGTATATTTTTGGTACCAAACAAGGTAGTCGTTCTGTGGAACGAAGTATGTGATCGTGTAATGAAAGGCCTACCGTGATACACATAAGAGCTTAAATTTTTGCAATATGAATGTAAGACTTACAGTAACAGTTTATAAAGCACCTGGGTAAGCAAAAGATTCAGTACATTTTTCTGTCCTTTCCACTGGAACTGTCATTCCAGTATCTGCATATATAATACCGATTTCAAAGAGTAAGTACCACTGAGCTCTTCCTCCTACCAAATCCCCAGCCAGAAAAAAATACATATACTTCAATGTAAACCTGACAAGTCAGAAGTACCTGCAATTTACATTTAAGATCTTTCGCTGTTTCTTCTTCTTACTTGCCATTATATTTCACAGCCTTGTTATTCACAGGGCTGGCTTTCTATGAAGTCTTATCTAGGAAGGTACTGCAAGATATTTACCTAACAAACTAATAAATACTTAGTTGCCATGGTTTTAGCAGGATATGACTCACTTCAGCCTTTTACAAACCATGTGTTCCGAACAACAAATGGCTTCAGTTCACAAAACATACAAGTGTGCTTTTTTGCCTATGACATCACAACAGTCATAGCCATTCCTTTTAAAAGGTCAAACAAAATGAAAGGAAGCATAAAAAAACCCCCTGAAGTCACAGGTCTGATTTGCAGGCCTTTATATATAATAAACTGAAGAGGGGGGGCCCAGTTTGCCCCCCTCCCCTTGTTTTCTCGATTTGTCACACTATTAGTTTTAGATGATCAAAAAAATATTTTAAAAATGCCTACTTTTCCATCCCAATCATAATTCAGATTTAACATGATACACAACGCAACAAATTTTAGTCTTAATTGATAAAGATACCAGTACTAGTGCTTTTTGTTCAAACTGAAGTACTTTTTTTTTTCCCCCAGTTTAGGTGACAAAACTGAAGACTGCTATTTCTTAAATCACCCAACTTATTCCTTGGAGTGGTGAAAGTAGATGGAACTCCTTAGAAAAAACTAATTGCATAATACAAACATTATCCCACACCAGAAAAGGGAAGGGAGAAATTGAAAAGGAGAAGCAATTAGTCACCATAAACTTGAAAATTGAAGTTTAAAAAAGGCTGACTAATATCCAGACCACTCATGAAGTAAGAAGTTAAGCAAAAAAGCGCCTGAAGAATAAAGACATCTACCCCTGCAAAGGTAGATAGTCAGGAAGCGCAAAGTGACCCTCTGCTGTCTCCTGAAGGTGAAAATACAGAGACATCCTGGAGGGGCAATACTCTGAAGTTGAACTGCAAGATAACAGTCTGAAATTCTGAAATCCCATTAGGGGCCTAGTCCATGTGAAATGCTAGCAGCCACACCTCCTTTGTTTTCAAGCACATTACAGCCCAAGCAAGGAGAACATTAACATAATCTAAAACAGGTGATATAAAAGTTTTAAATAAGGCTCTCCACATCAGTGAGTTAGATGCAAAACTGCTCTTGAAGTGGCAGGCGATTAATTTTGGTACCTGCCAAAGCCTTAGGGGGAAAAAAAAAAGTAATACAGGCTCCCAAACCACCAACCGCAGAGAAGACTGTAGAAAGAAAAACAAACAATAAACACACCAAACCAGAAAAGAAAAAAAAACCCATATATCCAACAAGTTATTCTAGCCACACTCATATGTAAGAATATTCCAAACATCCATGTATGTCAGTACCAATACAAGCAGAAGTCAGAAATACCAAGTATATTGGAGTGGGGGGAGGTGTCACAACGAATCAAAAAAATAGGAACCAGAAATAAGATTCCTGTAACACAAAGAATACTGTGGTTACCCAACTTCTCTACTCCCGCTTATAGCAAAACTACTTAAGATTAAGCCAAATGCCCCTACAGTCTTTGCTTAAGACAAATTTTTACAAAAAAGCAGAACATGAAAATAGAGAATCGTTAATATTTTGCTCCAAAGCCAGCACATCAGTCTGGTCAGAATTTCCAGCTAAGTAGTTTTGGTAGGTGAAAAAACCACATTACAAATTCCTCCCATACACAATAGATTACTTGCTGCACAGGCCTACGCACCTCTGTACCCCCTCAGGCTGAACAGAAGGGCCATAAATGGGATGTCAGAGAAAGGCCAGTTCTAGGAGACTCAGGGAAAAAGACAAACCAAGAAATTCTGTTTTAATGTCCACTGTTTAAAAATCAGGATTTTCAACAATAATTACAATGAAAGAACAAAAAAAAAAATCTCAACTTGAACCATCTTACCCAGAATAATACCCTGTGTGAAACTGAAATCATTAGCTATTCCACATACCTTAAGTAGACTTTCCAGCTCTCAGCAGCAGGTGCTTAATACAGGATGAAACATGAAATCTGAAATAAACATTTAGAATTGATCAGGTTATTTTCTTGACCTAACATTGAAGTAGGCAAATATCCAACAAGCTTAAAAGCAAATAACTGATATTCTTATTATGAACACAAGATAATCTTCCAAATGAATTAGCTGCAGCACATATCCTGCTTTAGAAGTGCAGATTATTTAGCTGGAAGTCCTTAAGAAAAAAAAAAACCACAAAAGAAGTTTGTAGAAGTAGAAGCAGGGGCTTACATTTGAACTCAAAATAGATACCTTACAAAGCAAGTTACCAGAAATCCTGTAGGTCCCATGCAAGTAAACTAAAAATTTCACAAGTTGTATGGTTTTGGTATTTTGAAGAAGGAGGAGGGTTAAAGAAGGATTCTGAAGTGAACCTTTCATATAGCTAACATACATTTAATGGAAACAACAATTCAGTGAGTATTGAAGACCCTGATGAGCGATTCAAAACATTAGCAGCATCCAGATCTACAATTAGAAAGAGTGCTTCTCTAGAAAAAAAAAGTGGGGGGGAGGAACTAGTGAAAAGCATTTATTTCCTCAGAGTATGTGCATCATAGCACAGCCAAGCCAGTTTTTAGCTGGAGTAACAAATACATACAGATATAGCTCAAAACACACACGTAATACACTGTCCAGAAAGAGTTGTATTTTTTTCCTTAAAGGAAATGATCGAACCGAAAGAACTCCAGAGTTGAGTAATCTACAGAGTTGGTTTTGCTATTTTGCTAGTTGATTTTGCTCTTTTGCCTCTTGAACAAATATATACTATAGGGACAAAGGCAGTACCAATACAAAGCCTAAACTTACATATTAAGCACTTCGAAATCAATTTTTAAGAACTGTTTCTGAACCTTTATTCACCTTCACTACTTAAGCTTTTCCCCACACACAAAGGCCGCCGGAAGATTTCCACGAGAGAAGAGAATCTGATGAGATAAAGTAAAGTAACACAAAAAAGTTAAAAGAAACTGTGCAGTGATTTTTTTTTTTTAATAAACAAACAGAACACTCAAATCCTATTTTAAGCATTCATCTAAGCTATAACAACTGAAAAACTAAGAAAACCAAAATACTTAAATTTATCATAGAATCATTTAGGTTGGAAAAGACCTTTAAGATCATCAAGTCCAACCATTAACCTAGAACTGCCAAGTCCACCACTAAACCATGTCCCTAAGCACCACATCTACACGTCTTTTAAATACTTCCAGGGATGGTGACTCAACCACTTCCCTGGGGCAGACTGTTCCAATACTTGACAACCCTTTCGGTGAAGAGATTTTTCCTAATATCCAATCTAAACCTCCCCTGGTGCAACTTGAGGCCATTTCCTCTCATCCTATCGCTCATTACTTGGGAAAAGAGACTGACACCCACCTCGGCACCGAGGTCAGGCTGACAGGCCTGTAGTTCCTCGGATCCTCCTTCCAGCCCTTCTTGTAGATGGGCATCACATTTGCTAACCTCCAGTCAACTGGGACCTTCCCGATTAGCCAGGACTATTGGTAAAGGATGGAAAGTGGCTTGGTGAGCACTTCCGCCAGCTCCCTCAGTACCCTTGGGTGGATCCCATCCGGACCCATAGACTTAATGTGTCTAAGTGGTGTAGCAGGTCGCTAACCCAACTGGGGTTTGTTTAGCCTGGAGAAAAGGAGGCTGGGGGAGACCTTATCACTCCCTACAACCACCTGAAAGGAGGTTGTAGCGAGGTGGGTCTCAGTCTCTTCTCCCAAGTAACAAGCAATAGGATAAGAGGAAATGGCCTCAAGTTGCACCAGGGGAGGTAATGTGCAAAGCAAATAAACAATTTGATGTGATGCAACATTTCTATCCTTATAAAGCATTTAACATGATCAGATCTGGTCTCTAATGATGTCCCTTTGGCACTACAGTAAGTCACAGGAAAACTCCACAGAAGATCACAGTAGGCAGGAAAGACTTCAAGAGCTCTGCCAGTGCAGGGAAAGAACAGTAACAGCAATTTCTGGACGTAAGTAATATTTTCTTTAGCAGAGATTAAGACATAATTATAACTAAGTTACCTGCAATGTTATTGTTACTGCTAGTTATACAGTACCTATAGGTTTTTAGATACTCTCCTATATCTTGCATAAACAACTGTATATACACAGCTTCTCTACACCGAGCAATGTGGGTAATGGACCTGCCTGGAGCACTTTCAGCAGCAGCACCAAGAAGAAACCTATGCAAAGAATAGTACAACACAGCCCTGAGTACAGTCTACTAACAAATGACCTATGGCCTTCAGGAAGAGTCCCAGAATAGTCAAGGCAGTTACTGAATTCTAGACTGACTCAAAGGCACTATTTGCATGGATACAATGCATGAAGATTTAGTAGTCTTGAAACCCTCAGCGTTCTGGAATAATTGGTGTACAAGCACTAACTTGATCTTAACATTGCTCAGTGGCTTGGACACCAGAAGAATGCAGTCCATAAAGCAGAATTTTGAACAGACTCATTGGACCCAAACATAGATCCTAAGCACGTCACCACAAAACATGTCCATATGGCCACCATCAGCCTCACCACCAGTAGTTCTACAGAAACTTTTAACCAGATTGTTATAACTGAATTGGGGGAAGAAGGGCAAACTTCAGTAAGATCTCGCTTCTGTCTCATATTAAAAACACCAGAAAATAAAGGAGACCATACTTACTATCACCTCCTATTCATAAGGGCCATCATACAAAATCAGCTATAAAGACAAAGATTGAACAACATAGAACACAAGTTCAACATAACACTTAAAACTGCTGTAATGCAGACTCAGTCCAAAAAACTATCATATTTCAAGTGACAGCTGTGCATTAAATACTCACATTATATACACACAGGCACCACAGTTTCCCCGTCCCCATTTCACTTTGACTATGCTTCAAGTCCTTTGTCAAGACTCACTACTTTAATTTCACCTTTCCAAAACTGATCTTGACTCAGCAATGCACAAGGTCTTGCCTTATTTTACCACTATCAGCTTCAAGAGTAAGGTATTAAAGCAAGTGTGCTTTATGTACATTTATTTTCACAACTTGCTGCAGTCCCCACCCTTCCCGTACTTGCACTCTATGATCTCTTGCTTGCTATAATATGACCAATGTTCCTACTCCCACTTGAGAATACTATAGTTTAATACCTATTTCAACAGAAGTAACAAAGACTTTTGAAAGAAAGAACTTCAATGCAATCCCGATTTATCTCCCAAAAGCCACATAGATAAATACATTACAGAACTCCAAAATTTGTTTCCTAGGAAGGGAAGCTGCTGTGTTCAATACTCTTCTCCGATTATGAAACAGTTTAAAGGTTTTGTTTGCCTTTAAGAGAAGAAAAAGCTGATTCAGTTGTAAAATGAAGCCAATGATACATGCTCCTGTCTAAGAACTCCCTTTCCTCCTTTGATGAAAATAGAGTAAGGCATAAAACTAACTGTTGAAAGCACTGAAACAGTATGAGACAAGCAGTACTGCTATCGCACAAAGAAATTCTCCCCCTTCTACTAAGGCTGAATAAGCAGGGGCTTTGTAGCCTATGACACAACTAAACTTTCGCTTCATTTAAATCCCCATCTGAGAATTAATCGTCTATGCTGCACACCTTCTTCTTCTAAAGTGGATTTCTTTAGGAGATTAGGCACCTTGGTTGTTTACTAATTTCATGTAGGTAACAAATTTTCACCAACAAGGGAATGAAATCCAGAGAACTAAAGCTCGATTTCTTATAAAAATGAAATATTGATGCAAACTCTAGGCAGAAGATGGAAAAGAAGCGTATTTGGTGTTATATCCCGCTCCTTCTTTTGACTCCGTTCCTTGACTAAGTTTTACAGGGGCTCTATGTTATTTTTGTTTCCGTCCACAACCCGAGAAATACAAGTAATAAACTCAACCTAATATTCACAAAGCATTCAAGAAGAGACAGAGTCAGAATATTCCTACAAGAGAAGTACATGCCATCTACTTTTTCCCCCCCTATCTCTCTTACAAACTTCAATCCTTAAACTGTACCATCAAAATACATGGGCAAAATAAAAGGAGTATTATTCACTTCTGGAAATGGATTGTTTTTTCCTGATAACCACTGATTAATTAAGATGTCCAACATGATTTATGTACATATGCACTAAGGTATGTAATAACAACGCTGTTGTCCTCCTTGGAGGAGATCCCCCCTAGCCAAAACCACGCAATTTACAAAGGCAATGCTAAACAAGAAATCCACGTAAATCTGAAATTATTAGATTATCCTGATAATGAAGATTTAGTATCTAGTCTAGCTAGGTGCTTTTGTAACTGATTAAAAAGAATTCAATACAAATGATGAGCAAGAGGCTTCCCCTTGCCTTCACACCACATAGATTTCTTTTAAAATTACTTTTAGTTCCCCAGACCATAGCAAACAGCTTACAAGAGTTAATACACATTGCACAAATGTACACTTAGCTCCATCTTTTAGTTTAGAGGCTCCCTGAAAGCCCAGATGTAGCACTAAAATGTTAATTCCAGCAGCTTCTGCCTCTAAATTTTAATATAATGTTTAAAAAGCTATCCAATCAATGAGTTTATTCTTTCGTAAGGAACATCTCAAATGCAGGGTGCATCATTAATACTAGTTTCCAGCAGAGGCTGTACTGAGTACAGAAGGGCATACAGACCACGTTTTAATTTGTCTCCATACACATTTTCACTAACCATTACTTAATTCTGTTTCCCAATCTCATGCCAAAATGCTGAGAAACATTTTGACTTGCTTTAAAGTAGATTAATTTGAGTTACAATTAAGAGGAAGCCATCAAAATATGCAACATCAAAATATAAGCTAGCATATTAAAGATAGACATAAAATGAAAGTACAGATCCACCAGGACTTCCTATTATTCTGAAAGCAAAGCTCAGTTTATTAATACGTAATAAAATACAGTCATTAATTAAAGGGCAATACCAAAAGGAATAAGAAAAGTCATCCTCCAAGGCCACTTTATTAACTTGCTTGCACAGTTTAGAAGTCTTGCATATTTTCTTCCATTAAATTTGTAAGTGTACGACAAAATGGCAACTAAGCTAATTGTTCTAATATCAGTAACCAGTTTATAGTTCTGTTTTTCAAGCCACATCTAGGTAACATCTGCATCTATAGAAGAGCATGACAGTTTCATTTATGGAAAGGATCTTCTTTCCATGACCTTTACAGTCATAACTGAGAACAAGCATTCCACAAAGAAAATACAAGATGCTTTGCCTGCAACAGATTTACCTCAAAGCTGCAGTCTCAGGCAATAGCTAACAAGATAACAAAGAGGACTTGCTTACAAGAGCTCAGAGAAAACTATCAGTTGCTGGGGTTACTGTCAACTACCTTTTGACTATCAGCGTAAACCTGAAAATAATAACCCCACATTCTTTACCTGTCAGCATCACTAAAATCAGTGCTGGATGGGACTCAAGAGGTCATCTTGTCAATCTGCCACTCCTCAGGTAGGGATAAATAGCATTTCCTTTCTGACATGTCTAATTTGTTCTTAGAGGCTGTCAGTGACAAGATCCCTAATCTAATCCAATGGTTTGTTATTCTTCACATTAGAAGTCTTCCTCCACAAGTAAGTAACCCAAGTCTTCAGTCCTATTATTTAAGTCAACTCTTTCTTGTTTTGGCGCCCATAAATCTTTATCTTCTTCCTCCTTGTAGTTGCCTAATGCACGTGAATAACTTAAGACTATGGGGAGACAAAAAGTTAACATCCTAATTTGTTCAATTCTTGTGTGTCATATTCTTCAGCTATCTGATCTGCTACTGAAAGTACCCAAAAGATAGCAAAACCCTTTCTCAATGTACAGTGCCCAAAACTGAAAATAGCATTCGAACTAAATCCTACCAGTACCGAATTCAGTGGAACGATTACCCCAATTATTTACCCCCTTGCTACACCACAGCAGAGCATTTCTTTTTCTGCACCAGCAGAAAAAGGTTAATCACAAACTGAGCACCAATCAATCAATAACCTGCACATCACTGCTTACTCAGCTCTTGTAGAACTTGAAAAGTATGTTTTGAGCAGACATTTGAACAACAAAATTCAAAATGCACTAAATATGGAGTAGGAAGAAGCTGTGGAGTTGAGAGGCACCAGAACAAGTACAGAAAACAGCCAGCCTTCTGATTTATACAAACTAAAGTGAAAATGACAAGATAATTAATAAACCAACTGGAATCTAGAAGCCTCTAGGATATAGTACTTAAGCCTGAAATAGAAAACTAGAACTGATAAAAATTCAGAATTACTTCTTTAGCCGTTAATTAACGGAACTCTCATAATGGTGCTGTTAACGCAAGAGCAAGAACAGAAACTGTAATTTGTAACGTTTGCAGGGAGCTTCATTGCAAGGAAGAGACCCTTACATGTCAGCAGTGTGTCAAGGTTTCCTGGGTGAAGGCTGGCAATAGAAAACTAGTTAAAAATATAACAAAATTAAACAATCTTCAATACAATTAAAAATGGAGTTTAGAGACTAAAACCCTCCAAACTGTGGCTCATCTCAGAGCGACGTGCATTTTTATATACATATTATCAACCAGCTTTTGTTCCTACTCATAAAATAAAATGCAAGTGCATTTTATTTAGTAAATGCAAATGCAGTTCTGAGTCAGGCATCATGAAAAGTTAACAAGTACACTGAGAAACGTGAATTAATTGCGATGGCCATGCCAAGGTTCATTCCAAGCACTAAGATGGCACTTCAAATGAACAACTTTGATCCAACATCATGGTTTCTACTTTTCCTCGTGAGGCGTACTTCAAACCCCTCTATGAAAAGCACTTCAGAATTGCCGTGTGTTTATATGCCAGTGGATGAAGCGTAAGCAAAGCACTGTCCTTATTTTAAAGGAGAATAAACAACAGCACAGCAGGTAAATTAGTTTAGCCATCAAAAGGAAAAAAAAATAAGCCACAGAAGAGGTAGAAATAAAATTCTCACCTCCTGACTTCCAATACTGTGGTTGTAGCAATGTTTCCCACCTCTTTCCACCAGTGGTTAACAAAAAAAGTGGTATCAGGCACGAGAGGTCTTAGGCATTGGCAAAAATACAAGAATACCTCCATCAAGTTCCAGAACTTGATGGAGGAAAGGATAAAGAAAGGGCAACAAGGACTAATACAAAATTAAATTGGTACAACGTTTAACTCTTCACAAAGAGTAAGTTCAAGCAACTGAACTATAAAGGTACCTGTTACACGTTACTTTTGTATGCTACTGCCTAGACTGTAAAATCAATTATGAAGAAGTTACCCTGCCTTTAAACAGCTTCCACTACAGAAGAGCATCAGTAAAGGAGCAAAGGGGATGAAGGAGGAGACTGATAAAACCTGAGGTATAAGCAGGTATAAAAGAACAACAAGAGCATTCAGCCACCAGCAAAAGGAATTTCTGCTTGAAGAAAAGTGTATTAGAAACAGCAGGGGAAAAAAAGTTGGGAAACAGCTTGGTTAATTAACGAAAAATAAAAAGGAACTGTACTCTTTTAAACACTAATTTTATTTTTCTCCTTTCTGTATTAACTTTTACTTGAGAAAAGTGGGCAATAAAAATTCCAATATTCTAAACCAGAACATAAGACAATTTTTCCCTCAAAGGACAGAAAGATTACAACTGCCTAGTCCAAAAAAGGAAATCAAGAACAGATACCTGTGTAAAAATAAGAAAGTGGCAGTAGATTTTACGCTTTCACACAATCTTTCATAGAAAAAGAATTTAAAAGATTGCCTAAAAATCAGTAAAAGGCAGTTCTCTTTTAAATATCATAGAATTTCTGAATCTCAATGCTACAGACTATTACTGAGGACAAACTTGCCTCAGCATTCACACTGAACATAAAACCTACAACAGACAGGATGAAACAGGTATTTACTGATATAAATCCCCACCACTGGGTGTAACTCAGACATTGGGATTTATAAGTCTCTTACTAGTATCTTCATTAGCAGTACTCTTGAAGGCAATGCTAGGAAATTAAGTATCAAATGTAGATGGACCCGAGTCCTTACTGGCTATTGTACATCCCACGGATTAGATCAGTAAACACTCCTTGCAACTTAAGAAAGGCCTGGGAAAAAAGCTAGGTACCTGGTTAAAGAGGTGTAGTCAGACCTTCAAAATATATCATTTTGCTCATTTTGAGCTTCTGCTAAACTAGACTTCTGCTACCCCCTTGCAACCAAATTATTTGCTATCCTAGCAGCAAGAAAACAGGAAAGAGTAGCAGCCTCTCCTTCCCATATTAAAAAAAAAAAAAAAAAATCAGCTGCTGCTTCATATCCTTCCCAGGAACTTTAATGGGACTAAAGGAAAAATTATCTCTGCCTTCCAAAGATACTTTATAGCCTCAGATGGTCTGCTCCCCCTCCCCGCCCCCAAAATGAAATAAAACAAAAGCAGGAATTGCACATTTTCATGTGTGGGTAAACAATGAAAAACCCCAAGCATGGCAGCAGGAAGCAGCAGTAGTTAGCAGTCAATAGAGCCCTCTGACCTCTTTCTTACTGTCCCGAACAGTGAGAACAGCTTCTTCTCTATCACCACAACCTCTGCAAAGGCAATGAGAAGTGCCTCATTTAAGGACTCTAACATATACACTGTCTAAATGCTTCTAAATTTATTGTTCATCAACATACCTAGAATCATAGCAGTGGCAAAGAATACGTGATCTCCCATTACTGTCTCCAGGACAACTGATGCACCCATTTTGCTTATACACTCTTGGTCAAAAGGAAGGAAATTAGTCCAGGGTCTTAAAATGAGTTAAATTACAGTTCCACGGGCAGGGAAAGGGTCAAGATTAGTCTTAAGGATTAAGCTCTAAACTGACCTGTATTACACTGTATGAAGTTGGAATCCTGCAGCAAAATAAAACCAAGTTGAGTGCTTGTCAGCTCCCCTTTCCCAGGAGAAAAAAAAGAAGTAATACTTCAGTGCAATAGGAAGCTAACAAAAACTACTTGAACTTTTTCTATATGCCCTTTTTGTGCTGAACATGATAAAAAAAGGGCAGAGGACCAATGCAGAGAATTAGAGGGTGAGAAAAAAGTCTTCAAGTCATAGGGGACAAAAGAAATCCGATACAGGAGAGTTTTACCAGTTCAGCCATGGATTGCTGCAGATCTGAAGAAAATTTAGATGTACCCACAATTAACACTGATGCAAGCAAATCATCAGATGTTCTCTAACAAAGCCTGTTGCCTTCAGCATGTGTTATTTACCTTTTCCATTCTGATTTTTACTTGACAGAAATTGCATTCAAACCTTGTAAACCAGATTTCAGAAACTATTCTCCAATTTCTTCTTAATCTACGAACCACTGACATCACCAGTGATCTGCATCTCCAGATTTCAAGTATTGTCAGAGCCAGAGAACATTCAGTTTCTGTTGGTTCTCCTGCCATCTCTGAAACTATTTCTTCCATATACATGATTCCCTGTGTCAGCTCCCTCCAACAACACATCCCTCTGACACAGCTTTCAAAACATTCCTTTGCAAATTTTAGTAGTTCATACACCTTTCAGCACAACACACCTGGGTAATCACAACTGCCGCTCTTGTGTCTGCTTTAATACAAATAGAGAAAATCAGGTCAAGCCATCTGAAGTTTTCTGTGCTTTTGGCTGTTTGATTTTTTTTTTGTGTGTGTGTGGTTGGGTTGTTTTTTTTTTTTAATCATTTTCTATTCATGAAGACCTAACACGCAAAAGTCCCCCCAGTTGCAAGACTTGCATCCCAGTGTCAGGAACACTAAATGCTGAGCAAGCAACAAACTCCTACCTCAGGAAGCTTACATGGTAGAAAGAACACAAAGTTACAAAGGAGTGGGATAGGGAAAATAAAAATTTAAGCCTACACCACAAAACCTGCAGGTTTTTAAGTTGTTCAGTCCCTAATTAGCCACTTTCTTCAACAGTTCATCTGATTAGCCATCAACCACTGCCTGAATACGAAGAGCAGGACATGAAAAACGAGAGCTTTTAAAAAGATCTACTTTATCATCTCCACAGAAGTTCTTCCTCTCCTACACTAAGAAGACTATTTAAAACCAGCTATCTATCTGGATATCACATTTTCCATTTAATTTCCCAGTCTTTCAACTTCGTGTCTTTCTAACAAACACAATAAACCACATTCATTGAATGCTGTGGTAGAACACACCAGACTGCTGAGGTTCCTAAGTGGCCATCTTAGGAATCAAGAGACTCACTTGAAATTGCTAACAATTTACAAACTTGAATCTTGCATTAATCTGCATTAAGTTCTAGGGTTTTTTCAAACACTTAAAAAAATTTTAAAAGACAGCTTTTAGTACAAAATAACTATCCTGTAGAAGTTACCACTCAGGGAGACGAGGATCACTGTAGTTCAGGTGCTAAACAAGTACATTGAAAATTAGAGTTTTAGAGTGTTCCTAAATCATTTCTGCTATCATTCCATAAAAGAGCTCAGTGATACAGTAAGGATTTGTTTGTTGCAGTTTTTAAAATCCTGGCCTCTAATTAAAACCTTTTCAAGAAATTAAGTCAATATGTCCATGTTTTCACGTTACTCAGCAATGTACTTGAACCTTTAGACTTACACTAACATGAAACGAAAGGAAAAACAGATTTAGTCTGGAAACCACATCTGATGGAGCTAAATTTCAGTCACACACTTGAGTTTTCATTGACAGCTCTCTCAAATGAGGACTCAAAAGCTTAATGGTAAGAAGTAAATAAAACCCATGTTTTCACTGCTAGCATTCCAGACTGGTAGCTGTAACACAAGAAAAAAGATCTGGAGTATGAATTCCAGCATAAGAGTGTCCTTTTTAAATACCTTCCACCAATTTATTGAAATTTATCCAGAACGTGAGAATACAGAGGCACTTCATGCAATAATCTACATCAAACGAAAGCTACAAATGTTCAATTTAAGACAAAAAATTATGCAAGACTAAAAACATACAAGATTTGAATATACAGATTTTACAGCAGAACTACAACCTACTTATAGCTACCAACATTCTGCAAAACATGACTATTGTTTCAACACCAGTGCAGGCAGCTGTCAAAAACCTGTAGATGAATACACATACATATTTTTAAGAACAACCAGCAACACAATGTACTTCAAAACTGTACTTTGAGAACACAGAAAGCTCTCTGTCATAGTGAAAAAGACTTCCACAAATCCTAAGAGATACAAAAAGGAGTGGGAATAGACTGTATTGTTACTATGAACATTATATCATATGAAAGACCGTACTGCTACACACGGCAATGCCTACCAGGGCAAGAAAAAAACCAATCATTTTGTTATACAAACGGCAAGAAGTAACTTCTTGTTTCTTGAGTTACTCTCTTACTGAAAAAAACCCACCACACATTCATAGATGCATTAAAAAATAGAAGACTATTTCCTAAACCATCAAAGCCACCTGGTTTACTGCTTAATCTCCGAAAAGCACTCCTGCTTTTCTCTCCCCCTATCATCCCCCCAAATATCTATTAGCTTGGTGGAATTTACAAAACCAAGATTCCCCCATTCAACTATTAATGACCATGTGGTAAACCATTGTATTTAAAAAAAAAAAGCCCTTTCAACAACATGTAACATACTTTGAAGCAAAGTTACATCACTAGATATCTACAAGTTGAAACAATTTCTAAAGCTATTTCAGCAAATTACATATTCAAGACACAAGTGCTATTCTAATAATATTCATTTCTGGATTAAGTACTCCAATACGCTACTAGTTGATTGCTATGTCAACTATACATACTTTTATACTTTTAATAGTACTTTTAATAATACCTAAGGCTGAGGCCAAATAAAGCTTAGAGCTTTTGACAAATAAGTACTGTGCTATCGTCCTTTTATATGTACATTTTAACCTTCCCACAAAATAAAAGGTCAACCAACACAAACATCAGTCCAAGCCATGTTCTACAAAAATTGTATTGAAGACATAGTAGCACAAAAGGCAAATTCATTTCAGAACTGGTCTTCTCTTGTTGAATAGCCTGTAGAGTTTACAGTCCTGCGAGAGAAAAATGTTTCCCAGCAACTAGTGTCTCCTCCCTCTTTTGGGGGGTTTTTTGTTTGTTTTGTTAACAGTAACCCAGATTTTAGGTCCATTAAGTTTACTGCATGGGCTCTGACCTCAAAGGCGCACATACACATTCTTTACAGAATCTCAGCTGTAAAGCTCGCTTTAAGAAATCCAAAGGCTGTGGCCCCTATCCGCAAATCACACCATACAGGCAAAGGTGTTCCCACAAATCTCACAGCCTGATTTCAGAGGTAACAAAAAAGGAGCCAGGTGGAAAAAGGAAGTAGTGGAATTTTGGACACGGACATCATCAGTAAGATAACAAGCTGTTCCAAATAACTATGTAACATTTAATATTTTCTGGCCCCAATCCAGTTATGCTCTTGACCTTACCCAGGTTTAACAGAATCAGAGATGATAAAGGCAGATTAGCTTTGAGGAATGTGGGACTTCTCCAATTAAGGGGGGGGGGAAGGGTAGATATTAAACAACCAAAGGCATCTGAATTTTTAAGGGACACTGCAGTACCACTTCACTTTTAAGCTAACATTTACATTAAATACTTCAATATGAATCCCTAAGTGTTTCTCCTTTCAAGTGAACTTTTTGTGCAACGCATTTACTACAGCGCTGCTATTATCCTAGTCAAACTGCCAAAAACTGAGCTGCAGGCTGACGCTGCAAGAGTGCTAGGGCCTACAGGATACACTCTGCTTTCAGAGCACTTAGTTGACTCGCAGTCGGTCTTATTTAACACAGAAACAATACAGTGAACAGTCTTTCAGCCAGGAGAATAAAAAGAAAGGAAAATCAAAGAGAAAAACTACCCCTTGTTCCAAAAAAGCATCATCTGAGTAAAGGAGATTTGGAAAGAGAATGGATGTGAAAATTGGCAATATGCAGCATATGCTTCAAAATTAGTCCCAGGGATTTAAGGAAAAAGATACTGTTACAGCTGCAGAAATACAATTCTTACTATACTCCAAAATCAGGTTTACAACCGACAAAAAAAAATATCAAATTTCTTCAAGAAGTGCAAAAGCTCCTCTATCTAATCCAACTTCTGTGGCACCAGCTGGGTCAGTCAAAAGCCACGCTGAGGAACACTTGCTCCCCCTTCCACGCTACACATTTAGGGGGCTATCTCTGGGTTTAAATGTGTACGTGACCAAAGAGCTGCCCCTGCTTCTCTTTGGATCAAACAATGCCACTCTAGCGAGCACAGTAACAGAACAAACCAAAAAAAACCCAAAAAGAAAACCCGAAAGCAAACCCTCAAAAACCCCAACACGCACAAAAAGAAGAAACCTCAACCACTTCCCCTGCGCTCCTACCCAGGCCCTAAGAGGCAACCACAGATTTACCAGCACGCCTGGAGAGAGG
>NW_008825153.1:400607-425933 GCF_000699105.1 Pygoscelis adeliae
GCCGGCCTCAGGGGCTCTTCCCGCCCTTCTTCCCCGAGCCAACGCAGATCCTGAAGGGCCGGTGGAAAGGGAAGGTTAGCTCGGGAAGAGGGGAAGTTTAACCCCTTGTCCTCACTCCACTTCTAAGAAGCGGCTCTCGGCGCTCAAGCTTGCGTCCTCGGTGTCACCCTGTTCATCTGTGACCGGGCGTCCCAGTTGCTTGGAGGCGTGAAAACGTCTCAGACAAGCTCGGTCTGTGGCCTTTTCTGGGACCTCTGGCCTTGCTTCATTTCCACGGTGGCAGCAGTTGGCACAATTGTTCTCTTGTTTCAAGACTGGGATATTCTCTTTCAAGGAAATACTTGCATGTTTACTTATATATGACCACAGTGTCTGCATGCTTGTCAGTCATTGAGTATATTTAATAACCTAAGTCTGAAATAGTAATTTTACAAGTCCCTATTAATCCATCACTTACCTCTAGTGGCAGTTGAACTCAGTTTTTGTTCTTCTGCGTGCCCCAGGCAGCCTGAGCTTGAGCAGATCCCAAACCTCCACCTCTGGAAGTTGCCAGTGTATCTGGAAACTGGAAGTAGGATGCATTTTGCTTTGGTTTAAGCATATCTGCAGCTAAGCTAGCTGGCTGGGCTGCCTTCATAGCTGATGGAGAACTAGTCAATATAGTCAATGGCATGTGGGATGTGATTTATCTGATCAAACATGGGTAGTTTACTTTAGGTCAAGACAAGTCGCACTCTAAAACTCCCCTACGTTTATTAGTTTTCCAGGCAGTACAAGGAAACTCGAGGGAGACATGGTAAACAAGTAGGTACCTAGATTGTAAATACAGTTTTTCAGGTGAATCCCACCTACAATATTCTGAGCCCCTACAGGAGCCAATCCATCAGTTAAGCTCTGAACATGATACAAATGCATTGAGGACCATATGAAAATAAGTCCTAGAAACTCTCTTTTAAACAGCAGTACAGCATTCCTATCCATCTTTTATAGAAATGCTTGGCCATTAGAGTAGTTACTAACAAAATGGGAGACTCGGTGACTTCCTTAGCCCAAGAGATTCATAACTGAATCTGTCAGTCTCCTGGGAGAGTCCTTCAACCAGCAGGCTGTAGGCTGGACAGGATAGCAAATATGCTCTACCCTTTCTACTGAAGCTGGACCACTATGCAGAAATGAAGGAAGGAAGGAAGGAAGGAAGGAAGAATGATTTCAGTTATTTTATAATTATTGGTCTTGGGATGACTATTGATGCTCTTGCCAGAAAAGGTAGAAATGTGCTAATTAAAATCACTGATGACAGAAAGTTGGGAGACATCAATAAAGGGGATGTTCACAGTAATACACGGGAAAAATGGAATGCTCTTGAGGACTGGGATACTAAAAATGGAAGGAAATACATGAGGAAAACAGTATATTTTCTGATTAATATACAGAGAAGGGGTTGTATAAATACTGGAAAGGGAAAATGAAAGGGAAAATGGAGCTTCATAAATTTTTATGATATGGTTGTTAGCAATAGCAGGGAATTGCACTAAATGACCCTTCCAAGCATTTGATCCTGATTATTAATCACTTCTCCTTTGTCTCAGCCTTTGTCCAAAGATGTCAAAGTGTTCTAGCCTCTGAGCAAACTTCTGAAGAAGATAGTTATCCCCATTTTTTACACTGGAAAGCTGAGACGTGTGAATTTGGCAACTCAAATACTTACTCACTGGATGAACAGGCCTAAAAGCAAATGGCTCCTCTCCGGGGCTATATCCTATGCATACAAGACAGTAGCAATACCTACCTTCTCTCATGCGTAGTATATCCTATTGATTTTATATACAGGTTTAATAAACATTCTTCATTTAGATATCTTTTCAAATGTCCTTGCTTTAATAAATAATGACTATTCCTGTGGTTTTATAACTTTCTCCTCTGCAGGTTCTCTGGGCAACATCAGTGTACCAATTCTCTCCATTTTACAGGTGGAAAAACTATTGAGAGATATGTGGGTGATTTATGGAGGAGACAGAGTAAAGCCGGAGCAATGGTAGAACCGTGAATCTGATTCTTATATTTCTGCTCAATCTTTTAATAGTTACACTTTTTCATATGGAAAAGAAGTATGCTGTCTGAAGTCCTTGGGAACTTTCCCATTGGTTTTAATGGGATGAAGGCAAGCCCAAAATAATATGTCAAATTGATGGTTTGTAGCAATTCCTGAAAAGTCTCTGTTTCAGGTACTGGTGAGAATTTTTTTGTTGGTTTCTTGTTGCTTTCTTTCGTCAGCAAAATGCTTGTAAAAACAGAAGCCTTCAGCAACATACTGATTGTGATAAAACACTTGCTGGGAAATCTTTCTTACATTACAGAATGCAATTTTTAGTCAAATGTAGAGGAAGTTCCATAAAAGCTGGTGATTCAAGCTCTCAGCTGGGAGAGGGGAGCTGTGTTGATGTCCAATGAAAAGTTACATGATTATCCAAAATGATAGTTTCAGCAGAAACTCATGAGACACAAGTAGGGTGATAGTCATGGCTTCTGTAGTGACTATAAAGCATCCAGATTCAAATCTCTGCTCTGTTTCTAGGTGTTGGGCTTTTTTCCCCTCCAACTTCAGGGTCTCATCCAAACTAATTGCCTATGAGAAAGGCACTTCCAGAAGCTCATCCATCCTACCTATTGAGAATACAATGAATCGCTCTCTGATTACCCCCATTTTTCTCAATTGACTACAGGAGAGCCTAGGTAATTAGCCTACATCTTTACATAGCTAAACTTTTATAAGTTGTGACTTGAGCCTTTGTCTTCTAAGATTCTTGTTTTCTTCTGATTCTTGCTAACTAGCGCAGAAAAGTAAAATAATTTTCTTGCCTGCTCCGTCTGCATAGAGGTTGTTGGTAGGTGGAAAAAAGACTATCCCCTATAATTTATTATCGACTGATTAACATTGAGGTAAGACATCCAGTTTAATACTAATGGTATTATTTGTCCAGTCCATGCCATTATCTCATTTAATTTACAGTGGTTATTAAACCTGCGCTGCATTGGTATAAACAAAAAGGTAGGAAACTTCATTACAGTGTAGCGTGTATTGTCTTTCCTTTTATTAAGTGATGGAGCTGGGGGTAATGGCTCTGAAGAGAATGCGTTCTTTCCGGTGTTTTGGAGCACAGCTGCAGTCAGGCATCTTCAGCTTTTCTGCAGGATGGTAAATATTCATTAAAGCAACCAGAGTGATCAGGCTTGTGAGAGACAGGTAGCTCTGAGCTGCAGGGCTATTTCAACCTGTGACAATGAAATGCAGGAGGATTTGGAAAAAAGGAGAAAGATGGCAAGATGTTAAATGTTTCACAAAATACACAGTAACATTCTTCATCGTAAGAGGAATTTTTTTTTTAAATCATTTAAATCAACCCCTGATGAAGAAGTATATAGTAAATACCTATTTTAGAAGTAGATAGAAATAAAATGTCAACGCCCATCTTATGAGAGTTACAATCTGCTGCAAACCTTATACTGCAACATTTTCTCACGTGGGAGTTTTCATATTTAATCAGTAGGGTCAGCGGCCTGGTTTACCTTGAGGGATCAGGTTCCACATTTAACAGTGAGTAATGCCACACGGATGGAGGATGAGTGTTACAGCAATTAGGGGCACAGTGGTATGTGCAGCCTCATGGTTAGAAGGTACAGACTTGAACAATTAAAGGCACCAAAATGTTAATAATGTTAATATGCACATATCTGCTGCTCTCTGGATTTAAAAAAAAAGGCAAACCATTATATTAGCATTTCTGGGCAGCGTCATGGTAGAAGCTGAATGGAAAGTCACCAGTGGAGGTTTTTCTAATTTATTAAAAAAAAAAACAAAACACAAATTCTTAAGAAAAGTTCCAAGGGAAATCGGCAAAATTACACAGGATCAGGAAGGAAATTTCAGGTAGAAAATTTGGTGTGGAAAAAGTAATTAGCAGCCAGGGGACCCACTTGATGAGTTGCTGTTATTAACTAAAACTTCCAAAGCAAATGTTAATGTGTTAATTAGAAGCAGGGTAATAACCTCCTAGATTTCCCAGTGGGAAGCAAAAAAAAAAACCTAAAACAAAACAAAAACAAGACAGTTTTTTTCTGGATATAACTGGCTAAAAACAAACATGGCAGCAAGGGAACCCTCCCAGTACTGCTTCTTCATTTTCTGATGTGTGTTTGCAGCGTTGCTACCCTAACGGTAACGTAGACCACCTTACCTGGCCTTTCAGCATGGTGACTGGGTGGAAGCATGGGATCAAAAAGTTTATTTATCTTTCTAGAAAATCAAACAAAGTCTCTGTCCTGACTGGTAGCTTTGATTTCTAGAAAGAAAGGAAAGGTCCCACGTTGGCTTAGTTAGACTGGTTCCAAGTAAGAAATGGAAATTAAAAGGAAAGAGGAGAGATTCATTCTGTGTCCGGTCAGTACGAAAGCACAAGAGAGTCAGGAGACTCTCAACGAAGCCCTAGTGTGATGGCACGGGAAGTAAAATTCACGATCTATCCCAAAGGGCTGTTCTTCCCTTCTTTTCTTCTCATTTTATTTTGGCTTCCATGATAGAAATAAATCTTTTTTTTTTTTTTTCCCACCAAACCTCAGACAAACTTATAGCTGAGCCAAACCAAACCTTATATTTTAAAACTGTGTTCTGTTGAGACCAAGCAGCATAAAGGGATGGAGTTCTTAGGGACACTTAGAAACGCTTGAATTCGTTGACTTATCTTCTGCAGTTTTCTACCGTTTTGATGCCTTGAGCTGTATTGCACACTTTTCTCAGAAAGGCTCGAGAGAGCAGGAGGGTATTCAGGAGTATGCGCTATCAGCGGGGCTAGCTTGTGGGACAGCCAGGGTTGGAGCCGCAGTGCTTACATTCCAAGAGTGCGCTTGGTGGCTTTCCCAGTAAAGATACAGCCTTTCGCCTCTTCCAGTTCTGAGCCAACCCATGATCCTTATATTTTCATTTAGTCAAACTGGTACTGAAAAAACTAATTTTTTTTTTTTTTTAATTTTGTCCTTACGCAGTTCTCGTTCTTTGTCATTAATCAGATCAAGTCAGCTTTTTGCAGGAACTGTGGCAGTAGTGTCATCACCCTGTTCTCCGTCAAATCCCTCCCAAAAATCCCTTCAGCCACTTTGGTAAGCTTACACTTTTTCTGTAGAGCCCCTTGATGTGTAAAATGTATGCAATGTTTTGATCAAAGGAGTTCTTGTACTTAATGCAAATTTCAACACACTTATAGCAGTCAGATGTGAATGTATAGATCTAATCCTGATCTCCGCTGGGCCCATGGGACATCAGTCCCGCTAGCAAGGAGGGCAGGGACGATTGGCGAGGAATATTTTAACTTCTTTATTTTATTTTATGACTGTGTTAAGCTTTATCTGTTTATGATAAGATTAATGAATGTTCTGAACACCTATCGTCTAAAAGGTTACAATGACCACATTTAAGAAAACTTGTCTTTTTTTCTTCCACATTTTTTTCAACATCTGAGCAAATGGCAAACAAAATCTCCTTTCTGCAATCCTTTCAGCCACTTTAAATGGCATTTGAGACATCAGAGAATAATTTTCTGTAGATTTACTTTCAAACACAGAACCAAATACATTAAGTAGGGAGTCTATTTTCTGTGGATATTGATGGTCATTGCTGACCAGTCTCATATTCAGTGAATGATTTTGAATGTATGTGAATATTGATTCTGCTAATGTTTTCTTTATTTTCCAGTCTCTGTTTATTCAACTGTAGTATCCAAATTTGTTATCAACCTAATTTTTAATTCTAGGTGGAAGGAGTTTTGACAAGACAATGTGACCAGTCATCTTGGGATCTGTCCCAGAATCATGAAGACTTTGATACTACTTTGATTTAGATTTTAGGAGTGGGATACAGGACTAGTACTTGTTCCATATGCTTTCCTCTAAGTTACAGGGTTCTCCTCATCTTCTAAAGTTGTGGCTCTGGAAAATTACTCTTTCTCTCCTCTCTAACAGAAGTCGGGGATAGGGGCTCTAATCACTCCATTGGACCAGGTGTCATTGGCTTTGATAGCTGTGTTGCACTGTGGGACATGATGACAAGGACATGCTCTAGCACTTACTTCTGGGGTGGGGTGAATCTTCCTATCCTGTATCCTGTTTCAGAGGCAATCCCCTTGCATTACATTTTCCTCTTGTTAAAAAGAGTTACTTTAAGTTATAGGCAAGATATTGCTGACCTGTGTGAATTCATTTTACGATGGCTGCATAGAGAGTGCCTGCTGCCTCCATGAAGTCATTCCTTGGGAACCACTGAATGAGTGACCTCATAAATTTAAGTCATCCAGGAGGTAGAAGGTTTCTGTCATTCCTCTAATTTGTTCATCCTGTGCTGCTTTGAAAGCTGGAATAAAAATGGAATAAAAGAGGATTGTAATTTTCTTGAGTTCAGGTCCTTGCTCTTCAGTTGCCTAATTAACAGTTGATAATTTATTCTCAGTTAGGATTCTGCAAAGAAAGGACTCTTGCACAAAGTTTTTGAAAAGAGCCTCTGCAGTGGATATAATATGGAGCTAATTATCATAGCAGATATGTTTAGAAGGCAGTGATGCACTGGAAAATACTTTCTTTGCAGGATTGTCAGACTCGTGGATATCCTGTTCTTCATCCCTTCAGTACACTGGCTGACATTCATTGGTGTGTATGCATTTGCAGTATAGAAAAAGAGAGATTTTTTGTTTTGTTGTCTTCTCTCTGTTACACACACAGTTCTGCCTACTGGTTTTCTCAGTACATGCATAACAACTTTGTGTCTTCTGGAGGTGTTCTGTGAAGTGCCTTTGTATCTGACTGCCTCAGTACCACATGAGTTTATTTACTTTGCAGGAAGAATATTGCACACACACAAAAAAAGGGTAAGAGAGAAGACCTGTGGTTTGACTTAAATCAGTGTGTTTTGCTTTGCAGGACTAGATGAGTTGATTGCGGCACATGTCGGAGTGAGTTCATACTTTACAATAACCTCTGAAGAATAGACCACATTCCTTAACAATTATATTCTTATATATCCTCATGTTGTCTGCCATTTCAGTTTGATGTAGCAAGTACTGAAAAACGCAAATATTTCTCTTGGGTTCCTTTATTCTGAAAACAATTGCTATAACAGAAAGATTACAGCCAGATGCATTTCAGTTGGCACAAAGATTTTTGTTCTTTGTAGCAATCTAACGTTCTTGCATCAATGTCACTATTAGCTATAGAAAAGTGAATTGACAGCAGCTGAATCATCTGTAACACAGCTTTTCATCAGAATTTGTTCTTGAAAATGTTATTCTCCCCCCAAAAAGCAAAAACTGTAATAGTTTTATTTTTTATTGAACCAGTTTGAAAAGTATGACTATTTAGCTTTATAGCAGAAGTATCACATTGAATAAAGGCTTCAGGAACAGCAAAAGAGGAGTGTACCAAATTATGGATTTCTCTTTCTAGAAGAGTCAGACATTTCTTTCTTATGGATGTCTGCCTCTCTAGAAACTTACCTGGCTGCTTTGGTTAAAAAAGGGAAAGAGCCTTGTAAATCAGATGTGGATTATTCCTTATTATTTATTTAGACAGGCATTTTTTGCACATCACAATATTAACTTTGTAAGAGTATTACTTATCTGCATAATACATATACAGGATATTTAACTGTCAAAGAATTTGCAAGTTAGAAGAAGCAGTGCAGCGTTAGGTCTTTTTTTCTGCTGTGAACTTCACGTGGGATTTAATGTTGTTTAGTGTTTTGATGCCTCCAGTTCTAGTCTAAAATAGGCGTAGTAACTTGATAGCTATGGGAAGATAACGGGAGTTACAATTAGGAGAGGTTCAGAAAAGAACATTGAAGACAAAGTGTCTAAGCCAAGGTTTTTTCTCTTTCTTCGTACAGTTGTTGCTTTCCTCACCCTCCTATCTGTATTTGAAAAAAACTCCTACAGTTTCAGTGAAGGACTGGAGAGGTGCGTAACGGAGAAGCAGATTTCCTTACTGTTTTGTTTTTGTTTTGATGTTGCTAGATCAGCTCCTGCATCAGACTTTTTTTTAAAATCTTTTTATGTTAAGCTAGTTACAGTCTGAGCTGCTTTGTTTATTTACCAAGCAGGTGCAACAGGTGTAGAGATTTTTCAAGCTCCTGATAGTTATCCCAATGCTGTCTTTCACTATGATTTAAATCAGATTAATGCAAACAAAATGTAATAAAAATAAGTAATAAATATATAATAAAATATGTAATAAAAAAGACCATTAAGACATTTGAGAGATTTCATACTTAAAAAGCAAATTGCTGTCTGTAGAAGTACATATTGGTTCCCTTTGCTGTAAGGAGAGGAGCCCTGCAATTTGTCTGAAATCAGAAACTCACAGATGTTGATGTCAAGAATAGAAATAAAGTCCATCGCTTCTAACCAGGTGCCAAAAAAAATCTTAATATCTGCAGAGAATATTGTTTTCCTTAAGGTCACCTTGAAATCATATGCAAATATTCTGGGAAACACATGATATTTTGGGAATAGTTATATATTTTGTCATTGTTATGATTTAGTAAGGAAAAAAAGCTCCTTGAGGATACCAAGGTATTACAGTGGCTAGCTCAGAAACTCGGAAGCAGCTGCAGAGCCACCAGCTGAAATGCTTGGGTAGGGAAACGAAGAGCCGTATGCTGTTTGCAGTGTTTCTTCCAGATATTAGAATCTGGGCTCCTTAGCACGTATACCTCTCCTACCCTTCCTATAGCAAGAGACCACTTGTAGGCTTTAGTTTTATATGGTTATCTGTATCCTTTAAAGAGTGTTAGTCTCTGTTAATCTTTATAATGTTTCAGAAGTGAGAATTCCAGCATAATTAGAAGCTTTCTAGTACATTGAAAAGCAATTGTCTTTGTTAAGGACCAGATTATACCAACTGCCATAATGTAATATGGTTTGTGTATGTATATAATGTGCACATCGCTATAATGTTCTTACATGCATGTGCACATGATTATAGCGTGCTACCGGGAGGGGAAAAATGCATAGGGTAACTAGTGCAGAAAGTAGGATTTCACTGTGCTGTTATTAGCTCTAAATTAAAACGACACTAGGTTTTAGAGAAGTTCTGAATTTAGCATGTTTTAAAATGGCTAGTTAGACACTAAATAGATTTCTAAAGATTTCTGAAATTTATAGATAGGAAAAGAGAAATAATTTACTGAAAATCCCTTCAGAGAACCTAGCTTCTGGTTCCATTTGCAGTTTGCCAACCCATGCACAGTTTTACTTAGCCATGTTATAAAGCTGAGACCGACCTTACAGATTTTTTAAATTACTTCCAAAGTTTTTGTTTTGTTGAAGGCAAATTGCAGCTAACTTTTTAAACCATAATACAGTACAGCATGCTAGTGTCTTTTAAGTACCAGTGGATCATGGTATAAATTAGTACTCCTCTTTTATAAAACTTTATCTTTTAATAAAATTAGTTACTCATTTTGCAGTTGTTGCTATTTTGATCTCAGATGCATGTGCTCAGTCTTACAGTTGGATTTCTCTTTGTGAGTTGAAAAGTTTCAAAACAATTATTTAACTTTCTTTGAATATACTCTATTACAAAAAAGCTAACTTCCAATGTTTTGTGCACAGAATTACTATCTTACAAGGCTTGCTTTAATATGGTACCTGAGAGATTTAACTACTGAACTGTTTGAAAGCAGAGTTGCTCTGCATGTGGAAAAGATAGAAATGTTAAGTTTAGATAAAATATTACATGAAGTTTGGCAATAGAGCTTCTGGAATGTCAAGTTTATGTGTAATTTCTCTGCAGTGGAGAGAACACCCTTTCTCTAGGGCTGGTGAAGAGTTGGAGCAGTTTTATTTACATCTAGCGGAAATTATGAGAGAGTTCGCAGCCCTAGTTTTTAGGTGGATAGATCCAGTCCCTGCACCACTTTAGTCAGTCTCTGCCTGAGAAGTACTCCACAGGAAGCAAAAATTAAAAAGGACAAATTCAATAGCAATAGGAGTGTTATTTTTAAGCTACTGTGCTGAACAATGTCCCCTCAGTAAAAATAATACAAATACTAGACTATTGACCACAATAAATGAGGGCTGGTTTAGAGTCCATTAGGCTTCCATTGTCTTTCTTACACTGCAGCTGTAGTGTCAAGTATTAAAATTACTCAAAAGTCACCTGTGGAATATTTGATGTCCTTAGATACGGGCTTGGTGATGTTTATTTTTAGGTACATAGATCAACAATCCTTCATTATTTTGCCTTCTCGCTCTAAATTAAAGTATTTGTCTTGAATGTCAAGAGACATACTTGATACATTCATTCATGAGCTAAAATAAACTGAAGTGAGCCCACAGAGGAAGAGATTACTATAGGAGAATAGCTTCTACTACTGTTAAACTGGCCAAATACTTGCAGCTTTGCAGTCATTCAGCCTTTTTTGTCTCTTGTTCAGCAGTATTTTGGAAAAGCAGACTAAGGAAGGAGCTGATGATACTCCTAGTCCAAAAGAAGATCAAGTCCTTTTTTGGCAATTAATTTTATTTGAACCAAATCCTTCGTTGCCATAATGTGGCCACAGAAGTGAGCAGAACTGCCCCTATTCATCCCAACTGAGGTGCAAGCCCTTTAACTTACGCTTTTATTCATATTTATTATTTATTTTAAAATAGATGCTACTATTTAACATTCATTATTATTTCTATGAAAGGAAATACTCAGGCCTGGGGACCTATCCTGAGAAGAGTATGGTGACACATAGATTGGGACCATCCTGCAACGAGCGAGGTTGGGACTGAAAGGAAGCTCATGAGCAGTGCGGTGCCCTGCTATCACCAACTGCCTCATGGCATAAGCCTGATCCTGAATTGGTCACATTCAACCACAAAACAGGTAACTTCCCAGTCGTACTCAAGGGTGTGTAGTAAACTAGTCACGAGCGAGAAACCTTCTTTCCGTCTCCACCATACATTTTTCTGTGATGTCATGTGTTTGCCTTTTTCCCCAGGTTGTACCTTAGGTTAAACAGTTCTTTTGTTTCCTTTCCCTTCTTTTCTCCTGTTCTGTATCCACAGGCAGCAGACAATTCCCTGTGTCTCCACCCTCTTAAGTAACTTAGTTCCCAGTTCCCTTTTGAGTCCTCTCCCTTGAGCATCCGCAATGCGAAAACATCAGTTCAGTCCCAACTGTCCTTGGGAGTCACTCAGATACTTCCCTCTGAAATAAAAACTAGCTGTAGTGTTTGGGTTTGTTCACTTAAAAGACCACTCCCAGGGGATCGTACAAGCAGTTCTGTAGATTTATCTCCCTTTGACGTATACAGTCCTCCACCACCCTACTAAAAGGCTTTACACCCTCAAAAAAAATTCAGTTAGGCCTTATGGCAACAGAGAAGAGCCCCAAGAGCCCCAAGTAGATGCACCAGTCTGCTCTAGAGAGGGTTTAGCCCTGAAAACCATGCACATCATAGAATCATAGAATGGTTTGGGTTGGAAGGGACCTTTAAAGCTTGTCTAGTCCAACCCGCCTGCCATGGGCAGGGACATTTCCCACTAGATTAGGTTGCTCAAAGCCCTGACCAGCCTGATCTTGAACACTGCCAATGATGGGGCAAAGCACATCACTGCTTTGCACTTCCTTGCATAGGGGCCAGGGATCATTCACTGTGGCAGATATATTTAGCATCCTTAGTATTCTCAGGCTTGCAGTTTCCCTCATGAAAGAGAGTCCTTTGGGCCGGGGTTTTAAGATGCTGAGTCCTCAACAGCAATACTCAATTAAAGTATTGTCATTCCTTGCTTTTCACTCAAGCCCCATGCTACTACAACCGTATCAGTAAAGATGCTTGAGGGGCTGGGTTGAGAACTGGACTGTGGAGCTTGTCTGGCTTAAAAAAACATGGTGTGGTTCTCAACCATTATACAGTTTTCTTAAATATAGTTAAAAGTTGTAAGATAAATGCACACAAACATGCATGTCAGTTGCAGAAGCCAGAAGGGAGGAAAAAAACCTTGAGATTTACTTCCATTTATTTACTTTTCCTCTTACTCAGAGTTAAAGAGCAGCACCAGTTTCTAATAAAATAAAGGAATATTGCTGATTCACCTCTTCATGTCTAAAAGAAAAAACACATTCAGACCTCTGTGTCCAGAACGTGCCGAGGACAAATACTGCATACAGGCAACTGAGACCATGAGAGTAATTTCCAGAAAGACTGTTTTATCCACGGCTTCTACCTGTGTGTTTCACTAATACCTGCACTTCTGTGATGTTTCATCTGAAGAGCTCAAAGCACATTATAGATACGGGTTTACCTAAATTGATAGTGGTCTCTGAAAGGTAAGAAGGATTCCCATCTGCAGGCGTGCCAGGAGGTACCTCAACAGATAAAACATCCCGCTCAAGGTCAGAAAAATGAGTTGGTGGCAAAGCTGGAAGAGAACTTTGAGAGGTGAGTTTAATATGTACTGACGGCAGCCAGCTGCCTTGCTGCAGCTGTGCTCAGGGAACATTGATCTTATTCTTGTTGATGTGAGTGAACTTCTCTAGACAAAGAATCGCACAAAAACCCAAGCCATTTATCAGCCGTTAAGAGAAGCGAACTGTAAAATGTTAGACTGTCACAATTGTAATGCAGGCAGCAATAAGTAAGCATTAAAGTAGTGATGTTTTTCCTCTCCATCCTTGATGCATGTTTCCATAAAGCTTTGGTCCTATGTAAAACTATTTGCTAGACTCTTAGCTTGGTAAGCACATATTCTGATCGGAATACTTCAGCCTGAAAACCCTTCCACCGGTCATGCTTTTTTAAAATTTAGTATTCAAGGATCTTTCCATTTTGACATGCTAGTCATGTTTCTGGAAGCAGAAGCAGCTATCTTATAACTAAGTCCCTAGAGGCCTGAAAAGATAAATTTATAGCTTCAACACCTGCAGTGAAATTGCTGTGCCATTAGGGGCAACGTGCAAACTTGGCCTATAAGTAAATTAAAAAACAATGAGCTAAAAAACTTTGGACAATGCCCTTAGTATATGCTTTAGCTTTTGGACAGCCCTGAAGTGGTCAGGTAGTTGGACTAGATAATCCTTGTAGGTCCCTTCCAACTGAAATATTCTATTCTGTTCTATTCTGTTCTGTTCTATTCTATTCTCAAAAAAGGAGAATCCAAAAGCCCAAGGTGTGGCGAGTAAAGTATAAATCTGTACTCTTTTCTACCATCCATCTTTTCCCATTGCAGTTGTACAGTAATGGTAAGGGGAGAGTAAAAACTTCAGCAAGGTCTTAGACATCTTTGATTTCCCCAGCACTAGATTAGCTACCTGCTGGTGGCACTCAAAAGAGATAACAAAACAAAATCATAGCTTCCGTCCCAGATGGGTAAATATAAAAATGACTCCAGGAATGGGTAAGCAGTATTTCACCTGTCCACTGCCAGTTATAGTAGAGATACTCCATTCTTCTCTAACTATAGGTGACAGATGGTTCTTCTTGGCAGACCCAACAAAACCCATCCCACCTTGAGGTCATACAGGGGAACGTATCAGAATGAATAGATCATCAAGTCTGGTAAAATACTTAAGAGAGTGAAAACATATTTCCCCATGGCTGATCCTTGATTTTATGTGATCTTGAAGTGCCTTTTTTCTTCATCCTTTCTTACAGAAGACCACAAGTAGCTTCATCTCCCCTGCAGGGACCTGAACATATTAAAAGGTCACTGCTAGATCAAAATGAACACGCTTTTAAAAAAAAGTATTTCCCTCAGTTTCCAATCATGCCATATTAAACCTGTAATAAAAAACATGCACAGTTTACCTGCATGATTTTTGTTTATCATTTATCTTAGCATACTGAAAAACAGAGTCATTCTTCCCCCCCATAGTCACTTGTTCTTGCTAGTTTTATACTCATTGAAGCAGTAATAGTGCCAAAGCTTGCAAGGAAATATTTAAACACTAATTAACTTCTTAATTCTGTGTGTGGGCAGGCCCCTTGTTTCCCCTGGAGCACAGCTGATTTTCAAGATATTTATTTGGGATTTCAGGGTGTTTGCATATTGTGTATGGCTCCCTATGTATGTGTTGGTATGTGTGTGGGATGCCTCTGGCCGTATTTGCTTGCAGCTGAGCCTGCACAACATTCCCCTTAGAACAGGCAAGTTTTCCAATATGAAAGTTTAAAAAACCCAACCCTCTCTCCTGTTTTATTTCAGTCACTAGATAAAAGGCAGTGAACTGCATGGCTATTTCATCAAGCCATGTTACGGTGGCACAGTAAGTGGGTGTCACTCCTGGCTGTAGGGTGCTAGGGGAGATCAGTTTTCAGCATCTGTCCAACAGAAGTTCAGCCTAGAGCAGTCACCCTCTACGGAGGTTTTCCTTTTCGACTTTTCCAATAAACAGATCTGCACAGTGTTATTGCTAACGCTAATCTGATTTTCTCTGGGAGGTGGTTAAGCTTGTGGCTAGAATTTGTATTAGTGGTTACTAAAATTGCTTGTGTTTCCATACTCCCTTCCCATTCAGCTTCCTCTTTACAAGTCACCTCTGCTGTGGCACGTTAAGAAATGGCTGGAAGAACAATAGTGAGACTTTACACTGAAACTGCCTATAAAATATATCCAGGCTGTGTGTTTCTGTGTGTTGCATGAGAAGCCTTTACAGAAAGAAAGTTCTTAATGCAAAATACAGCCCTCAAAGCATTTAAAAAACCTGGCATTATGAAGAGATTTTAAAATGGTTTGTTTTGAACAACTGCAGAAATGGCTGTGACTCAATAATCCAGTTTATAATGTAGCCCTTTCTACCCTAAAGCTGCCTGGACAGAGACCGGGTGAGACAAGCCTTGCGCACACCCGTTCGTAGCAGTTTCTTCTCATCATTAAAGACCAGGGCACTTCCAAGGGAAGAAACAGGCCACAGCTTTGTAGCTAGAAATCACGGAGAAGCCAGGGCCATTCATGCACAGTTCAGGTGGAATTGCTGTCACCAAACTTCAGGTGTGCTAGTTTTATTCCTTAGTATTTGGGGGAAAGATGTAGGCACTGTAGGGACAAGAAGGCTACGGGAGGCACCTACGCTGCAGACAGCTGAAGGTGGGAGAAATGAGTCCCACCCTTTGGGGCTAAACCTTGTTTCCAGCCCCAAGGAATGCTGAGGTAGCATTCAAGGACTTGTTTCATGCCTGCCCGACAGGAGACTGGAGGCACATAAGAATAGATTAAATCAGCCCAGCTGGTGTTATCTTCTTCATATATTGCCCTCAGAGCAAGAGCAAGGTGCTGCACGGACCCTCCCATTCTGCTGCTGCAACCTCCAACACGCAGACTCCTACAACGACTTCTGCTCACCCAGATGTTTCAAAGTACAGGCGTGCCCTTTTGCAAGGGAGAAAAGACCTATTCATGACTTTTAACTAAGTTTTCTCTTTGATTTGCTTCGTTCTGTGTGATTTGTCATAACACTTCAAAAAGAACCGCGTATGTAACAGATTTCCAACAATGACATGGGTAAAGCCGAGCATTAACCTTAAATGTTGTCTCTCCTTGTTATGTTGCACTTAATAGTGCATAGTTATACTCCCTGTCTGTTGAGAGAGCAGGAAATTACATAGTAAATGTTAGCAGAAGCTGACGTTTAGGCTTTTATTATCACTTGATAAACCCATGTAAATCCCATTAACGCTGAGAGGAGTTACGTGTGTATATCAAGGGAAAAAAGAGACCATTTGCTCTCGAGTGCATGTAACTAATTAAAAATTTAAGAGCATATAGTACATAATTATATTGGACTGTAGGTTAATGCTCCTGAACGAAAAATGCCAGATGAGCTGAAATGCTCAAGAACAAGAGAAACGCTGGCTGCCTCTGTGCAGAGAGCTTGCGTGCTCTCGTGAATAGTCCTAGTATTCACTGCTCAGGCTCGCTCTATGGTTGGGGGCTGACGGAAATTGGCATATCGCCGGCTGTGACCTTGGTCAGGATCTGCAGGGCAGAAAACAATGCAGGGAAAGACAAGAGGACAAGCCTTGGCACCTACAAACCGGTTTCGCATCCTCTGCTGAACTTATTTCTGGCAGTATTTTACTTGCCAGTGCAAGCAGCAGGCAATGTCTTAGTCGGCACCTTTCTCACCATACGACAGCCTGTTGCAACCATCAGAGAAGCTCAGGTTTAAGGCAGGCTGCTCTCCTGGGAAGAATCCAGCGCCAGCATACTCTAAATGCTCATTGATACCCAGCCTCCAGAGCGGTTTCAGAAATGTGTGCCTGCAGGAAGGGTGTCACCTTCCTATGAGCAAAAAGCCACCAGCCACTGGTATGGTCCAGACAGGATGCTCATGGGGTTGCTAATCTGGAGTACAAAACACAAATCCATACCTTCTGCTTCCTATATAATTATGTTTTATTTCACAAGACTGTCTTAGAGCCCTGTTAGAGTTAATATAACTGTAAGTAGCCAGTAATCTTCGTTAAAGACACAGATAATTGAAACAATAGCGGCAATTACACAAAACAGTTATCTGTCCCTGCCCAAACAAAGGCATGTGCAGGACACATGGATGGAGAACGGCTTCCATGCAGCTGAAAAAGAAGCCCCAGACCCTGGCACAAAGATGATAAGCACAGTCCCAAGGAAAAGGACCATGAAAGAGATTTTTCATTATTTGATTCTTCTCAAGATTAAGGAAATCAAACTTCCAAAATCTTTGTAAATAAAGAGCATGGGACCAAAGAAATACCCAGCTCTGCTACAAGTTTCACATCCACCTAGAAAAAACTTGCAGGGAATTAAAACCTCATATTTAAGTTAATATATGTTCCTGACAATCATTACATTTTATGGCAAGATGAAATTGCTAGAACTAAGTCCATAGGCAGGTGCACAGCCCAACTTTTTAGTGCGACTGTCAGCTTATTCCCATTTCCTTATTATCCTTCTATGGTTTCAGAAAGCCCCAGCAACGCAAAAAACCCAACCTTTAAAGTTTCTGTCATGTGATTTACACTCTTATAGCCACTGCTGTTTTGAATTTCACATCCATTCTTGAAGTGAAAGTTGAGCTGATCTTTTTTTTATGATAAGAGAGCAGCCACTGAATTAATAGCAGGTCAGTATGACATATATTAGAGCGTGGTTTGGCATTTATGTTAAGAATCTCCTGTCATCTTCACCACCACCCACAAATGCCATAGCAACCACATTGCAAAGGGGCTAAAATGCATGCACAGTTTAACGTGCTGTTAAATGAATGCACTTCTTGTTTTACTATTGTGATGATGAATTCATTTCAGCTGCAGTCACTGATTAGTAGAAAGCTTAGTTCCCACTGAAGAGAAAATAAACAAACAGCTCCGATTTTGCCTTTTTGGAATTTAGCAGTTGTGTAGAATTCAGCTGTGTGGGCAATTAACTAAAAGGACCTCGAATTATATGTTGCACTTGCACATAAGCTTTTAGAAGTAGCATAAGAAAGTAGTCTTTACAATGAACACAAGGTTCAACCAGAAGAAGCAACAATTTGTTGAGAACTTAATACAGAACAATACTTGTTTATTCATCAGTGTTTGAATATTTAAGTTGTTCATGCAATTATTCTTAAGTATAATGGCCAGAGTTTCAGCAATGTTTTGTAAAGCTTGTGCAAGTCAATAATTTGCTGCAATTAAAAATATGCAGCTAGCATTGTGATTGCTTGCAAAATGCAGGAATATTGTTTTTAACACGTTCTTATAATGTGTTAAAGACACTTTAAAAGTGTGCTAAAGAATCCAGCTTGTTCTTCATCCTGTACTTTCTTCACAGCTTGTTCCCCCCTGAAAAGCTACCTCCAACGGTGTGGGCTTTTCTCAAATACTGCCATGATCCCACTCTGTTACACCCACTTCCAACTTCCCCACATCCCTGTATAGCACTTCCAGGCATTAATTATTCCATGCTCCTTGTAGGGATCATTAGTCAAATATTTCACTCAAAACACTGGCTTACGTATTGTCCATAGACAGCTCTAAATCCAAGAACAAATTGTTCCTGTTACATATTCACCGGTTATTTTTCCCCTCTTTGTGCTTCCAGCCATCTCCCAGTAGAGCTGAAGAAGAAAACCCACACACATGAAAAGGGAGGGACTGCACTCAAGGCAGTATCTGCAGCCAGATGGAGTCAGTCTGATGTTAGCCACCCCTTTCTGACCTTTGTTTAACTGACTGTCACGTTTGGCTACTGGCCTTTGCAGTGACGGGATAAGAGGTCTCCAAAAGGGGCAGGTAGGATGATGGATATAAATGCTGCTGAGATATGGGCCCAGTAAATGACTGTTATTCTTAATGTCTTTCTCATGTACAGTGTTCCAAAGTGTTGCTGCTCTCCAGCCTTTCCATTTTTCTCTTGCTTAAACTGGTCAATGCATAGTCCTTCCTTCATTTGGGGGGAAAAGGCAGAGCAGTTTTCTTGCTTGAGCCTGCTATCTTCGTTTCTTGGTTTAGCTTCTCTCTTCAGAGATTAGATGAGAGCTTTGAAAGTGCTTGTTCTGAGACAGGCTATGCCACCAGATTCAAATCTCTCAAACAATGCAACATTTCTTTGGCACCGGGATCAGAACAGAGACAAAAACCACAGAATGAAAACAGAGCTGGAGGATCCCGGACCCAAATTCTTTGGCCACATTTGCACTCAAAATCCGGTGCGCAACAGGCTCCCAGCTTGACTAGATAGGAGGACCTGTCAGAGCACGCCGTAGCTCTTGGTTGGACCAGGCACCTGGATTTCTCTTTGAGAGAAAGGTTGGTGTGTTCCCCACCTATGGTGGCAGGACATGGCCAAGGCGTGCACGTGGTATGGGAACTCGGACCAAGTCTGGTGGCATGGGACATTTCTGTTGGCTAGACTGAAGACAACTTCTGGTATGGGCTTTCTCCCTGGAGGTTCTTGGATCAGTGTCCAGCCACCCCTTAGCTTTCTTTTGACTAGCTAAATAGACTAAGCTCTTTAAATCTCTCCCTGCAAGTCATCTTTCTCAGACTTGTGTACATTCTTGTGTCTCTTTCTTGAATTGTCTCCAGCTTTTCAACCTCCCGCTTGCTTTGTGGACGCAAGAGCAGGGCACAATGCGTCAGCAGCAGTTTCAGGAGATGGGGAATACTCAGACAACATAATCCTCCTCTTCTCCCTGGATGTCCTCTGCTTACACATATACAGATTGAGTCAGTTCATGGACAGTTGATTACTCACTATGACTTGCAACCCCTTTTTGGTCATGGCTTTCCAGTGTAGAACTGCTTCAGCCCCCACCAGGCAAGTATCTTCTTTCTACGATCTTGTGACTTAACTTGGTTGTACTTGCTTACCGTCAGATTACCAATTACCCATTTGTATCAGTGACCTGTAATCCTTCTTTTTACCATTTTCCCAGCCTTTTTAATCTGAAAAATTTGTTGATAATGATTTAAAAGGTTTTTTCCTAAGTTGTTGATAAAATACAATAGCATAGAGCCAAGAGCCAGTCCCTATGGGAATCTCTCCAAACACACACCCACTCAAAGAAAATTTCTCTGGTTATAATTATATTTGAGACCTGAACTTAGCCAATTCTTAATCCATTTAATGTGTTGTACAGTGGTTTTGTATTGTTTTAGTTACTTCATCAACGTGCTGTACTGTTACAAGGCACATTTCTTACAGAAGCCTGACATCAATTCCCTCATCAGCCAAACTTGTAATCTAATGCAAGCTTCCCCCGAGCTGCATTAAAAAATGGGGTAACGGGAGATACCTGCCCCACTACACAGCAGTGTAGCGCAGGGAGACTCAGAACAGCATTAAACTGGCTTGTTTGGGTATCAGTAGCAAGGTGGGCACACCAGTACGGTGCTGTCTTTGCCCCCTGCCCTCCCCTGCAGCCTTGCTCTTGGCAAGGTGAAAAGCTGCTGCAGACGGTGCTGGTGTTTCAGGCTCTCTCTTCGGAAGCCAGTTATACGATCCACTGAGCGACGTCCTGGAGGAGAGACTGTTTTCCCAGGACTAATGCCACCCCTTTGTAACCAGAGACTCTCTTGTTTATAATTCCATAAAGGATTTGTAAGCTGAAGGTGTTTAAAAAAATTTCTGGTGTGTTGGAGGTAACCTCAGCCTTCCGTTTGGCTGTCAACAAAGTGCAGCACCTCTCTGGTTTCTCAAGCACTTGGAGGGCAACATGGGCAGAATGAAACTTTGAGGCAGGATGTTTATCCTCTTCTCCCAGAGTGTTTGGTGTGATTTTTATCAGGGAATGAGGTCGATCAGACTGTCTTTCTTTTTTCCAGCTATAGCAGCATCTTACATGATATGCTCCTAATATATTTGCCCTGCTAGAGATGAATGGAATAGGGTTTAGGTCATGGTACATATCTTTAGTTGCCTTTAAGTGGTACGGTCGGTACAAATTTAGTCATTTCCTTGGATGCAAAGAGGGTCCTTTTCAAAGACACCTTTTGAACTCAGAGAAGGGACCTGTGGAATATGCTAGTCTTCTGGGGGAATGGAAATTCACGTATTTGCAGTGGCCTTGGATCTCTTGACGTCTCCAAAAGGTAGACAACCCACAAATTATATATACACACAAAATTAAACAATTGTAATCTGGATGTAGATTTGGAAATGAGCAGGATGTTAATGAGATAATGTCTAGGCATGATATGGTCTCAATTCTTGGCATAAGAATGCATCATAATGTCTTCTACGCTATCTATTTAAAAGGACAAACTGTAATGACACCTTTTCAGTGTTCCATACCTATTTATGTCTATACATTTATTAGGATTAGATTATTTATAATTCCAACATTTCTTACTGTACATAAATTCCGATGTAATGCTTAGAAATAACTTAAGTATAAAGCTTAAAGGACAATGAGAAAACAGGAAACACTGGAGCAGAGGGAGGTTAACTCATCAAGGGCAATGCTGTTCCACTGGAAACATTATCTGCTGCCTAAAATGGACTCGTTTGCTGTGAAGTCCAATAACGCTTTCAGGTTCAGTTTGATTGCCAAGCAGGAATTATTCAGCAGCAACAGCCAGAACAAAAACCATTGCAGGAACAAAGTAGGAAGGCGAGATCTCTGCAACCAGGCTTTAATTCATGCTAATATGCACGAGAATGCAATTAGGGGAGACTCTGAATTGCAGGATTGCGTGCCCGGCGACATGCAAATCTCATTACAAGAGGGGCAGGCACCTGACGCGAGGTGGTTAATAGATTATCTGAGTTCTTATCACACAGCAAACTATTTGGGGTGGAGTTCATTAGTATAAATAAAAGAAAAGGAACTTCAGCTCTGAAAGGATGAGTGGGTAGGTCAGTTATGGGATGGAGCAAATCCTCTCCTGGTAATACTCTCACTGCAACCACCTGTAGCTGCCTTTGCTGTTCAGAGAGTTTGGCCCTGCCGAGAGCAGGAAGCATGAGGCAGAAATTCTGTCTGAGCTGCATTTTTTTCCTCCCTTGATCTGCAGAAGGGATTGAAAAAAATTGTTGCTGCTGCTAATCGTTAATCACTCTGAAAACAAACCTGGCCTTGCAGAACTAACTGTGCAATCAGAGCACTGGGGAAATTAGGGAGAGGAAGAAAGTGTTCAGATGGTTTCTAGATGCTCAGATGTCTCTAATTTGGGGTTTCCCATATTTCGCTTGTGTCATTATTTTGTAGTCTTATAAATTACACTGTTGAGAAGCTTTTTTTTTATGCAAAATCTGCATTTTCCTCTGGGCAATTACATCCAAATACTTCAATTTATTATTCCCTGCTCACTTCTGAGTGTAATGGTGTTCTTCTGCTGTCCCGTCTATCTGCTGATTCAGTCTACTCCAGCTGAGAATGAATGAACCTGCGTTGCGCTACCTATCACAGGAGAAAAATCCTGGTTGTAAAGCCTTCGTGCTCACCACAGCACCGAAGCCTCTTGATCTTCACTGGGACAGGCAGGGAGCACCGTAGAAAGCAGAAAGTCCCAGTATAAACTGGTGAATGCGAATTAAAGGGTGCCAGTTAGTTTCTCTCTGGTCCATTAGCTTTTTACACAGTTTTTATGCTTTGTATCCTGTGATTCCTCTGTAAAAGTGTCACTTAATGGGAGCACTAGGTTTGATTTGTCGATCCCTATCTAGGCTCCTGAAGACGGATGGAAAAATGCCCGGGTGGTCAGTGATGCTGAGAAATGTCCACGATGCAGCTTGCATACGGCATGGTCCTGTTTCAGTCCCACGTTTGCTGTTAAAGGGAAGGTGGCTGCAGACTCAGGGCAGGTGGCTGGAAGTCCTTCCAGACCCACCTTCAGGGCATGCTCCTCGCCTCCACGCTCAATTTCAGGCTTTTTCACTCTCTGAGGTTTTCAGGAGGTGTAAAAGCAAATCCCGGCAGCTGAATTTTCCTGACACACTCTCAGCTAAAACTCCTGAATCATCATCTTTAAGGTTTCTTTAGCTGTCATTTTCCCACAGACACACATCTTTTTCGTTTCTCCCTTGGGTCTTTGCACTGGTGTGGTGTTGCAGGACTGCTGGTTGCGAGGAAGGGGTGGCTGGCAAGAGCGTGTGTGAAGGAAATGGAGAGGAACACTTATTTGGAGAGGAAATAAAGGTGAACAATCACATGGATCTTGCAAACGTTGAAACACAATAAAACATCGGTGGTTTCAACTTCGGCAGTGGGGGAGTAACGTTGTTTAAACGCAGACACTCAAAGACCATCCAAATAATTTCCAGAGAGAAGAAAGCTGATCCTACGGTCTGCTTTGCAGCTTGGACATGCCTTGAGTCTAGCAGCAAACCCTCCCTTGTGCGTAGGATTGCCTTGCCTTTTGGTATCTGGCAGGTGAATCGCTCCCTGCGGTGGGCTGTGTGCGGGATTTTCCCAGCTGAAACTTTGAAGTTGGCTGTTTTGCCCGATCTGTGATGTGGTGATGTATGTTTATAATTTGTGAAGCACCTCGGGGTGAAAAGCCTTCTGTAAATGCTGTTATTCATCAAGAAATAACCATGCCCGTCCTTTAAATGTTAGCTGGCATCATTCCCAAACCCCATCGCCACATTCAACTGTTTATTATTTCTACTATAGCAGCGCCCAAGGACGAAATGAGAGTGGGGGTCCCTTGTGCTAAATGCTATGCAAATATAAATGTCATCTTCTCAATGACAAGAGAGGAAAAGGCTGTGGGAAGGGAAATGTTTTATACACTGTGTCTGAGATTCTTTCTTTCCCAGCTCAGCAAGGATAGTTGGAGGGCAGAAGGTCTCTACATTTTTCCTCAGACCTAACCTAAAAGCGGGCCCCTACAATGAGAACGGCCCCATCCAGGCATCTGGACTCCCCTTTTCACTGACGAGGGCAAAAAGTCATCCTGGGGGCAGTTCACCCGAGCTGGTTCAGACACCGAATTTAAGATGAGATGAACCGCATCCTTCATGAACCTGCTTCTCTCCACTGATCAAAAGAGCAAATCATAAAATTAATCCAGATGTAGACACTTACAGGTGAGTTGAATTTGGCCGTTGCAGGTTGGGATGAGAGGAGCACCCAGGGAGAGAGACTGGGTGCTACTTGTGAGCAAACGCCACTATATCATTCTGTAGAAATGGAAAGGTCCCTAGAGATATGTTGCCTTGACCTTGGGGTTGAGCCACACACCGGTCTCCAAGACCGTCCCTTTTTCCTTTGCTTTACAGGAGATAAAGCAATCAAAGAAGATAAGAACCTTCCCAGCTAAAAGTAGTAGTGTAATGGTGGGAGTATGTATGTCCAACCAGAGTGGGACAAGTAGAGATACCATAGTGAAGTAGATGTGTATCTGACAAGAGACTAGTCAAAGCTGCAACAAACCTCCATTTATCCCCACAGGAATGCAGCATGTCTTACAGGATGCCAAGGCAGTATTCATGTTAAAAACAAACAAAAAAAGGTCTTCTGTGTGAAATTAATACTGAGTGTTAGTGCCTCGCACAGGGATTTGGACTCTTGGGCTTTTGGGCTGCAGCGCTCTCAGCGTTATTTCCAGGGCAATTAGTATCCTTGGTAAAAGTGCACCTGCTTACAAGCTGTGACGGACCATTATGGGTTTAATTCAGATGATTAGCTAAAATCCAGCTTCCGGAGCCAGCAGTTTGGGGCTGGAACTTGTGCACGAACAGAAGTGCCTGTGGCTTCCCTGCTTCCTGGCTCCTACTGACTCAGAAAGGCTCCAGCAGAGCCTCTCCTCCTTCTGGCATTTTAACATCCGATTTTGGCAGGTCTCCACCATATCAGCGGTGTATAAAAATACAGAATAAAACAAATGTAACGGAAGGAAATAATTTTGAACAGAACATAAGCCCCTCCCAATGAAAACACTGGGACAGCTTGTTTAAAGATCTCACCTCCAAAGCTTTTACCTGTTTCTGCTGCCCATGCACTTGGGTTTCACACATGTGTAGGCCTCTTCGCTGAGTTGAGACCAATTTCTCTTGAGCTTGGCGCAGGCTCTTAGCAGCTGGTTGGGAAAAATGGAGATGTTCTTCCTGCTTGCATTGAGGTTTGCTTTGGGGAGTTAGTCAGTCTCCACAGTCCAGAAAGTCCTGGAAACATCTACTCTAGAATAACACCGCGTTGTGATGGTTGGAGAGTGTTCTGTGTCCCTGTCAGCATCTGATTGTGCTGAGTTTCACGGCTTGATATGAAAGAATTTATTTTCTTTAGGTCTGGGCTAAATAACTGCAGTGAGATTTTAACTCTTCCTGGGCTGGTTGAGGGTCTCTAAGATGTTTTGCTCTGCCAAGGGGGAACCGCTCCCCACCAGGGAGAAGAATCCCAGTACCCAGTGCAGTGCTGGTTTGAATTGGTCCCATTTTCTTCTTGCTCTGGGTATGAAGAGTGATTTTGGAGACTTTGAGGACATTTTGATTATTTCAGGAACGGTTGCCTCCTACTCCTGGAGTAGTTACTGCTACACCTCCTTCCTGGCCTGTTTACATATGCCTGGACCAAAAAGCTGCTGTCAGTAAGGTGGTGTTTTGTACCACCATGTGTGTCTTTCTGTCTCTAAATCCCATGGACCTGCCAGTGCTCAGCTTTGTGAGCAGATACCACTGCAGATGCACTGCACCAGGTATATTGGGACAGACTTGCCCTGTTACCCATTAGCTTTGCAGCACTAAAATTTGTCACATCAGTAAAAAGTGACATTACCTTATGTAATGGGTTTACATGGCAAGGTTTTGGTAGTGGGGGGCTACAGGGGTGGCTTCTGTGAGAAGATGCCAGAAGCTTCCCCTATGTCCGATAGAGCCAATGCCAGCTGGC
>NW_008825153.1:426582-429197 GCF_000699105.1 Pygoscelis adeliae
GGGGAAGAGTGTGAGGAGTCCTCCCCTGAGGAGGAAGGAGCAGCAGAGGCAACGTGTGATGAACTGACCACAACCCCCATTCCCCGTTGGAGGGAGGAGGTAAAGAATTCGGGAGTGAAGTTGAGCCCAGGAAGAAGGGAGGGGTGGAAGGAAGGTGTTTTAAGATTTAGTTTTTCTTTCTCATTACCCTACTCTGATTTGATTGGCAATAAATTAAACTAATTTCCCCAGGTCAAGTCTGTTTTGCCCATGACGGTAATTGGTGAGTGATCTCTCCCTGTCCTTATCTCAACCCACGAGCCTTTCGTTATATTTTCTCTCCCCTGTCTGGCTGAGGAGGGCAGTGATAAAGCAGCTTTGGTGGGCACCTGGCGTCCAGCCAGGGTCAACCCACCACACCTTATTTTCCCGTTATAGTAATTTATTCTTTCGACTTTGTGCTGATATTAAAAACACCCAACAACCAAATGTAAACACACCCTCTGACTCAGTCATGGTGTACTTTAAAAGACACAACCTATAAACATCCTTTCCTGCTAAGGTCCAAACAAAGGCAAAGGGCCTTCCTCCCAGCAGGACGCTGTAAGGTTGACTTTGAACGTCTTCTGCAGATGCTATAGAGTCCCCTGCAGCTCTCTACCTTTATCCTATTCTATGGATTTTATTTATTGTTCCCCAGATGACTGACTGACAATGCTTAATAGCATTCCTCAGTCATGCTGCCTGGCATAGCAGGGCAGGGGCAGTTATTTGCCTAAAAGCACCTACCAAAATGTGGCTGGCAGATTTGTTTTATCCATCGCGGCAGACCACGTGCCCAAGCAAATTGTCTAATTTCTGTTATCAGGGCTTGAAATTCGGTGGCTGTACGAACACTGTCCTCCTTCATTCTTCATGTTTCTGAGGAATGTGGGCAATGACAGTAATTGCAAATGCTTGTTAATTAAAAGACATTTGATATAATTACCAAAATGGCGTGAGAGGAGGCTGACTGACATGACTGGAGCATTAAAACTGCTGACTACAACCTGTGTATGAACAGTAGTGTGTGCCCAAGAGAAAAGGCTGAGTGGGAAGGAGACCATGACCCGTTTAGCTGTTAAATATAGAAATATTAAAGCTCTAAGTAATGAAGTTAGGGAGTGTAGTGAGGGGTGAGCGTGCGTGTGCCTGTAAAGGGGATTACAGACCATGGGTTCACATTAAGAGGTGAGTTGCTCCTGGAGCTTTTATCTGTAATAAATGGAAAGAAATACCTGGTAATGGGAGATTTCAATCACAAAGATGTATGCCGGAAGTCTCATATAACCAGAAATAAATCTCTTTGAAGTTTCTCAAATGATGTGTGATCATTTTCTAGCCCAAAAGATATTACACCCAACACGAGATAACAGTATTTCAGATTTCATTCTGACAGATTGGTCTGTGCGTTGGAAGCTGACGGTATCTTAGGAACATATGGCTGGGACTCCATTTCAATAGAGGCAGAGGATGGACCGACGCAGTAATGAATATATTGGGTACTGCAAAAGGGATAATTTCTCAGTACTGAAGCAGAATATGAAAGAATGAAAGTTAGGCTTTGTATAAGAGGCTTTTACCAGCTGACCAGCCACCTCGATTTCACAGTGATGTGAGAAGGCGATTTTGATGAAAAACCCATCCCGCTAAAAAGGGAGAATGTCACACAGTATGAGATAAATGACTTAATAAGCTGATTGGGACAAACAAAATCTACCTTAAAGCGGACAGGTGCAAAGTTAGAAATGACAGCAGCCACGCTGCCAGGGCATACTGGAGGGCAGCGCAGGGGTGAGCTTTTGCCTTTGGTGGCTGAAACGCTGCGTCCAGTTTGCATGTTCAGATTTAGAAAATGTTGAAGACTGGGCTGAGCTGGTGTTGGTGGGAAGGAGAAGCTAGAAAGAGCCCGAGGCCCACCGAAAATGCTTCATAGCCAGATTTAGGAGCTCCGTCTGTTTAGTTTGTCCAAAAGAAGGCCAAGGGATGACTTGGCATCTGTGCTTACGCACTTTGTGGGGGAAGCACCAGGTAACTGGAGGCTCTTTAATCTTGACAGCAGCCAGTGCTGCTGGGGGGTTAAAGCTGGACGAATTGAAATGAGAAATAAGAGTTTCATTAAACACGGGAACACGATAGCCAGTGTGATGACAGCCATAGTGATGGACTCTTCATCTCTTGATAGCTTTGGATTAACATGCACCGCCGTTCTGCACAGTGTGGTGAATTAAAGAGTTTTCCTGGGCTGAAAACAGGGCTAGAGGAGGGGACTGTGCTTGTGTGCTCTTGGGAAGTGAGACAGTTGTTCTTCCTGCCTTTAAAAATATCTGAATCTGCAAGAAGCTGGTAAGGACACTGGTGATATTTTATTATACAAAGTCTATTCAGTGTTCCATGCAGCTTCGTGGAATGACGCAGCATTGTCTTTCACAGGCGGCAGACTCGGTGGGGTGCCAGGAGAGTCTGGTTACAGCAAGATACGCTTGGGGAACATTATTCAAAGGCTCTCTGCTTTTGTACTGAGCCTCATGATCTATCAAAACCCAGGCTGGAGCCAGTAGATGGGAATTTTGAGTCCTGGATTCCTGTCATGCTAT
>NW_008825153.1:429301-457577 GCF_000699105.1 Pygoscelis adeliae
TCCTGCTCTGCCTGGGAAGCACAGAAGCATCCTGGCAGGAAGCAAAAAAATGGCCAATTCTGCCAAAGTCCCCCAGACACCTGAGGTCAAAGTGGAGCACGTTTAGATCTACCCCAACATACAGCATGAAGCGGGAGTAAATGTCTTGTTCTTCGTGGGGACGTAAGTTGAAGAAACTACTTACCGACTGAGTGACAGGGGAGGAAGGTAGCAGGAGACAGCTAGGAGAATGCAAAAAAAAAAGTTCAAAATCAGAAATATTGTGGAAAAGGCTGGAGGTTTTACACGAAGCTGACATTAGCTGTGCCACTACACCCCCCTCAGGGGACCCGTATCCTCATCTCAGCTCTACTGAATGGCAACAGGCAAGTCACTACCTTCCCATGTCTCCATTGCCCTGACTGTAAAACAGTCTTTTACAGAGCACATTGGCATCTCCTGTGGAGTACAGCTTTTCAAGTGCTTGCTGTTATGATTATATTATTATTCCAAAGTGGGAGAAAGTAGTTTCTTTCCCTTTGCACCAATAATTGAACTTATCCAAGAATGACACATTGATGGGCTCTGGAAAGGGAGCAGGAGTGATGTCTAAACTGGCCTGAAATTCAGTCAACAGATTGTAGCATCTCTGGGAAGCCTTCTGAGTACTTATTACTGTGTCTTCTGTCTTCGAAATCATGAAGGAAATCAAAAAGAAAAATCTGTGAAGTTTTTGCAAGTGGTCAGATGAATTTATTTCTTAGGAGTTCTCAGGTAACCAAAGTTTTCTTACCTTTTTTCCCCAAAATTGCAGCCCTTTTCTTGATCTCACATATAATACTGGATAATCTGTCTCTTATTACAGGGCTCTCCCAGGGAAAGAAGGGATAAAAAGACGTTTAGGATCTATCTAGCATTTCAGAAGGACCATTTCCAAATGGGTCAATAGGTCTATTTCAGCAGAAAACTGGAAGAAAGAGCCTTGATCTTGCTGAAACTCATCCATCTGCATAGCTCTATTTCTACAGGTGTAGAAATCAGACCCACAGTAAGAGCCTCGTGTGCTCACAAATCCCTCATGGTCATCATGCAGAAGAGCCGCTGCGGTGAGGGGTAGTGAAATATTTGTTATAAGCCATTCTGCAGCTGCCCTGGATTTGAGAGAAGAGCCCCAAAAGACTGAAAACACCAGGAAGTGCAGCATGGAAATAGCTCGCACAAAAAGCTCGGCTGTAGCTGTGTGAATTAGTTCATTTGAACTGCCAAAAACCCCAAACTCACTTATTCTGGCCTAACACGGCTTGTTATATTTCTAACATGGGAAGGGCACAAGTGCTTTTTGTCTGTGGTATTATGAGAGTCAAAAGAAAAAGGGAAAGAAAAAACCCTTCAGCTCCCCACAGCTAATCAGGTATTCACCTTGAACGAGGACTAATGAAACCAGCACCACATCAAAGGGGAAGCTGGCTCCAGCCGAGAAGGTTATTAAAAAATTTAACAGTACCAGACGGCCCCCAACCAGCATAAGTGACTAGATTTTACATTCTCTTTTGTAAAAAGAAATTAAGGCCTGTGCTTGCCCTCTCAGCTGCCACCTGCTTTGGGGCTATCGCAATCAAAAAGGGGCATTGGGGAAGCCATCCTTGTAGGCAAGGGTGATTTTTTTGCTCGATGACTCAGTATTTCTCTTCCACTCCTCACACAGTCAAGTTACCAGTATGTACTGATGTGGGCTAAAACCTCCAGGTGCTGACTTTCTTTTTGCCGTAACAGCAATAGCTAACTAACTCCTTTCTGTCATCAGAGTAAAAATATGTTAAATATTCTGAATTAGGAAAGAACCAAAACACCTCAATTGCAAACATAGTGGAAGAAAAAACCCACGTTTTTGTGGTAGCAATTCACTGGAAATGGGATACATATAATTTGGTCTCCAGCTGCATGCAAGTGTAAGAGGACAGGAGAGAATCCCAAGCTGGGATGGAGGCACTCCTGCGCTTGTAGGTGGCTTCTGCTGCCACAAAATGGAGAGAGAGATATATATCAAATAGTGCTGCAGGTGAGGAGCCCAAGCTGCCTCTTTGCCAGGGGCAAAGATGTGGGCATCTCCATATCCCTCCTAGCCTGAACTGCAGGATGATGCTCCAGAGATGCTCTTTTTAATGACAAGTGCACTGACATTTCGTGGTGTATCAGCATGAAGGAGTCTTTATTACTACCATCACTGGCGGATTTTCCACTAGACTTCGATAGCATAAAAACATACCTGCATGCTTGCACACATGGAGACAGGGGTAAAAATTCTTCTCATATTAAAGTCTTAAAATCCTTAATTTTTCTACCATTTTGGACTTCTGTTATCTGACATGACTCCCTTTGAGTGCAAGCTGAAAGCAACCAGGGTTTTATCTACAAATAAGGGCATAGAGACCCATACCTAAAGGGACGCCTAATGCAGGGCCATTCCCTTGGCCAAAAACTCCCCTGTAGGTCATCAACATCCAGGTTTCAGAGTAAGCTGATGCCAAATGAATCCACAAGAATCTTCTCCAATGCACTTCTGAACAATGCGGTCTTACAAAATGACAGAATCGAAGTAGCCAAATCTCTCTCAACCCCTAAACAAACCCTCTTACGTTGCTGTTTTAAAGGTACAAATTGGTTGTGAAAGAACATGCACAGGGAAGTGAAAACACTGTGTATTTTATCTCAACAAACCCAACAACTCAAGAGCAAAAAGACAAATTCATTAATGAGTTGCCATTGGGGAAGATGCGTGTTGCCGCATGAGTTCAATATGACAATTTTACCAGTAACAGGCCTTAGATCTGGAAATGTCCTTGACAAACCTTCAAGCAAGGCTGCACCATGGATAAGCTGCTAAGACTGTTTGGGTGTCAACAGCCAGACGCTGCGTGGTGCGGGTGCGAGGGCAGTTTTTCTTGCAAGGGCTGGAGACATGCAAAAGGGGGGTAAAAAGAATGTGGTAAGAAAAAGAAAATGGGAGCTCTACTGTAAATGTGGGGGCAAAGAGAAATGCCTTGCAATGCTCTTTGCAAAGAGAAATGCCTTCGGCTTTTGCCAAACTCCCACCACGTAAGATTCCAGGGACTGAAATAATAGTCCTGAAAGTGTAAGTTCATAAATTCACACCTTTTCTACTATATCACGTTTCTGCCATTAGTGCCTTGAAGTGCTGGTGTGGACAGAACAGTGGCTACGTAAGAGTGCATCTTCTTGCTCGATGTGCCTGGTCTTGTGCTAGGTCTGGTGGCTTTACTGAGCAAAAGCGTGTTTCACACTACAAGCAAATATTGCCAGGCTCTCGGCTGCTGGCTGGGCCATGAGGCTGGCTGTTTGCAGAGTATCGACTTCAGGATTTTTACTGCTGGTGATGATGTGAGAAGCACAAGGAACAGCTGGATCCCTTAGTTTTCAGCCTGTGTTTACATCACTCACAGGGAAGAGAAATATCTTTTGATTTGGAAGTGTTTGAACTTTCAAAGTGTTCAAGGTCAGGTTGGACGGGGCTTTGAGCAACCTGATCTAGTGAAAGATGTCCCTGCCCATGGCAGGGGGGGTTGAACTAGATGGTCTTTGAAGGTCCCTTCCAACCCAAACATTTCTATGATTTAATGCTCAGAGCAAATTAGATCTGCAAGCCAGTCAGAGACCCACCATGTCAATAGTACAGTAAGGCCTGTGCTGGAATTAAAAGAAAAGATCTTCTATAATTAATTCAAACTTATGTCCAAGGGAAAGCGTCTCTCTTGGCTTCGCGAATGCATACCACTGCTGAAAGCGTAGGCAAAGCACACAGGACAGGGAGCTGTGGTCAGAGTGAATCAGCCTTGGGTGGCAAGGTTTGCAGAAGGGAAACTTCATGCACACAAGTTAACGGCAGAAGGTGTCCCTGCTTGTGGTGGCTCGTTCGGGGTTTTGCTCACTACTATTTTATGAAAATGTCTGTACCTGTGAAATGGATGCAGAAAGGCTCCAGAGCAGCTAGAGGAGGCAGCAGGAAAGCACCAAGCACCACCTCTGGGACAGACAAGACAAAATTTCCAACAAAAAAAGGCATTTGGGCACTGAGTGGCAGGGAGGGAATAAAAACAGAGAGTGCAAAGATAGTCCTTGCCGTTTGTGTCTTGCCTTGCCAGTGAAAATAGGAGTTTAACTACACAAATACACTGGATTGTGCCAATTTTACCTGGCTCTGTCATCAATTTCTTTTCCATCCTGAATTTTGAATAACCACGTGTTTTGTGTGAACTGAGCATTAGCTCAGTTTAATCTCTCCATGGTGTTGTGGTTTACATGGTTCACTGGTTTTCCTGAGTCTAGCTGTGGTGCAGATATGTTGATGCCCTGACTAGGAAAAAACCAGGCCAATGTGCTTCAAAGTATTTAATGTATTTATCCACTCAGTATCCAGCGAGGTAGACAAATGGGTTTTCCGTGTTACAGAGGGGCATGGAGTCCAAAGGAGAGAGAAAAAAAAAAAGGATGTTATTAAGTGGTACAGAGCTGCATGCAAAATACATATTAGTGTATTTCTGTATGTGTGCGTTTTCCTAAATGGATGGAGTGAGCTTAGAAAATGTTAAAAAACCCCACAGCCAGAAGTCTAAAATTGTGGCTTAAAAATGAGTGCAGCTGACAAAGTTACCCTTTTAAGTAGGGGAGTCAGATTAGAGCGATGGAGGGAGCCCCTCAGCCCAGGACTGGCATGGACCTTGGTGGAAACAGCCTCTCTGCAGCACAAGGGGCTGAACCCCAAAGGTCTAAGAGCACTGTGAACCCCATCTTGCAGGAGACCTTGTATTTCCTTCACCTCCTGGGCTTGGCAAAGCAGCTCCCGCAGGCTGTGGCGAGCCTCACCCAGGAAAGCGGGACCGGCACAACCCATCTCACCAGAGGTTAAGGAAGAAGCCCTGACCTCGAGCATCCTTTCTCCAGCTGTGTGCCCCGCCTTTGTTTGAGACCTTTATTGTTCAAGTCCCGGAGAAGAATAGGCTGTCGCTGGGAGCGGATCGCAAGGAGAAAATTGCCACACAGGCGAAAACTGTCCTCATGTCCTGTTTCCAATAGAACTGCATTTTTTTGACTGCCTGGTTTCAATAAAAAGTCCAGAAAGAAAGAATTGAAGGGGGCATTGCTTTTCATGGAGTGCCAGCACACAACTGCAAAAAGTTGCTTGTTTTCAAAGAATTGCATGACTAGGGACAACACAGGGTGCTCAGGGCTGCACAGACATGCCAGATTCTGCACCAATTCTGGATTGAATTCTGCTTCTTACTCTTCTCCTTGAAAACGTCTGGCCTGGGCATTTATCTTCATCTTCTAAAGCTTCTCCTGATGCTGGCTGTAGCAAGGACACAGCAAGCGGAAGCATTAGCTGCAGCTCGGCTGCTCGACAGGAGTGTTCAGTCACAACGGTATTTCTTCATGAAGATATCGATCCTGGCACTTGACAGACTGCACGCAGGCGTTGGGGCTGGTGCCGTTTCTCTTTGGCCGCCGCAAGGTGACGGCGTGGTCGGGGTGGAATTGCACCAGCAACTCTACATCTTCCGCTTCAGATTTCACTGAAGTTGGGCACGCTCTGTCTCTTCTAGTAGCCCTAAAATAACCCCGAGACAAAACATTGCCAGAACATTATAGAAAGTCTTGTAGAATTTATGACTGTAAAAACACCAAGAATACAGATCTATGCTATATATAAATCATGTTTTGGTTTTTTTCCTCATCATTTACCCTTTTCTCCAGTGAGTGCTGTTTGCTTTGTATTTAACTGCTGTATTTGTACAAAATTAAAGCACTTCTGGGTTTTGTACTCACCATCACTAAAATAGCGAATCCCTCAAATGTTTCTGCTTTGCACCTCATGGTAGTTCCTGCCAAACTCCCTTTGCACGTCTATTCACGCCACAGAAAGTATCCCACCTGCTGGCCTCCGGAGTGTGTTGGTCGTGGGGTCAAGGAGCTTAGACTCCACGACGTAGGAGTTTTTTGCATTTCAAATGCCACTCTTATTTGGAGCTTTTAGCCCAGACTTTACAAGCTATTGACAATGTGCTGACACCAGAAGCATTGGCGGGGAGATGTTTTGCCTCCGCTGGGGAGCCAGGAGGCTCTTCTGGTAGATGCACGGTCCTTGCTGGCTCTCTTCGAGGCTCAGCAGGTCCCACAGACATAGGCAGTGCTGGCACAAGCCAGGATGCTGTACTCCACATCCTACAGTAAGTCCTGCAGGATGCTCTCCCTCTGTATAAACATATGAGAAGACCTTGGAGGAAATTTCCATCAAATCTCACTGTTTCATCCTAGAGCAGCTCTTTTTTTCCACTGTTCTGCCAGTTTGCTATGGAGGCCTGGATGTGGAATGACCATCAGAGCAATTTTCTGCATTATAAGCACAGGACAATACAGTTTGTTGTCTGTGGAATCAGTTGGGAGGCTCCTGAGGGCAATGACAGGAGAGGCTATAAATACTTCAGGCATTTGCCCCAGTTTGGGGCCAGATGGGGTAATGCAACCCCCCCAGTGACAGTGCGGCTCTTGTCCCTCTGAGTTCAAAAAGCTTTGCAAAAAGCCCTGGAAAAACTTTGCAGAAGCAGAAGAACAGACGGCAGAGGGATTGCTGGTGGGGGCCCTGCAAAACCACTGTTCCCACTTGGTGGGTAATTGCAACAAAACATACCAAAGTCAGTTGTTTTGAGAAATCTATAGCCATAGGTGCCGCTCGGTCTTTTAACTTCTTTGGCTCATGGTTTCCCACCCTCCACAGCCTGTCTTGAACCACTGTATAAAACATACCCCCTCTTTAGTGTGTTGAACAGCACTGAGGGAGCGGGAGGAAGACTCCTGCTGTGTACCCTGGACCACAGATAAATAGAGATGATAATAATAGTGATAAATAGCGATAAGGATAGTGATAAATAGCAAAGAAACAGGGCCATGGGTAGGTGGTAACAGGCAGCAGAAGATAACTCTGTGCTTGGCCTTTCTCAGCCCAGGACGCAGAGCCTCAGAGGCAGCATTGCTTCATACACCGTTAACAATGGGCAGCCTCGGGATGTTTTTAACCTCTCTGGTCATGAAGAGGGAGGCAGAGTGTGGGAGCTCGGGTGAAATATTCAGGATGGCAAATTGCTAAACTTCTTAGAGGCAATCGTAAGCCTTAGGGATGGTGAGGCTCTCAGAGGAAGAGAAGAAGAAGAAGATGCATGAGGGAGGTCGTGACTGGCTGGACGTCATCCTGCTGGGCTCCCAAAAATTCTGACTTTAGGGAATGGCATGGGAAGGTGCCCCGCCATAATGGGAGAAATAAGGCAGCTCTGCCTTGAAATGTCTGGGCAAAGATTAAATGCTACTTGCTGGGGAAAAAAAGACCCGCTGTGATATTGTGCCAACAGGCCACATAGCTGTTCATGTTAAGATTAATTCTTCTCTCTGCAAGCGGCACGGGGCCCTGCGCCTGCCAATTAGCAAGTTTGGGGAATGCATCTCGCGCTGCCTCTCCTCTCCTGCAGCAAGCCAGGCGCTTGCTATCCTGCTGCCTCTGGTAGGGCTGGAGCATGTTCTTCTCTTCAAGAGGCCGAGAACTCATCGCTCCAATTTTTTTAACACGATTTTATTAGTTCAAAGCAAGCAATGCTTGTTTTAATTAATGAATATGTTTCTCTTTTCTTGCTTCTTGGCTTACTGCCTGGTACTGCATTTTCATGCTTCGAGAATAAAATGTTTCATTCAAAACAGAATCCTCTTTGTCCCTGTGTGTGGCCACTGCTTGGAGAGGTGAGGGAGCTGGGGAGGCAGCAGCGGTTTCGAGTTTGGGGGTGGAGGAGGAGGGAGGGAGAAATGGCCAGGATTACAGAAGAACTGCAAAGAAAAGGCAAGTTTTGTAGCACTCATTGCACTTAACTCTTCCAATTTTCCAAGAGCCATGGTAAATCCTATTTATGCAAATCCTCACCTTAGCAGCTTTCGAATATTCTTAGAGCCACTGGTGTGAATAGAAGTGGAAATTCGCAGGTATATAATCCTAGCCAAATGCTACGTACCTGCGGAGCTTGCTGCAAAATTTTTGAGTAACGATGTGGCACATTTAACTTGTGTTTGCTGACCGCTAGCCCCCAGCATCAGCTGTTTTTCACAGTTCTGCCTTAGCTTATCATCAGCCCTCCTTGATATTGGGCTAAATTCCAAATAAAGCAGAGGAATCAGCTGGCAATCCATTTGATGTGTTACATTTTTTTTCTCCACACTTAATTGAGCATTCCACTTCGAATAATCCTCAGCGTTAGATTAAATCTCTATTGATCTCATTTTAATGAGCTCACCACTGTGACCAACAGCCCTTTCTCCCATAGCAGATGGAGATGTGGCCATCTGAACGCGCGGCCGAAATACTTTTGTTCAGAGGACTGACACCTTCTCCTCCGTACAAGTGTCCTTGGCACCCCATTACCCCTGAGTCTGCGGTCCCAAAGCCAGCAGATATGTCCTGTTCTTTGCACCGTGTCTTTGTGAGATTACTATTGCAGTGAATTTCTGTTTAAACCACTGCCAATAACCTCCTGCTTAGAGATTTCATTTATGAGCAGGCAATGTCCACGTTCATCAGTATGAAGGCAGGTAACTGAAAGCTGTATGTGAGCTCTCTCCTGTGCCGTGGGGAAAGCAGGCATGCTGGAGTGCTTGCAGGTCCCAACTGCCTGCTTAAGGGGATATATTACAAATTCAGGTCTGGGGCAAATCAATTTTGTGAGCTACAGAATTGATTCTACTCTTGCATTTCACCTTCAGACATCTGCATTTAAATTTCCACTTGAGATTAAAATATAAAATGAAGGAAATCTCCCTTTCCTTCCTTATGAGGAAAATAAAAGTGATTAGTGAGGGTTTCAATCCTAATGACAAACAAATCCTAATGACCCAGCACTTCTGATGTCAAATAATTTGCTGCACCGGAGCATTTTGCAGACTTCATGGACCAAAGGATCTTTAGGGTCAGCTAATTGCACCTTCTACCTAACAAAGGTCATGGGCATTTTCTTGGTGATTTTTGCATACAGCCTAACAGCTTGTATTTGAACTGAACAGTTTAACTCTTTTTGAAAGACATTGATGTAAAGATAGCAACACTGGGGTGTTCTTGCTTGGGGGGGGGGGGGGGGGGGAGGGGGGGATGGGGGGGGGAGAGAGCAGTGTAGCATTATGGAAGAGATAGTTTAATTGAAATCTCATTGCTACATGGTTAAGAGCTTGTATCATCAAAAGATGTCATATACTAAATAATATTTTAAAGCTGTATGCCCAGCTTGGTGGTGTGTGGTTTTGTGACAAATGGCATTGCTTAAACACAGTTGAGATGCAGCCACCGAGGCAGGGACATTGGCTTACTTTTAGCATGAAGTTTGCGATGTGAATTTGCAGACACTGCCCATCATAATTTTCAAGTTTGGTTATTGCTTGCTTGCTTTTTTCCTCTTTCTTATCTATGAGAGACAATATGTCATGCATCAGCAGATTATGATTAATAGTCATGATGTGTAATGACATTAATTAGCAATAGCTATTGCTAATGATTAATAACAGCAGCTAAGTGAAACCTTGGCTGCAATGATTTATTTCAGTACTTTTACTGAGCTGTGCATCTGGCAATATTGTGATGCTTTAATGTCTTTAGGGAGGAATGTCTGTGTGGGGAAGTGAGGAGCTGAGAAACGCTTTGAGTGAAGCAGGTGTGTGGACTTGTCCTTATTGCTGCACACAGTGACCTGCTGGGAAATTTGGTTGCTTCAGTGGGATGGAAGATGGGAGCTCATCATGCAACGTGCCATGTGGCTTCAGCACAGGTTCCCTATTGACCATGAGCTCCAAAAGTATTTGTGGAGAAGGCTGTAATTACTCATGTTGGAATGAGACGTGGGATCCCATCTTCCGAGGTGTCACAGGGTTTGTAACACATAGAAACCCTGTCTGGAATGTAGGAGCTTTTGTCCTGGTGCTTAATCTCTGTGCGTCCACCTGGAGAGGAATTGCTCCTTCCTTCCACAGGCCACTGAGGCCTCGCTTCAGAAATGGTGAACTGAAGCCGTGTTTAGATTATCTATTAAATCCTGCCTTAGAGGCCAAGATGTAACTAAGTTGTGTTGCATAGGTTTTATATAGCTCCTTCACAAGGAAATACTGTTTTAATGTCTGTAACGTGTTTTGACATTGGATGGGAGACAAACCAGAGGCACAAAGTGATGATCTCCAACGTTGCTAGGACAGACCTGAAACAAATTCCAGCTCTGAACATCCCTGGACTTTGGTAAAACTCATCTCAAATTGGAAATGAGATTTTGCAATATGGGCACATAATTGTTGTTCATTACCCAGCTCAAAGGAACGGAGAGGGCCCCACTTTAGCATGGCCTTAGTGCCGGTTCCACCTTCTGGGTGAACTGAACTTGCATTTAGATTAAAGTACAATTATTCCTTTTTCCTCCTGCTTCCTATTAATTATATGCAATTTACTCTGAAAAGATCTGTTACTGTGCTAATCTTAGCAATCACCATACTGCAGCAAAAACATTGCACAACACTCTATGTCTGTAAATGCTTCCAGAGATGAAATTTCAAATTAAAAAGCAGCAACAAAAATATCCTGGACTACTTTTACAATTTCCCTCTGTGGAACAAAGGTTTCCAAGAGAAACATTTTTCCTTTCTTTATTTATAGTCACTTCTCCTACCGCTGCAGTTGTTCTTGTGGTCTATTCTTTCTAATTTAAGTTGCAGGCAGCATGAGGCAGTACCCAGTTATTTGATTTGTCTTGAATGAGCTAAGCAAATGAATGATGCAGGCTGTGTAATAATAGTCAACTTGTTCTGGGCAGGGACTTATAGTCTGGTTTATACAGAAATGTCCAACTAGCTTCAAGGAAGTGTTGGGCAACAGAAAGCTGAGTGGCTGGAAACCTTTCAGTTAAGAGCTAGTGGTGGGAGTGCAACTCCGGGTAATTGTGATGGAAAGATAGTTTCTGAGCGTTGGGAGATCCCGTAGTGTTTTACATGGTACAGATAAGAAAATGAGTCTATACGGAGGTGTGAAAATCACAGAGAGCGCCACTGCCAAAGTTTGACTGACATGAGTCAGAAGTCGCTCCTGCACCACAGGCTGTCTTTTTCTGCAGGCTTTGTTGAAGCTCGCAGACAGGGTTGTGAGAAGGAACCCTGACCTCCTGTGGCCCACATCATAGTTTTTTTGAGGGGACTGGGCTGGCAGCAGTCAGGTAACAGCCACCAACAGTCATAAAGGCCCAAGATGACCCTCTCCACTGACATCCAAGGAGCAAAGTCCTCAGAGTGTCCTAGACTGGGTGCAGTAACTTGCAAACCAGTTCAATCAACTATTTTAGAACAAGGCACTGTCTTTTTAGTGATCTTTGTCAAGTGCTCTGAAGACCATTACAAGAAACATCCATTTTTATTGCCTTCACAGCTGGTGATAGTCTGTGACCTGAAAGGCCCAAAAGATCAAGCCAACAAATTCTTTTTGGTTAAAGAAATGATCCTGGTACAGCTGCAGTCCAGCCAACCCTGCCTAAGCAGCTACCACATCCTGAAAACTCCTGGGCATGGGATTCATTTGACTGGGTCCTGAGAACTCACTCAGGTCACCTTCGTAATCAGTAGGGTAAGAGGCACCAGTCAGTTGAACACAGGGTGTAATTAATCTCCTGAAGAAGACACCTGCATTTGTTTGGGTGAATGACACCCTACACTTAATGCCGATGATTAGACGACTTCTAACCATGATGAGTACCCAGACCATTAGTTCAGATGTAGACTTCTTGGGTGACATTTAGTTGCCTTAACAAAGCTGACAAGAGTGATGCTGGCTGCCATTGCAGAATGTGTGGGTCTCCTGTATGTTCAGTGTCACATGTGCCAGCCCTGTATAGAGGTCTTGGGTGACACAGAATATCCCATATGGCACTAGGTATCTAGTACCTAGATAGGCAATTGAATCCCAACCCTACATTTTGTGGATTGTGTCATTGTCTGACCTGAAAAGTCTTCTCAAAATTCCTCTGAATGTCCCTAACCGAAGATCAGAGAGGGCACTTAGGGTGACAAACCAGCTAAGGATGGGTTTAGTGCATACTGCACTCCTCCCCACAGTGCTGAGCCCCAGAAGGCGGCTTTGAAAGCCAGGCTGACAGAAGGGGCCCATTTTGCAGCCCATGAGCACAGAGGGGAGATGTTCTGGTGCAGCCATGTGCTTTGTGCTTCCTGTTGGCTCATTCCATCCAACCCCCTGGTCGGTGTTTGTGGTGTCATGCTGTCTGTACAAAATGCCTTTCTCTCCCCAGGGACTGCAGAAGGGACTGCAGAAGGTCTTCAGCACCCCTCTCTGGGCTTTTGAATCCGTGGTGGGACCAATTTTGCTGAAGGTTTGTGAGTCTTTGCTCTGACACATAAAAATAGGTTGTTTAGTGCCTGGAACATGGCTACAACTACAGAGTGAGAGTTTGTGGGGCTGCACATTCTCTGATCTGAGCTTGATGCTAAATGCGTACATTAGACTTTGCACTGAATTTCCATACAACGTTGCAGCTGGTTGACTCACAAAGTAATTTGAAACCAACTTTCAAATTTATTCCCTTTTGCTTTTGGTGCAGTCTGGCATGCAATTTTTCAGTGGCAGTGCTGAACTAAGTAGACTCAACAAGGGTTAAAAGGGCTTTAAGAAAAAAGGGGAGTGATGTTTGGTCAGGTTATTATTATCCAGATCGATCCCTGCAGGATTTATTAGGCAGCCCATGGAAAGTTGTAGTGGGACAACTGAGTGGGCAGCACGAGGAGATGTTGGGATTGCTCGAACTGGCATAGTAGCTAGAAAAAGTGTTTGCCAGCCTACAGCATAAAGGGAAAGTAGTCCGTTGAAGTTGGGTTTGTGACTTACCTACTCACTGACTTATTAACTAGTGACTCATCCACCCAGCGCACCATCCCCAGTGCAGTAAAAAAAGACAAAAGATAGTAGAAGGCCAGGTCTTTTTTAGGTTTTGTTTAAAAGAATTTGATACACAGAGATGTTCATGGAAATGTGTTCAAGACTTTTCAGTAGATAGTATGGCCAACTGTTAGGAAACTCCTCAGCGTAATTCATGTGCACAGAGCCAGAAAACGAATGCTAGAAATGAAAGTGAGGCAAAGCAAGACAAAACTAAATACCTTAATGATTAGTAAAGCTTCAGTATCAGAAAGAATATTGTAGCCTTAAAGCTAGTGACTAATAAAATAACAATTTTTGATCTGAATGTCCAAAAAATGCCTACAGATTTTGTATGTGTAGTTTGTTAGATTCTCACCCTAAGGTCACTACATGAGCCTGATTTTTAGAGAGAGCGTAAGACTTGACTTCTCAGAACTGAGCCCTTTCACACCATCTGAAATAGGTGATCCCCCATCACTGGGGACTTCTGGAAACTTAGGAGCTCATGGCCATGACTCTCAAGTGAACTAAGGTAGCTTGGCATCTCCTTTTCCACTGAGCAAACTGCTGAGCCCCACTAGCTGCCTTTAAAACCTCAGCCTGTGTTTCTTATTACCACTATATATGGAGTCTTGCCCCAGTTTAAGTGTAATACATTGAGCTTATTATCCTCATTTTCCAGCACGGCAGAACTGAACACAATTACAAAGCCTCTTAGAGGTGATTTGACTATGCAGACACTCTACAGCCTGCTGATTTTTCAGCCACATTTAGTGCCGGTTGAAGAACAGAAATCCTTCTAGGCTGATATTGGAGCCATCTGGTGATGTCTTTTTCAGTCCAGTAAACACTTCTGCGTTCAGTTTAGAGGATGTCAGTACATAACAGCTTATTTAAGAGCCAAAATGGATGAACATAGACCAGGTGACTATGAAAAACACATAAACCTTGGGAATGCTGTATGAGCAGAGAGATGCAAGTGTGAAGCAATGATTATTCCTAACACTAATCCCTAACGGTAGACGGGAGAAACCTGAATAGTTTCTCTTTGAGCATGGGTTAGGGGGTCTAATGGAATTTCAGTGTCATCTCTGGAAATGACAGCAAGCCTCCTATTTTGTGGGATGACTTGAATGTAAAAGTGTAGTTGCATCAAGTGGTCTCCTGCTGTACCACTTGGAGCAGACTAACACCATTGATCCAGCAGGCCGTGGAGGGAGATGCAGCATTTAAAGGATGCATGATGTCTGTTATATATATGTTTAGGCCGCGTTGCTCCCCCAGAGGTGTTCTTTATCACCACGCAAAGCCCCTGGCTCAGCACCGTGTCTGATGGAAGCAGGTCACCCAACGCACCTTCTTCCAACACCCCGGCTTTTCTTTAGACCTTTCCCGTCCGTGATGGGACCAGCCTAACTCTGCGGGACTGGCAACCTCTCATGAGCTCATACCCGTGGCTGGCTTTGCTGTTGGCAGCTTCTGAGCTTTCTGTTTCAGGCCAAGCTAATTTATGTGAACAATATGACTCAGTGTGGGCAGCGATTTAGAAATAACCTACTTCTGCCAATGCTTCTAAAGAACAGAAAGGTCTTTTTTAAATTTGTTTTTCTCTTCATTGAAGTGCCCCTCTGTAACTTGTATTGACACCGTGTGTAACTCTGACAATTACAGGAGCCTGTTCACTGATCGATATGATACATGCTCACGTATCTAGCTGCTCACATCCCTCCCTGTCCCTCCAGGTCAGTTTTTCAGGCAGCAGATGTGTCCCTATCACCCCCTACTTCTGCACACTAATTTGGTACGCTTGCTTTCTGCATCAATGCCTGCAGCAGTGCAAGGCCACGCTGAGAGCGGGGAGAGCGCTGCAGCCCCTTTTCCTTCAGATTCCTCCCTAACAACTGCTCTTTCCCCACAAATCTCCATGGGGCAAATCAATAGGAAAAACTTCCAGAAAACTTTAAAACAGCATCGGCCAGGTATTCCCCTTGTCCCTTCACTGCCAGACATTGGAGGCTCTCTCTCCTCCCTGTCTAGCAAACCACTACATTGTGCCCGTGACTAAGCCACATGCTGGTACTTGTTGCAGTCAAGAGCTTCACCTGATGCCCTTCCACTTCTCTTTTATCAATGGCGGCTCTCGTGCTGTCAAGCGGTAATTAGACTGCAAGTTCCCCAGGTCTGCAGCCCTGCCTGCCAGTCTGTGCTGTGAGGCATTCGCATACTTTCAGGTGATGCTAAGCCATAACTAATACTTTTAAAATTAACTGCTAGAGGACAAGGTTATGAGATGGTTCTCAGACATTTCATATTATAAGCCATATTTTATGGCAGAAATTAATTCTCACGGTAATTCATGACTGCGTGTTTCTTCCCCTAACAACCCTTTGCTTCTTCCCTGGCATCCACTGTTGTTCTCTGCGTGGCATGGTAGTATTAGGAGGCCGAGAATGAGATTTTATCATATTTTTTATCCTAATTAATGGGTAGCTCTTGTTGGAAAGGACAGTCAGGCTCACCAGGCTGCATATTTCCGCTACGTCCGTTGTGCTGATCCTGCTGCATGCTGGTGTGGGGAACTAGACCAGCAAAAAACCTTCTGTGGCATAAAAACTGGAGGGCTCTGTGCTTGTTTAGCTCCCTGGACTGGCACAGTGTGGGTCAGGGACATAGCGCTGCAGTGAAATGAAAGCTGCAGGATGCATTCCGGGGTCAGGGACAGCTTCAGGGAGCCGGACATCCTTCTTGGCAGTGGTTAAAGGTAGGTTGGCTCCACTGTATAATAAAATCACAGTTACCCAGACCCCTACAGAGCTGTGTATCCTGTAACGGCTGCCCTTCAGTACCAGTGTGAGAAGTGATGTATTGAAATTTGGTCAACAAATGCAATCACTTTTCTTCTTCAGGAGCTAACAGAGCAGGTTATTATTATTATCATCATTTATTTCGTATTTCTCACATATTTTTTTTTCAGTAAGTCATGGCTTATCAATTATCCATTAGCAGCTCATGGCAGATGGGTTAAACTGAACTGTGCTGTCAGTTTTGACTGGACACATGAATCACAAGTCAAGTTTATCTTCTCTGGCTGGAGAAGTTAATCCAGAACTAGCTCTCCTTTGCAGATATTCACAAACGACCTTCACATGCATTTCCATAGCAGGCAGCTACTCCCTAGGCATTTCCTGCAAATTTGTGTTTATGTGAACATTCCTCACTGTGAACTGAGCAAAAGGCAAAAAGTAGGAAACATGAGCTGGAAGCAAACAGAGACCGAGCAATCTGCAGTTCAGGTACTCTTCATTGTGTACAGCTGCACAAGGTTTGCGAGGAGAGTCAGTGGAGCTCAGTATATTCCAGATTGTCCTACAGCAAACCCTGTGTAACTGAGATGAATCACAGCTTGATGTAAGTGGCAGCTCCAGGATTTTCCATCCATCCCCTGCTATTGCTGCTTGTTTTCATATGGCTGCTTGTTTTCATCTCTGCATTGCTCCCATAGATGTGCAACCATCCCTGCAGCTGGACAGAAGATGGGATCTTAAGACAACACTGTGAGTTTTCCATAGGAGAACTTCCTTTACTGCCTCTGGCTTTCAGGGTAGATTTCCATGCATGAGTGAACAAGGACAGCTCTTTGCACTGCAAAGAGGAGAGACTGTTCTGCGTATTGGAATTTATCTCAATAGATATCCGGAAGAACAGAGCAGGCTGGGCACAGGAGATCATCATAACAGTTATATTTCAAATTCTCCTTTCTCCTTTGCTGTCAATATGCCGGCGCATACAATGTATGCTTTGTACAGGTCCAGCATAAACTGAGTAACACAGGAGTAGAAAAGTCTAAAATTGCAAACCAAATTAATCCAGCATTCTCCTAAGTAGGACAGTCATGATTTAAAAAGCAGTTCATTCATTTATCAAGCTCCTTATCAAAACTATCTAGGTTTTCACCTACTGGAAAGTCTTCTAGGACATTTTGGAGGAAGTTGTCCTGCATGGGCATCTTCTTCTGGAACAAATGGGCAAGGCACAAATTTCTCTTAGGTGTCACTTTATAACTGGTACCTTTATACTAACTTTGGGACAATTGCTTGAGAAGAGTGCCTAGAACAGACTAAAGACTGCATTGCTCCTGTTTCTCTGGAGGTAGAGTACAAATAAATTAGCAAAAGGAGATTTGTATCATTGTTTTCAGTGAAGGTGCAATTTTGCTGACAACTCACATTTCAGATTCCATGACCATTTATTGTGGCATTTTCATGGCAGCTATTCTGTGCCTGTACTGGTCTTAGACTGTGGTCCATGTTATTTTAATAGCTTTTCCATTTATTAAAAAAAATGCATGGAAATGACTTATTTTATTCTCATCATCATTCACCTACAATTGAAGTTATAGGTGGATCTTAGTCTTCTGAATTCATAAGGCTTGGGGTTTTGTTTAAGATTTTCCTAAGTAAGTCCTTTACTTTCCCTTCATGGTCACTTCTTTACTCGATGTATTGGGAAGGGGTTGAATCAAAACATGATTTGTGTTCAAAACTTCCTACAGGATATGGATACTCCTTACTTAAGTTAATAGGAATGAGGTGTCCAAAGTCCTGGTAAATCAGATGGGATTTAGACTACCTCTGCCCTTCCTAAGGGAATGAGATAAGCAGCAAAGTAAAGTGAATCCTGAGGTCTGCCAGCCTACAGATCCCATCTTCCCTCACAGTGGATGATCGCAGGAACCTTCTGAACAAAAACAGAGGCTTCTTGACTTGGTAATCTGAGAGCATCCCAGGACTGCTGGGAGAGAGGCAGGAGGCATGGCAGGCAAGCATGCCATGCTTCCCTTGGTGCAGGCAAGTGGAAGCTCTTCTTCATGACAGGGGACAGCGTGGTTCACATTCAAAGTACTGGGAAGCCATAATATAGACCCCTGAGATCATCTATATAAGGACACACCGGGTTACACAACCTCATGCATCACACCCAGCATGTACGTGCCTTCAGGTGTCGCGCTTGTGCTTACCTGAATTACTCAGTCTGACGAAGGTTTGCTTCCTGCACATCTGTGTTCCTTCCAGCAGCACTCTGTAACATGAATCATTCTGCAGTGTGACAGCTGGTTCTTACCGGTGTCTGCTAAAACCTTTACACCTCTTCAAGCTTCCCAGAGAGGTCAGCTTTGTGCTGTGAGCCCAGTGCAATATATGGGAATGGGTTTTGTGAAAAGAGTCAAAGCAATACATTTCTTGGGGTAGCTCAGGGCTCCAGAAAGATCTCTGCTGTCAATGCAAGTCTCAAAAGTGCTGATTTTTCACTTCATTCAAAAGTTGTTAAAACCTAGAAAGGGATGAAATGTACTCCTTGTGAGAGGGAAGCATGCTTGTTTACCTTTTGGTGGTTTATTTTTGAGGAAATGACCACAAGGCCCTTCTTGAGTTGTTTAGCAGCTGCTCTTTTTCCATCATTTATTTTGCTTTCAGTATTTTCCAAAATTTAAAGAAGAAGTCATAACCCCACCACCCCAAGAAGAACAGCGGTATGAAACTGGCTAGATGATTTAGCCAGTCCTCTGCTTTCCCAGGCAATCAGTGCAGATAAATTGATTGATGAATCTGCACCCTCATACCAAAAATCATCATTGAAATGATCAGGAAATAATTCACGTTCGCTTATTCGATGAAGCCAGATTGTCACCTGCACTAACTTCCCTCTTAAAAGGGAGGAGGAGGTTTGGCTGTCTGGGAGCTCTAAACGTGTTCCTGTTTCACCGCACAGAATCATTTCAGCACACGCTAAATAACCGCTTTCCCTTGGGGACTGACTGCAACTGGCAGCTGGCAGCAACTAACTTGTCTGGTGCTTCCTCCCCTCGTTTGGCAGGACTCCCACTCTCAGGTTTTTAGGGAACGTGGTGAGAAGGAGGCATTTCCTGCCCCCTGGAGATGTAACCGAAGGGAGGCGAGTGCTCATCTTGCAGTTCTGACAATGCGGAGAGGACTGACTGCAGCAGGGAATTTTGCTTGTAACATTTTGGGGTAGGTAGAGGAATCCTGACATGGGAAACGATGCTGCTCTCTGAGTGTCGTGCACTCACTTGTATATCTGACCAAAAACAACAATAAGCACTAAGAGGAAATTCTGGGAAAAATATCACAACTCCTGTTCTTCCGGCACCTGAAAGTTGCAGTCTGGAAAATACAGATCCAGTGGGAGCGCCTTTGTCCCAGCCTTTCAGATTACCGTGAGGTCTCAGCTCTTCCAGCAGCGTAAGAAGCTAAGTGCAGATTGGTATTGTACTGCTGCTTTGTAGAAACTAGCAAAAAAAAATTGAATTAGTGGACACATGGGTAAATGTGATGTGCCGTGGAAGAGTCAGCATGGCTTTTATAAAGGGAAGTCCCGCTATATGGTCCCACTGGAGTTCTCTGAAGGTGTCAACAAGCCTTTGGATAAAGGATATCCTGTTGATATAACCAGCTTTTATTTCCTGAGAGCTGCAGACACCATCTCCCACCAAAGGCTTTTAAGAAAAGTCAAGGCATAAATGGGAAGGTCCCTGGATGAATAAAAAAGGAATGAACAAAAACCCTAGGAAACAGGGAGTGGGAGCTCATGGTCAGGTCTTGTGGTAGAGGTTGATCAGCAGTGGTGTCCCCTGGAGATATGTGCTGTTTGCTCAGCAAACTCATACATGAGCTGGAAAGGAGTAAACAGTGAAGTGACAAGGTTTAGTCACGATACAAAACTACTCTGGGTATTAAAGATGAGGATAGACTGTGAAGAATTGGAGAATCTCAGTGACTGGACAGTGAAATGATGCACAAGGGGAAAAGCAGCCCTCAGCTCACATGTGGCCCTGAGCTGGCCATTACCAGCCACGAGTGAAAACTTGGGGCTACAATTTAGTTCCATGAAAACGTCAGCTAAGCATTTAGTAGCAGTCAATAAAGTAAATCAAATATTAGGAATCACCAGGAAAAGGACAGAGAACAAAACAGAGAATGTTGTTACACAACTGTATAAATCTATGGCTCTTCAAGCTTGAATCCTGTGTGCAGCTCTGGTCCTCTCACTTAAGAAGGAAACAATAGAGCTGAAAAGATTCAGATGAGAATAACAAGGATGACAGGAGTATGGAACTATTCGACATAAGGAAGAACTAAATAGGTTCACCTCTTCAATCTAAGAGATGACCAGGATAAATCTATAACACCATGAACATCGTGGAGAAGGTGAAGAGATTGATTTTTCATTGCATTTTCCAATAAAAGAATAAGGAAGCAGCAATTTTAAGTAGGAGAGGACAAGCATAAGGCAAACGGAAGGAAGTGACTCTTCATGCCTGTAGTTAAACTTTGGAACTTCCTGCCACAGTGTGTTGTGGGAACTAAAAGCTGATGTGGCTTCAAAAGCATCCCTTCCAGCAGCCTCTTCAAGGAAGAGGGAGAGATTGAGGGTTATTAATATACCGAGCCCACCTTTTCAGGAAGTCCCTGAACTGCAAATGATCGGGAGTCTGCTTTGTCCAATTCTTACCCTCTTCCTGAAGCATCTACTTTGGCTGATGTCAGAGAAGGATTCTTAGAGACAACAGAGATTGGTCCTCGGGCTGCACTAAATCAGGGAATAACTCATGCACTGACCATCAACACCTTCACAGTGGTTAGAGCATTGTACATTTTTGCACAGCGTTGCTGTGCATTTAAGACCTTAAGGATCTGGCCTAGGAAGCAGACAAAGCAATGATCTCAGACATTCGGGTGCTTTTTTCTTTTTATCTTATTTCCTAGAGCCTGTGCTTGCCTCGCTGTCCTTCGGCCTGTTATCGCCAAATTTTCGTTTCTTCTCGTACGGGAACACCATTTGCAGTCATTAGCAGTTTGAGGATTTTGCTACTATCCACTGCATAAAAAAGGTAGAATGACCACAAAAGACGTGAATTCTTAGTATATTATTTCAAGTGCTATATTTAACTAAATTACCCCCTCTTTTGGAATTGTTTGTTATTCCTTTGGTGATAGAACAGCATCCTGTTTGCCTGCACACATTGCAGCTGCAGAGTTTAGTGAAATCCTCATGGGTTTCTTGAAATAGCTTTATAACTGAAACCTCCCAAACACTGCACTTTACTTCTAATTTATTTAACCAGATCCTACTATGAACCAAGACTGTTCCTATCACATCATTGTTGTTCTTCAGAACGCATGACCATAGTGTTTGTTTAGTGCAAGTGCATAAAAATACCCCTGAATTATGCAACTTTACCTTTACTAAACTATGTGACTCAGACTGGGCAAATTCCAGAAGGTATGTTTACTTCCATAACCTTAACTCAATTATGCCGCACATCCTATGTGAATAATCCATTGTCAACCACAGGAAATGTGGATCTCGTTGAACTACCACAACCTGATTACAGACAATGATCCATAACGTGGTAGTTCTGAGTAATATTAATCACTTTCCTGAATATTTGAGTTTAGATATATGGCTAGGTAATTAATTCAGCACTAATAAATTTGGAGAGTTTGTAAGTGTTAAAGTTGTGCTACTGTTACGGCAAACAGCTATGTGTTCTAGTAATATTCCTCGCTTTCTATATTCTACAAGTATTTCTCTACCTCACAGGGAGAGACTGGGAGCTAGGATTGCCTCTTGCTTTTCAAAGAGGTCATCTTCACATTGAGGTTTTATTTTGTAAACACAGAATAGGACTGGGTCCAATCTAGAGCAGTCTTATGGACTACGGATTCTGGTGTTAATTATACCTAATAATAATTGGGTAGCTTTGAAAAATATTCAGAATCTGAACAACTGCTGCTACATAACAGCAGAAAGCAAAGTTGAAAAACTGGCTGGTAAAAAAATCCAGATGAGCTAGCCCTTGGGAGATGAGAAACAGATTGGACAAACTGCCGGTGCTAGAGGTTTCACAGTCTTCCTAGGCACCTATCCACTGTCCTCTCCTCTATCAAGCAGGTTTCTGTCATCTCTAAGTTAACTCTTCTGTTCCAGTTTAAACTCGTTACACCTGACCCACCCCCAGGGGACATGGAGAGCAGTTTACATTCTCCCTTTCCACAGCTACCTTGCCCACTGTCATATAAGATCCTCTGAGGAACTCTGGGCATGAGAACCTGCCTTCCTTTTATAAAAAGAGAAATGAGGATGAAGATGTTGGCTGCAATAGATTGATTGTCCAGCATGTTACAGTTACACAGATATGCAGAGTGGCAGCTTGTTGCTCTTTGTTAATGGTGTAAGCCTAAAATTAAAAGCACAGGTATGGCGTATCTTCAATCCAGACTACTCTCCTCACCCAAGATGATGTTTCTCAAAGGTATCTGGACACTGGAATCATCTTCATGCAGAGGTTCAAAGTTGTGTCAATAATAAAATTAATAAAATAGCAACATTATCTGTCTGCAGTCCAAAAAAATGAACAGGGGCATTGTAATTTTGAAAGTTACCAAAGAAGAGCTCGCTCCATACTGACACCATCATAGCAAGTCAACATGCTGGAGTAAGTGACAGTGTATTTCATCTAGGACAGCAGAAGGACTTCTTAGAAAGGGAGTTAATGACAGTGCCTTCTGCATAACAGACGATCTCACATATGGAATCCATTTGGCCACAGGCAGAACCACCCATCAGCTCTGCGGCTCTGTGCAACTCCAGCCACTCTGCCAGGACAGATGGGTTTACACCTAGTACTTAAATCTTCATTACCTCCATCCAGCAGATTAAAGAAAAAAGAAGAGCAAATTGTGGAGATACAAGATTCTAAAGCACTCAACAGCTGACAATATAGGAGATGCTTAGGTTTGTTTGGTACATCTGTTGCATGAACATACTGAGCAGCAGCGGGAGAAAAAGGAGTCACTTCCCAGATTATTAACTTTATTTCAGATCTTATCATTTCGATGTACAAAGATGCAGTCCCCAGTACTGATCTATGTATAAGCACAGGAAGCCCCCGTGTCAGCATAAAGCTCTGGACCTGCACAAAGACGAACAAGAGCACGAACACTCAGAAAGTGCCATCTTAAGGGACCAGTCTTGGACTGTAAAACAGAAATTACATTGTGAAACTTCATCAGAAGAGATCCTGGCTAAGATCTGGGCAAGAACCTTGGAGATCCTTGAAATACTGTAACAGGGGAAGAAGACACAGGCAAATAAAATGCAGAAAGGCTCTGACTATATGGTCTGGGGGGTCAACTTTCTCCTTTGCCAGGTGAGAGCAGAGGTTATGGATAAGGAGTTGTACTGCTGAGCCACAGCTTTTCTAGAAATTTTGTGTTGGAGGACATTTCCCATGTGACAGGCTCAAATCCTGCATCTCTTTCAGAGTTTGTGGGAGCTGCTCCTCTTCCTTCTGGCACCCGTTTGAGCCTCCTTGCAGTGCTTAAAGGTGCTGCTTGGGGAACAATAGTGGAAACTAGAAAGGCTGAGAAGGTTAGGTTTCTGCCTGGAGTCGCATTGCACTGTATATACGATTAGAGCACTGTATGTACGATTAGGGCACCGTACCCAGTGGAGATGGGCTTCCCTGTGTTTTCAAATATAGAATCATAGAATCATAGAATAGTTTGGGTTGGAAGGGACCTCTAAAGGTCATCTAGTCCAACCCCCCTGCCGTGGGCAGGGACATCTTCAACTACATCAGGTTGCTCAGAGCCCCATCTGACCTGACCTTGAATGTTTCCAGGGATGGGGCATCCACCACCTCTCTCGGCAACCTGATCCAGGGTTTCACCACCCTCAGCATGTAAAATTCTTTCCTTACATCTAGTCTGAATCTACCCCCTTTAGTTTAAAGCCACTCCTCCTTGTCCTGTCGCAACAGGCCCTGCTAAAAAGTTTGCCCCCATCTTTTTTATAAGCCCCTTTAAGTACTGATAGGCTGCAATAAGGTCTCCCCAGAGCCTTCTCTTCTCCAGGCTGAACAACCCCAACTCTCTCAGCCTTTCTTCATAGGAGACGTGTTCCATCCCCCCGATCATTTTCGTGGCCCTCTTCTGGACCCAATATAAATCTCTTAACCTTATTGCTCATCCACCTCCATTTTTCTTTCCCAGCCCAATTGCAGGATTGGATGTGTGGTCCATGCTCTAAGGAGGGGCACAGTCCTGGGTCTGCAGGCCTCCTGGCATTGAACAGTTTGCAGGTCAGAGAGAAGTGGAGCACCAAAAACCATCACCTTCACTGAGTGGCATTTTGGTGACTGTGAAACAAGGGAGTTGGGACTCAGTCTGGCAACCTGCAACTTGGTGGCAACTGATGGGTGCAGTAAGTACATCCTCAATGCTCACTTGTCTTGTTCCTGCCTCATCTTACCCTGCCCCTTGTTTTTCTCAGTGACGTTGTGTTTAACTTTGTGCTTTTTGTGCAGCTAATACTTGGGGGTTTTCCCCATTTTGATGGTTACCACCACTGACACCAAAGCTGCAGAGCAAGAAACCCCAGTGAGTGCTGACTGGTCAGGATTAGGTGGCACCTATGAGTGTCTGGCAGAGACAAGGCTCAGACCAAACACATCTGCTCAACAATTCACCCCGCACACAAGTGCTGCCCTTGCCTTTGACTGAACTTCTAATGAACTGCAAATTGCAAACAAGGTTACCAGCAGCTTGTCACTTGCTTAAAGTGCTGAGGATAAAGAAAGGTTGCAAGGAGTTGCTAAAAAATACAGGAAGAGGCAGGAAAAGGGCATTAAAACAAATTAAGGGCAAGGAGAGACTGGTGGTTTCTAGGGTTATACTAAAGGGCTTTGATGAATGGCAGCTCCCAAAGGATGGTATCAATTATCTATTTCTAGCCTGGGCAAACTGGTTGCTGTGTCAGCATCAATGCACAGACAGTTTTTCTGATGTCATCCTAATCCACACTAGAACAGTCATCTCTTCCTTCTCCACCCCCTTCCTCCCCTCCTCTCACCAGTGTAAAGCTTTATTTACACTCTGTTTGCTTTCTTTCTTCCTCATCTTTAACATTTCTCTCTCTTCTGACCCTCCCCTCCCATAACCTCTGTGTACTCTCACCGCTTGCAACCATCTTACTCCTGTCCTTCTCTTTTGGTTGTGTTGTTCCTGGAATCCTTCCTTTATCACGGAGAATATCACAGCTATCCAAGATCATTTTCCAACTCTTCGCGTTTTTAAGACTGCATCACTTCAGGGAAATCTGCCATTTGTCAAAAAGGGAGAGGGCAGCAGAATGACATTTAAGGGCTGTGCCATACAGGACGTCAAATCCAACGGTCACATCTGGCTCTATTTCTGGTATCTTTCTCCCTCCACCTTCTCAGAGGTCTTGTCCTCTTCATCTGGCAGTTTTTCTCTTACAGGGTACTCCCTGCTGGTACTCCCATCTTGAATCAGAAAGAAAAACATTGAACTTTTTCTCTACCTGCTGCCTTTAACTCCATCCTACTTCCTCTTTCTACTCCTTCCTCTTTTGAACAGTTCCTTCATTTGATACTCTTCTCCCCTCACCTATCCATGCTACTGCTTATCTGTAACCGCCCAGCTTCCCTCCCTCACCCTTCTTCTTTTATTTTTATTTCTTTCCTTTGTTTCTTTCTCCACAACCTCCCCACCTGGTTCTCAATGAATTTGTTAATCTAGATGGGAACTGGGCACCCAACTGGCTTTTAGGCCCAGACTTTTCAGAGATACCAAAACCAGGACAGCCACAATCTATTTTTTCTTTTTCTATCTGCAGAATATTCAGTTCACTATTTCCTCATATTGATTTCCTCAGCAGCTATTCACAGGGTTTATTCTGTGAATTGATTCAACATTAGGGCTGTGTTATTTCCACCTAGTCAGAGAAGTAATGTGATGCTGTTTCCACTCCCTGCATATTCAAGGGCACGAAGGATCAGGCATGAATATTTGTCTGCAAATGAAACTCTTCTTAGCCATTCATTCTGAATGTGAAATGTGCTCCCTATCAATGCTTTTACCTGAAAAGAACATTATAATTTGCAGAGTTATGAACTTAGACATTAAATATAAACACTAACTTTTCCACTGTTATATCTAACTGATTAAAATTGGAAAGAAGTATTCGACAGCAGTTATTTTTCATACCATTCCCTTAACTGTAATTGCTTCTTTCTCCACCCAGACAATAAATCCACTGCAGAGCTGATAGTTTCATGATTTCTAATCCACAGACACTTCCTCCCATGTATGTGAAAGAATTAATAGAAATGGAGGAAAATCTGTGGCTTTCTTCCCTAAATCAGGTACATATGGGCTACTGTTTGAACCTGTTTTAATCTTGAGTTGTTTACCTCAAACAAAATAATCTTAAATATGTTCCTGACATATGGACTGGTTACTAAGGAAACAACTGGGAAGCCCATTTCGGGTTGGATAGCTTGAGGAAAAAAATCTAACCCAAAGCTTGTGTTTAGTCCTAATGGCTACTTAGCTTGAACGCATTTACCAGAAACATATCTGTGGAAACCTTGCCCACAGCCAATCTCCAAATCCACTTTGACCCTGGGTTGCCTAAGCTGATATGCCACCGGTGTGGTCTGACAGCAAGTGTGGAGGACAGTTAAGCTTCTAGCTCTGGTGCTTTCCTCTACGTCCATTTCTGCCATGGGTCTCTTTACTTAGATACTTACACGGTCTCCAGCTTCTCCTAAATTGAACAGCCCATAATCTTGAATAGTATCTTCCTGCCAGTGAAACAGCATGTTCTTATTAAACTCATTCTATTAATGGGGAAGTTAAATGGCTGCTAAGTGACTTGCCCATGGTCACAGATACCACGTACCTCACAGAACAGGGCCATCAATTAAACCAGTGCAGAAAAAGCTTGTGGAGATTTGTAAGTGGAAGGCACTCCAGAAAGAACAGTAATTATCATAATTAATTGTGGTAGTCATTAACTACTTGCTTCTTTTAAAAAACAAGCACATACCAGTTAAGGTTGGGCCCTAGTCATGATGTTCTGGCACGTGCTCCTCAGCTAACTGTCACAGCTATTTAGTGCTCTGCAGGGAAGATACTCCCGCTCAGTCGCCGCGGCGAGCAGCTCCGGTGCCGGCGCGATCGGCAGCGGAGCGCTCCAGGGAACCCTGGGGGGGGGGAGCCCAGAGACCCGCCAGGAACCCGCAGCTCGCGCCACAGCGGCTGAGGAGACCTGGGCGGGGCCAGGAGCAACGGCGGGAGATCTAAACGCGGTGTAATGGAAACTAGCCCTCAGTCGCCGAGGCGAGCAGCTCCAGTGCCGGCACGATCCACACCTATAAAAGGAACCCCCGGGGAGACCAGGGCGGGCAAGCAGGGTGTGGTGTGGCACGGCACGGCACGGCACGGCACGGCACGGCGCTGTAACTCTGCCAGCTCGACCAGGGAGCAATGGTATCCACCCGGCAGAAAGCCACGGCCTCTAAGCTCTGCACCCACCACGACTGACGCAGCTCCCCAGACAGAGCTCCGGTGGGAACACGCTGCCACCCAGGTGTCAGGCTGCAGGGTGTGCCCTGCTCTTACACCAGTACCGGACGGCAGCAGTGAGCGCACCTGTGGGAGGTGCGCCCAGGGAGAGGAACTCCTCCGCTTAGTGACAGAGCTCTGGGAGGAGGTGAGTGAGTTGAGGAGTATCAGGGGCAGAGAGAGAAAGAGACTACTGGAACCTCACCCTACCATCCCTGGGACAGGCCCAACAGGCAGATAGGATGCATGACATGGAGGATTCCTTACCCTCTCCCCACTTGGCAGAACGTGATGACTCAAGGGATAGGGGGCAATGGTGACAAGTTCCTGCCTGATGCAGCAGGTGCGTCTCCTCTATGACTCCCCCACCTTCCCAGATGCCCTTGCGTAATAGGTATGAGGCTCTGCAAGTGGAACCGAACAATAACGAGGATAATGGTTCATCTAGCATGGAGGTGTCGCTGAGGTTACGTCATCTCACACCCTGCATCAAAACCATCTTGGGCATAGTGATCACAAAATGATAGAATTTTTGATTCTCAGAGAAGTCAGGAGGGGGGTCAGCAGAACTGCTACCCTGGACTTCCGGAGGGCAGACTTTGGCCGGTTGAGGGGCCCGGTTGACAGAGTCCCTTGGGAGGCAGTCCTGAAGGGCAAAGGAGTCCCGGAAGGCTGGACGTTCTTCAAGAAGGAAATCTTAAAGGCGCAGAAGCAGGCCGTCCCCACGTGCCGAAAGACAAGATGGCAGGGAAGACCGGCCTGGCTGAACAGAGAGCTTTGGCTGGAACTCAGGAAAAAAGGAGAGTTTACCGCTTGTGGAAGAAGGGGCAGGCAACTCAGGAGGACT
>NW_008825153.1:457894-471473 GCF_000699105.1 Pygoscelis adeliae
AACAACAAAGCTGGTGAAGGGTTTAGAGCACAGGTTGTATGAGGAGCAGCTGAGGGAACTGGTATTGTTTAGTCTGGAGAAAAGGAGGCTCAGGGGAGACCTTATCGCTCTCTATAACTACCTGAAAGGAGGTTGTAGAGCATCGGGTCTCGGTCTCTTTTCCCAAGTAACAAACAATAGGACAAGAGGAAACAGCCTCAAGTTGTGCCAGGGGAGGTTTAGATTGGATATTAGGAAAAATTTCTTCACCAAAAGGGTTGTCAAGCATTGGAACAGGCTGCCCAGGGAAGTGGTTGGGTCACCATCCCTGGAGGTATTTAAAAGACGGGTAGATGAGGTGCTTAGGGACATGGTTTAGTGGTGGATTTGGCAGTGCTAGGTTAATGGTTGGACTTGACGATCTTAAAGGTCTTTTCCAACCTAAATGATTCTATGATTAACTCCTAGAATGCCCCGTAATCTGGGGATTTAGATCCTGGCTGCATAACTTCATATTAGAGTTTTGTAAAACCTTGGGATTGAGGGAGAAACTTGGCCACAAATGTCATCCTTTAGAGCAGAATAAAATAGGGTCCCAGTCCGAGAGGCACTGAGCACATGTACCTCCTAATGAAAACTATAAACGCTGCAGTTTCTCAGCTTCATGTAGCACAGAGGCCAGGCAGCCAAGAAGATCAGTGGAAAACTGGTAGTGGAGCCAAGAAGAATACTCGGTCTGGCTCCATCTCGCAATGCAACTGGAGAACAGCTGTGTGTTTGGTAGCAAACCGTGATACAGTGGCCAGAAGTCTACTCACTATCCTTTCTTCTAGGATATGTTTGAACTGCCTGAGCTCCCTCTGCCGCTTTGTCAGGGCAAATAAGAGACACGGTGTCTGCACCCACCTGGAGAAATGAGTAACTCAAAGCTAGGAGCAGCTGCCATATGGCACAGATGTGCATTTGAACTAAGAAAACTGAGCTCAAAAGGTCTGAGCTGGATGTGAACCAGTACTAATTCCAGGAAGGAGGAATTTGACCCACCCTGCAGTTGCTGAGTGAAATTGATGCTCTTGTCGGTGTCTCGGCAAGTGCTGCAGTGGCGAAGGCTCCTGGCGCTGAGCAAACCCCTCAGACAAAGCTGCCCCGAGACGAGGTGTCTTCGGCATCCCAGTGTTTCCAGGGCAACTAGAGCTGGAATTCAGATCTGATGAAAGTTCACCAAATCTGAGCTCTTTCAGACATAATATTTTTCACTGGCTGAACTGGCATCTTTGAAAGTTGTTTCTGAACAGTGGCTCTAGTGTGTGCAGCCATGCTAAGTATCAGCAAGGGCACAATAGGCAGATGTTACACATTTCTGGAAATAAGAGGCAGCTCCTTTGCCTTCAGTGCTGATATTGTTCCTTAGGAACACAGACATCACTGTCCTGTTGGATGCATGGCCATTTGCTGGGATAGCTTGTTTCTGAGAGGGTTTAGTAATGGAGGCATCAGTAGAGGGTGGAAACAAGCCCTGATATCTCTTTCTCCCTGATGGTGTAATATCAACCCCCTATATACATAATAGATACTGAAGCATTTATCTCCCTTCTGTTTTTTTAGCTTTCAGTGTTGCAACTGTATATGTACATCAAGATTTCTCACTTTTGGGTTTGAAGTAAATTCCAGAGCTCCGTGGTTTGTAATTACGTCGAGCAAGTGCTGCTGCTGTAAAATTGTAATTTGCTGTTTCTCATCTCTTTGAATGACACTTTGCTCTTTTATTTATATTTTATTATATGAAAGGGAAAACAGGCATTCTTAATCCACATGTCCTAGACTGTTCATTATTTGATTTACCACATCTTATCCTTCGCAGATAAATGGCTCAAATCCTTCTTTTGTTTTTTTTTTTTTGTTCACTGCTGTAAAAGCGCTGCTTGTCCCTGAACTCCCCAGTCCTGTTATTTATATTTGAAACAGAGCAACAAGCACTGAAGACAGTCTGCTGATGACAGCAATCACATACATTGTGTAACTGAATTATATAACCCTTCATCCCATCCTTTATGTAGCCTCATATATGTTGGCTTTTTGGATGCGGCCACACAGTGAACGCAGTTCTTAACTGACCTTTCTCCAGTAATAGCCAAGGACTTCTTCTGAGTTAGTGCTTGTACTAATTTATTGTGGCACAAAGGCACAGTGAACTATGACAGCTCATTGCTATAACTCCCAGCTGTGCACATGTATGCTGCAGCAAGTCTTTCCGCACACAGGAGTTATCCCAAAATCTCTGGAAAATTCTCCCATGTAGATAAGTCCTAATTTAGGGCCACATTCCAGTCTCGAGAGTCAGTTTGGGAAGAATCATGGAGATGCATAAAAGGAAAAATAAATGTATGAGCCGTGCAGGTTGCCATGGATAGTGGAACAGGGAGTACACAAGGCTGGTATGACAGGGTAGCTAAATAAAGTGGAAGTGACACGGTCAAAGACCTTGAAACATACAGCACAAAATAAAATATTTCCCCAAAAGACATATCACTCAATTAAAAAAGAAAAAAGACCCATTCTAGGCAGAATGAGCTGTAAATCTCTGTAAGAATAGAGACAGCAACGTTCCTCTCAAGTTACGTTGAAGGGTAATAAATCTGCAGGTAATTCTCAGAGCGACTGTTCAGCACGATGACGGACAAAGGTTTGCAGGGCTCTGCAGCGTGGCTTGCAGCTTCTCCTGCTTGTAGCATGGAGATGTAGCTTGGAGAAGTATACACCAAGTCAGGCTACTGGGATTGCTTTTGGGTACTGCATCCCAGAGGATGCTGCCTCAGCAGATGGGACCTATGTACTGAAGATACAGGTGATGATAAATGTATGTGGCCTGCCAGTCCCAACAGACTGCTTACGAGAAAATTTAAGAACTGAAGGTTTCAGCTGAAGCATCTCTGGTGAAACCCAACAGAGCTTTGACACACACTGTAGCTGCTTTCATAGTACGTTTAATTATCTGGTCATTTAAATGGCTGGGGAGCTGCAGCTGGAGGGGGAATCAGTGAATCTCAGGCAGACAAGGGGGTGTGATTTCCTTGGGAGCTGCTCAGGACTGAATTTTTCTTAGCAATGTTGCTAAACGTGCCCAGGACTGCTGGAATTTTGTCTGTTACCAGGCTGCTGGAATTTTGTCTGTTACCACACTCCTTTGTGCTGGACAACCCTTTCTTTCTGCTCTAATTAGGAGCCTGTGTGGAAATCATTATTCTACGAAGAAGATAGTGGCGGCGGGGTTGCTCCCTCACATTGCTGTAAACCAGCGGTGGTCTCTGTGGATGGGGAATGTCCTGCCTACCGCTTCTGAGTCCAGAGGCCATGCCAAAGAGGGAGGAGAGGAACCAATGAGCCTGGAGGGTTTCTTTACACAACGTCTATCGCCTTGCTTATTGGGAAGCTTTGGATATAACAGCATTTCCTTCAGCAGCTGCAGTAATCCCATCCCAGCCCATATCTCCAACACAATCTGGTCCTAAAATAGCCTGTTCCTCTGCACAGAAGTAGGAGATCTCATTTTCAAAGCATTTCCTCTGCTGGTAGGCTCCCAGCTTTTACTCACGGTGCTGGTATCCAGTACTGCTGCAGTGAACGGGCAGCAACGCCCATGCAGAGGGAGGAAGGGAAGGGACTTGAGGAGAGGAAAAAATCACCCCCTGCCACAGTGCGGGAAGTGGGGAGAGGCCGCATGCCAAAGGGCCACCACACAAGAGGCAAGAGGTCTGGTGCTGCCTGGAGAAGGATGGTAGGCAGGCGCAGGTGGTCTGGCGGGTAGCTCAGCACAGCCCATACAGGGTGCTTCCGCACATCGTGCATCAGTTCACAACCAGAAGCATCAAGTGCTGCATCTTCCAGGGCCTGGCTGAAAGCCATGTGAGAGGTGATGCAGGGTGCTGCCGGCAGGGAATTGTTCATGGTGAGCAGAAAGAAACACATTTGCAAAATAGGAATGGGCCACCATGCTTACAGCAACAGCTCAGGTAGGAGACTGCCATCTCAGCTGCAGTAGAAAGGATAGTCATGCTCAGCCATATCTGGAGGAAGGAAATCTCCCAGGTCTTGTCCTGTTCCAGTGTCTTTTCAGGATCTCTAGCTCAAATCCTTACTTTCAGTCATCCTACTCAGACCCTTTGGTCCAGAGTCATTCATCCTTGTCCAGCCCATTTCCCTCACCTCATATTTTCAGTCTACTTCACTAAAAAGTTTAAGCAACTTAAAGCTATTACAGATATTGCTTGCCTCCTCTCCAAAGTGTAAAACATATATATAGAGAGAGCTGTAGGTTCTCGTATGTATGACCACAGAGTTTCTGATTTCAGCCCTGAATTTCAGGAGCAAATTCCCCAGCACTGGATCTGGTAATTGCACCCCAATCGGGATTTGTCTCAAGCCCCTAAAGAGCACACACACACAAATTAATATTCAAGCTCTTCCTCTGTGGTGATTTATCTTCATAGAACTGGTTTGGAAACTGTCTGTTTCCTTCACTCTAGGATCTGTCCCTTGCTCTCCTCCTGATTAATGTGTTGATATGAGGCCTCAGGTAAATGGACAAACTTTCATTTATCTGTCCTTTAAACTAATTGTTTCTTCATGGCTAATCAGCTGTCTTTATTATGAAAATCTTGTAGTATTTTGTGCTGTTGGGACATTACTGCTGGCTCAGTATTGCCTCTGTATACCATAACACCAAAGAATGTGCCATCTTCCTTCCGAGTCTGAACTCCCGTGTCCTGGTCCAGTAGAAGCTCACCTCGTCCTTTCCTGTCCACCTGCACCACGTGTGATAGACAGTAGTGGATTATTCTCCATGGGGAAGACAATGTGAAACTTTGAGCTTGCCTTTTCTCTAGCTTCCTCTGCTAGAATCATCATTTGAAATATTTTATAAAAAACAGTCTACTTCCCCAGTGTTTTTTTTGTAGCAGAAATCACTTTGTAGTAAAGTGCATCTTTAAAACTGATGTAAGGTTTTGCCAGGCTGTTTAAATGCAGTCCAGCTGTCAAAAAACAAACTTCTACCTTTTATAAAAAAAATAATCCACCACCTCCTTTCCTCCTTCAGAGTCCCTCTCCGGGCAACGTCTCGAAACAGAGTCTAATTACTGGTCCTGAAAATAACCCGGTGGAATCCTTCCCTGGCAGAGTACTAGAGCTGGACCATAAACCAAAGGCTCTACAATCTCCTTATTGTAGCCAGATCCTTGCTCATCCCATGGGATGCTGCTGCCTGGGCAAGGCTAGAGTCACCCAGCACCCTTTGCTGTGACTATCTCCCTGTAAAGCCTGAGAGCAGCCTCAGCAGCGAGGTAGCAGCTGCTGATGGTACAGGAGGGGGATGAGGAATTGCTTAGGAAGCGGTGGGACTTGCGCATCACACCAGAGCCATCTGCATACTATGGGAAATCCCACCCGGGGTGAGGAGGTGACTTCCTTCCTGGCAAAATATCCCGCTCCAGCTGCAGCGTGCAGCACGAGCGGTGAGAGGTGGACACGTCTGGCACTTGTGTGCGTCCTTTCGACCTCATCTGCATTTTGGCTTGGCTGTGCCTTGGCTCACAAGGCCTCCGCACAACCTGCAAAAGGGACATTTCCCTTTGGGTTTCCTTCTCTATGGTACCTCAGAAGAAGGTAAGAGTTTCATAGCAAGGACTTTACTGCAGACCCACACAGCAGGAAAATGTTTGTAGTGATACAAAAATAGACTGATGCAAAAAGAATATATGTCAGATTCTTGAACCTTCCCTACATCAGAGGTAGACATGGGCTTGAATTGAATTTTCCAGAAGAGAAGTGATTAGTGCAGAAATCACGGAAAACAACTGGGGTGTGACGCACTCAAGAGCTCCTGGTTGAAGGGAATATCCAGCAACTCTGGCTCTCAAAATGTAAATAGGAAACAGTCACAAAATCTTATCTGTATTTTGCAGCTAATGAAAACACTAGTCTCTCCTGGGAGCCGAGTCTTTGCTCTAATTTTAATGCATTTTCTTAGGTTTTCCTTAGCTGTGACTAATTTGCACTGTCAGGTGTGCCTTTTTTGAAGTTAAAAAGCATATCTGAAGTGCTACAACCTCTAGCCAGAATATTTAAATTAGTGAGTACCCACTGACACCACATCTCAAAGCCTGTCAAGTGAGGGGACGGCACTTGGAGACCCTCATGCTCTGCTGAGCGATGGGTACAAGCAATCTCTGCTCCCATGGGAGCCTGGAGGCAATTCTTCCTGGGTGAAGTGCTGTTTGCTGTGCTGGCCCCTTGCACTATTTGGGCTGTGCACAAACAGCACTTTGACTATCAAGCACAAAACATTTCAAAGCCAGATCTCAGCAAGCAGTTTTTTCAGTGGGGCATGCAGCGGCCTTCCCCTCCCTGAATCCCAGAGTGCTGGTAATTGTATGTACAGTTTGGAAAACACACTGAATCACACCTACCTTTTTTTTTAGGCTATATCCTAAAATGGGTCTAAATATATACAATTACATATGTTTAATTATAATTTTATTATAACACACAACTTTGAAGACTTCACCCACCTGCTTACTATGGCTGTGTTCACATCATGTATTAAACCTGGACCTGCTGATCACACTGTAAAACCTCTATCTTGAGGTTTGGGGCTAAAGGGCCACACTGCCCTTTAGCCAAGGGTCAAAGTCTTTAGGAGACCCCAGGGTCAGAACTTGGTGGGGTGGGCTGGGATGGCACTGAGCTGTTCCTAATTGCTGTTCAGCTGCTACTTCCTCTGGTTGAGCTGATCCCTGAGCTCAGCTCTGCTCAATGATCCAGGAGACAGGGAAATGAGAGCGCTGGAGGAACTCACAAACAGACAGCAGCCTCAGCTGGGCCGCTCACCCTGCATGGCAGGCTTAATATATAGGGTGGACATACCTTATGGTGCCTGTGACAGATGGAGTAACATGGCATACTGAGTTCATGAGAGCAATTCAGGCCACCTGCTACCCATGACTACTAGGCCATGGGGGCCAGGCTCTGCCAAGCCTGGTTAGGATGTCTCTGAACTGTTGTTAGAAGTCATTTAAGATGCTGTAGTAATATAGTAAGATGCTTAAGTGTGCTGCCTTCTGCATGTAATTTGGGGCCAAGATGGCTGTTCCCACCTGTGTGCTGGCAAAGACCAAAAGGAGCTGCAGTCTGTTACTTCAATAAAACTAAGGAGAGTTTCGATTTAGGTATTCAGTGCCATCTAATGTTGTATATTTGTATATGGGAGGGTAAGCAGGGATTTGGACAAGGGCCAGAGATGAGTTTGCACATGACTTACACTTAATGTTAGGCATGTGACTTGCTGCCTACAAGGCGAGGTGGTGTTTGCACATAACTGTGTCTGCATTGTCCATGCAGCTGAGCATAAACAAATGATTGTGCATTTGTTTGCAAACATTAACCCTACAGAGTAGGGAGGCTAGTTCCACAAGAGCTGGATCTGTGGCAGCAACTATTAACTCCTTGAAAAGCACAAAAAGGTACAGATGTGTGTGACATAATTAGCATCACGACAATGAATGTTCTTCTACCGGGAATGTAGCCAAAGGAGGTTTTGTGCTGCCTCCAGAAAGTTGTCAGCCCTTCTTTCTGTGCCCCCTCAACAGAATTTATTTTCTCTAAGCAGGGAAATAAAAAGCAGATTTTGCAAATTTACCTATCTATTCTTGCTTTTTGTCATGGAGATCAGACAAAGACGTAGGTGCTTCCTGAGTACAGCAACAACATACACAAGCTGAGCAAAAAATCCAGTCAGAGCTGGATTCCAGGGGAAAAGGCTGAGTTTGGATGTTCTGTGCTGCCTGGAAAGAGACCTTCACAGAGAGTGAAACAGTTGTTATTTTTCATTGTCAGAGCATTTTAATTCTGTCTGATGAAAGCTGTGTCTTCCCGCTTTTCTCTGATGCTGGCTGGAGTTTAATTGCTTATTTTCTGATTGGTTTCCTATGGAGACTTGCAGAACCACGGCACCTGATGGATTTCCTCCCATCCTTCCCTCTCTTGCTAATAATGTTTAAATCTGTTTTCAGCCAAATATGACAGAAGGGCAAAATGTTGAACAGAAGTTCATACCTCCTTTGTGAAAATAGGCAGATGGATAGAAAACAAAGCACCTGTAAGAATACTTGCCAAAGTAAAGGCTGGAAACTCATGCATCATTAGACAATCCAGGTAGGATAGACACCTTGTAGGTGCTGCTATTGGGGAAAAAGCTTCAACTGGTGATTTTGCTTCTCTAGATATGGAAGTCAGTCAATCAGGGCACAAGTCTCCAGGAAACCAGGATTCACTGGTGCTGGTGCTCAAAAATTACTTGTGCAAGTTTTGCAGGTTGCTAGAAAGACTTCTCTGTGTAGCTAGTTTAAAAAACCTAGTCCACAGCCATGACACTGCTTCCTTTTAGAAAAGGCTGTCAGTGTGTCAACATCACATGCCACAAAAGCAGTCTGATATTTGAAATAATTCATGTACTACTTAATAAAACATCCAAATTTACCCCTTTAATCAGAGGTTCTCAAAGCACTTCGCATATGTTAGGAAGTGATCCCCATGAATGAAGGAAGCCTTCTTCACAGGGGAGAAATGTGTGGCAGGCAGGTAGAATGGTTTGCTCAGGGTTACACGACAGGCTGGGAAAGGGGGCCCAGCCCTGAAGACGCATGAGGAGCATGAAGTAGACGCAGAGTTGTTTGGCTAGTGTGCATCCATCGCATTGCTGCCACACACTGTGGCCTGGTCCCACCTATTCAGTTCTCGTGGTTTTGTTGCCCAGCACAACAGTTTTCAAGTTCTGGCTCTGTAGTCTTTGCAGATGTTAAGTCATGTAGAACCAGTTTGTTTTATGCAGCTGTTACACTTCAGTAAAATACACGAAGGTTGGTGGTATGCCAAAGGCAGCAGGGTTAAGGGTAGACACTAGCACACAAGAGAGAGATGTAGCTAGCAGTGTGTCCAGCCAACTATGAGTCTTTAGTCTGAGTGATCAGGTATAAATGGATACAGTTGACAGCTGAGCCAGCTGACTTTCAACTTTTTTGCCAAGCAAGATTCAAACCTATGTCCAAACTGTAACACGCTGGTCACTTCGATGCCGCACACTTCATTAAAGATGCCTTCAGTGCTGCTTCTTCTCACACCTGCAATTGTAGCAAGCAGCGTTTGGCTTACACCTGTTGAACCCTAAACCTCATGGGACCAAATTTCATCTGTAGATTATTTAGGTGTCTATTAAGTGCTTGTTCTTTATATGAGAACCACACAGCACTGCAATCCTGTTGCATCACACGGAAGTTAAATACCTCTCAAAGTGTCAACTAATTAATCCTCCTCGCTCACATCTGTAGTAGGCTGGGAAATATGAGATTATGTGTTTCAGCTTCTAGGGAGGTGGCCAATGTAGTGAGGCTGTGGAAGTTGCTATAATAAAACACGGCCATAATATCTAAAAAATTGCATATGCATTTTTAAATGCAGATTTGTTTATTATTTACTTTATTATTTACTTCCTTGGATAATGAAAAAGTGAATAAAAGGTTTGCTTTCTAAATAATTTTCTGAGCTTTTGACTTCTGTACAAGCTTGTGAATTTGTCCTGCAAACCTGTGTGTGTGCAAACTGGTTAGACTGGACAGATTTGATTGAGAAAAGTGGCAAAGATCTGGATTTTTTTGCATTAAGCTCTTCATATTTTGAAGCCTGTTTGGTAAAACAGGCAGTGGATAGAGAGATTCCAGTCTTTCTGCAGCTGACCTAGCACACTTTTCTAAAGGCATTTGTGACATCTGAGCTTTGAAATTGTGAATATCACAGGAGTGCAAAATCCCCCAAAAGAGACATTTCAAGCTTTGCAAGAATGAATGTTTAAAACAATCAAACACCCAATGTCATCAGGTTTTCAGGCAAACTGAAGGCAAAAAAGTGTATTAACCCACAGCAATTAACAATCCTAGCCAAGCCATGTTTGCCCCCTTTCCAGACCTTTGTGGAGTCCAGAGCTTTGTGAAAACAGGATGGGTCATTAACGAGAACGGGCCCTTTAGCTGAAGTGACTTCCCGAGAAGTAGGAGTTATAGCTGCAAACCCCTCTGGAATCAGAAAGGCCTACGACCCTCTCTTTGCAAATTTTGCCGAAAGTTTTTGTGTAAGATTCAGTAGAACCGCTTCCCCTCCCTTCAGCTCTGTCAATACTGGCTGTCTGTGCTGGGTGCGATGGAATCGCACTGGGACAGTGAGGAAATCTAGACTGGAGGTAGGTACCTCTTTATGAGTTGGTGTTATAATGGAGCTTATGTTTCAGCTCAGGCTGGGACATGTCGAGCATTCCCAGGCATCTTGGGAGCTAGGCAATCCCAAACACAAGGATGGATGAGGCGTAGGTGATTGCAGCATCTGGCAGCCCTGGATGACAGACGATCTTAACTATTCCCTTGACCTAAATGCTAAAATTTGCCAGGTCCGTTATAGGCGGGAGATGGTCTGAATACGGCTCCTAGTGGTTAAAAGCACCTATGACATGTTTTATACGAGCTTTGCTAGAATTTTGAAGATCTTGGAAAATTGGATGAGTAACTCTTCCCTTTCCCTAGAATTACCCATTGTAATCTTCCTTCCTTTTTTAAATTTGATTTTTCATCCTTCCTAGAATGCTTGGACTTCCTCTGTAATGAGGAGGATGACAACTGTGAGAAAAAGGATGCAAATGCAGAAAGATGGATAGTGCCCTGACTCCTAGCCATCACAGGATATTTTAGGCAAGTCATTTTGCTTTTTCCTATCTGTCTCCCCATTTGTTCACTACTGTGCATGTTGCATGCTGGAATTTCAGTCACAGAAAATGATCCCATTGTGACTGAAGCAATAAAAATCTGAAATGAAAAGGTAATCCTGCCCCAAATTGCTTTTGAGGTGTAAGACAAAAACAACAGATGGATACAGTCACAGAGGGGAATTTAAGGCAACAGTGAAGCAATACCGATCAGTGTGATAGGCAGCCAGCACAGGGTATAAGCTGTTGCCAAGGCTTCTGTATTGTGGCAAAAAAAATTTAATGACGGATTTGAGAAAAGCTAATGAGAGAGCTCTGTAAATATTTTCATAAGCCCAAAGCATAAGAGAAAGCATGAAATTGATTGTTTGAACATCTAACAGTAACTAATTTGTGTAGTAAGTGTGATACCCATGAATTCGTAATGGAGGTTATGAAGGTTAATTCATGAGCATGTCTAAGTGTGTTTAAATACCATTGAAGAGCAGAGTATTGTTAAATTAATCATTCCACGGAGAAGTCTTAGAATCATTTTAAAGAAAGGCAGCATGATTTTAGACAGGCGATGAGCGAAGAAATTGGAAGCTGCTAGGCCATAACCTTCTGATATGAGCAGAGGAGGTCATTCAGATGAAAATTGCTAAAGGGATTTTTTAGCAATTGCAGACTCTGCCGTATCAGATTGGCTTTTATTTTAATTTGCAGTGGCTAAAATACCGGTTGTGGCTGCTCTGACTTCAGTACAGTGTGTTGATTTCAGGAAGTAAAAGACATTTCACTGGGGGCGAGAGAACTACTTACCTGTGTGTTGGCATAAAAGAACGAAAATACACAGCAAGACTTACAGCCAGCACGTTACTGTCAAGGCAGTTAGCCTATCACGGCACAAGTGAGGTAACTATAATGAAGGAAGCGTTATATCTAAAACCAACATTTCTCTTAAGCATGTCTCAGTGCCACATAAAATTTGATTTTGAAACTCTTATTTGGAACAGAAAATAACTTTTAAAGGACTCCAACTTTTAATCTCACAAAGCTCCTCAGAGTCAATTCCTGACACAGCCCACTGACCCTGAATGCTCTTGGTCTGCTGTCTGCAGTGAAGACAACTGGGAGGACCACTGTGAAAAAGACTTTGTATGAAGTTACAGTTATTTGTGACATGCAACAGCAGCTAAAATGTATTTCCTGAAAAACAGATCCTCTGGTTTTGTATCCTTTTGAATCACTGCAAAGATTTATTATTATTTTTCAAACTTGTGAGAAGTCTGTCCCAGTTTTAAGAGTTGAATTTGAGGTTGTCAAATCTGATCTTTTTCAAGAAGCCTTTAGAAAGATCTTTCTAGTGTGATTTGTGCAAGATGATTCAGGCCTGAGCAAATGTGACCCCTCTGTGCCCTATTCCTGGCTAGACAAAAGCAGTCGCCTGCAGCTGTGCCCATCTCGCCCTCAAAGGATTTTTAAAATGCCACTTGACATGCTGAATGTATTTGAACGAATATTTTCTGTCATTACCACTTGAAATAACTCCTGCCCTCTCCTCATGACCTTCAGAGCTGGAGCCCCGTAGAAGAACAGCATTCTTCCTCTTTCAGACAACTGTAAGTCTGATCGCCCTATACCAAAAAGGAAGTTTATGACCTGGGAAATATTTCCTTGTTCTTGAAGAGAGGTGGTGGGTTAGATGATCTGTGTAGACACCATAGGGAACTAATTTAACAAGTCCCAAGCTCTAGTTTCAGGCTAGCTCAGACATGAGCTCACTCTGTGGCTGTGGACATGTGTTGGAGTATTTTATCAAGTCCAAACTTTTTAAGTCTCTGTGAAACCTAAAACAGGATTCTTAAGTCTCAGTGAAAATCAAATAAGACAGTTTTTCCATAGAATCTGGAACTAGGCCTACCAAGGGTTAAGTGGCAGTGGACAAAAGGAGCTGGGGTTTTCTCAGCTGGAAGATACTGCACATAAAAAGGAAGATAAAAGGAGTACTTTGTGGTGGGGGAAACCCTGATCTCAGTTGTAGGAAACAGTTCACTCCAAGTAGGCCCTTCGGAGAAGGCAGGACTTTGATTTCAGCCTGTACGCATGCTGGCAAGGAACAAATAATTACAGCTTTTTCTCCTCTGTTATCAGCAGTACTAGGGAAGGGAAGTCCACAGTTCATCAGCATTTTATCTGACTTCTGTTTTTCAGAGAAAGGGTAAGTAATTTTCCCCTAAGCTTCCTCAGAGATGTCTATTTTTTGTTTATATTGAATTGTTTATATTGAATACAACCGCAGTCAGAGAGACAGCATTTCTGAAAATTTCTCTTAAGCTACTTCAAACTCAACATATAAAACCAGTCAAAATCAGTAGCTACTCCCCCACAACATCCTTCTCTCTAAACTAGAGAGGTATGGATTTGATGGGTGGACTGTCCAGTGGGTGAGGAATTGGTTAGATGGTCACATCCAGAAGGTAGTGGTCAACAGTTCAATGTCCAGATGGAGGTTGGTGACAAGTGGCATCCCGCAGGGGTCTGTATTGGGACCGGTACTGTTTAATGTCTTCATCAATGACATAGACAGTGGGATGGAGTGCACCCTCAGCAAGTTTGCAGATGACACCAAGCTGGGTGCGGTCGACACGCCAGAGGGATGGGATGCCATCCAGAGGGACCTGGACAAGCTCAAGAAGTGGGCCTGTGTGAACCTCATGAGGTTCAACAAGGCCAAGTGCAAGGTCCTGGCACCTGGGTCGGGGCAACCCCTGGTATCACTACAGGCTGGGGGATGAAGGGATTGAGAGCAGCCCTGCC
>NW_008825153.1:472520-484657 GCF_000699105.1 Pygoscelis adeliae
CAGCCTAGAGAAGAGAAGGCTTTGGGGAGACCTTATTGCAGCCTATCAGTACTTAAAGGGGGCTTATAAAAAAGATGGGGGCAAACTTTTTAGCGGGGCCTGTTGTGACAGGACAAAGGGGAATGGCTTTAAACTAAAGGGAGGTAGATACAGACAAGATATAAGGAAGAAATTGTTTACGCTGAGGGTGGTGAAACACTGGCACAGGTTGCCCAGAGAGGTGGTGGATGCCCCATCCCTGGAAACATTCAAGGTCAGGTTGGACGGGGCTCTGAGCAACCTGATCTAGTTGAAGATATCCCTGCCCATGGCAGGGGGGTTGGACTAGATGACCTTTAGAGGTCCCTTCCAACCCAAACTATTCTATGACTCTACTGTGTCTATGATTCTACTAAAATTCCTTGCCTCCACTTAGGATGTGCTTACATTCCAAAGAAAGAATGAAAGAAGAAAGTACGCTCTCCATTTGTGCTATGATAAAGATGTCAGCTGGGGTTTTAATAGAGGGAAGGGGATTGGTTTTATCCTCGAGTTTCCCTTTTAAGTATTCATTTACTACTAACCCAGGTTAAAAATCCCAGTTGCCATACTCATGGCAGTTTTAGCTCAAATTGTCCAGCCCAAGTTAAGAATACACTTTTTTTCCCCCCAGAACTGACATATTTTGAGTTGTCTTATTTGTGAAATGGTTGCTTCTTACCTGTTCCTTCACAGGTATGTTTATGAGTTAATGCTTGCACAGAGCTTGAAAGAAGTTCTTGTTTATTAAATTTGAAGATCAGGAGTTGTGTAAAATAGAACAGGGGTAACCACCTCCGTACATCCAGCCCAGCCTCTTACCTGTCCTGTTCACTATGTTTGTTCACTTTGAACAGATGGAGCAAGGTAAATAAGCTGGTTAAAAATAAATCCTGGGGAGCTATTATATCTGCTTTTTCTGCACAGAAGGTGAAACAAAGAAGCAGACAGCTCAGGTCCTGAATGTCAAGGCATGATGACAGCCAGCGCTGCCTGATAGAGAAGAAAGCAGTGCACTGGTTTTTCCCATGTGATCTTACAGAGGTGAGTCATGGTGAAAAGAGGTGCAGATACAAGTATTTTATTTATAAACTAGAGGAACCAAATAACAGCATTACTATGCATCACATAGAAAATGCTGCCAGTACTATTCAACCTGAATGGGCTGGCAGGGAAGGGAAATCCAGCTTGTTATTTTTTGTTCATCTGAACTATAAAATTTGGACTAATCTTTCAGGCAGAGTCATTTGCTAGTCTTAGTAACTTGTTGTTAGCAGTGAAAAACAGGTGAAAAAAGCCCCTATATAATTTAGCATCTTCTTAATGATTCCAATGAGAGTCTAAGCACTGAATGCACAGATGACATCAAGCATGGGATTTTTTTCCCCTCAGCTGTAACTGGAAAGATGCAGATGTGCAAATGCTTCTTGAGAAATTTGCAACTTCCTATATGCATTTATTAGTTATTCTTGTGTCTCTGTACTCTTATGAGAACAGTTAAGCTGAGGTTTATCACATTGGTCTTTGGGTACCAACTGAAGTACCTAAGCTGAAATCCACGCAAAGCTCTTTCTGTTCTCAGTGGTGTCTTCATCCCACTGTCAGTATGAATCCTGGCGTAAATTGCTCCACAGTTGTTACGAGCAAGAGGTACACTTTCAAAAACAACTGATCATCTTTATATACTGCTGTGTATAAGCAGTATCTACAAGCCTGAAGCACAACAGGCTAGAGGGAAAAGACTTGCTCTGGTCTGCTAACACATAAAATTGGTGGCAGTAATGCTCAGAAATTCAAATGCTTGTGGAACATCCTTTTACAGAGTTGGTTACTTGGGGATAGTCTTGGGAGACAGGGAACTTCTGGTTACAGAGCTACAACTATTTTCTCATAGCATGTTTGCTCACACCACTACTAGTCAAAAGCAGACCTTTCCACCTTTGTTTACAGTTTCATGGTCTGCATCCAGGATATTTGCACACACTTGCAAAGACAGGTTCCTTCCAGAGGGACCTTGCATGTCTACGGCACGTCACAAACAGCTGTCATATCTGTCATATTAAATACATCAATAATAATATAGCATTTCCCCGCTCTTCCCCAGGAAAAGTCATGTTTCCATTTAAGTTTTTTCTACCACCTCACCTCTTGTTTTTTCCTATTCTTTACGTGCAGCTAGTGCTGGTATATGTTGCAAGCAGGGGTGGCTAGATTTGATGCTGCGAATCTAATGTGACATACTTCATTTGGCATTGCTAATTCCTTAACTGTCATCTGGGCTCGTAACTCTGTCCTGCAACTGCTAAATTTTTCAAGCTTTGCTTTTGTTTGAGCTGCAAGTGCCCAGTTTTGAAACATTCAAAGCAGGTTTTATCAACACATGCAGGATAAATGCTACACAGTACTCACTAGTAAGTGTGTGCAGCCCTTTCCCAAGCTTGTACTTTCCTTATTCCTTCCATCCTCAGTGCTACCAGAAGCACGTTTTTTCCTTCTTCCGGAAAAAAGTGGACACTAGTGAGAGCAGAGGATTAAAACTTACAAAGAAAATAGCTGCAGTGGAGGAAGGGAGATAACAATGACTCCTGCTCACCTTTGTGTGTGAAACCAGTCAGTCCTTCAGTTTGAAGTAAGTAACTCTGGTGTGCCGTCATCTACTATTGCCTTACTACTGGGTTTTCTTGTTTTTCTTAACCCTGTTGAGAAATAGTCTGTATTACATTTATGTATCATGCTTTTATTTATTCACCCAAAATATCAGCAATGAAAGCAAAGAACTTAAATTGATAAGTGAAAGTTTTTTTTCCTAATTAAATTAGGAAATAATTAAATGGTTTGAGTGATACTAAATTATTTAAGTAGCCTGTCTAACTGTAAATAGAAAAGGCTTGCTATACGATTTTCTTTCACTCATATTTTCCTCAACATTGTATACAAAAAATACTGGCATTGAAATCTGTTAGCATCGTTTCAATGGTTTCATAAAGGGGTATAGGTTTACAGTTTTAGCATATAAGACACATGTATTTGTATGCGTTAGCATTTTATACTGTGAGTGGCAGAGTGCAACGCGTTTTGAACCCTGCTGTGCACAGGCTCAAGGGATTTAGTAGTGGTTGAGATCTAGTACAAGCATTAAAGGGCATATCATGATGCCTTTATGCACTTGAATAAATCCCACTATGAATTCTATAGCGTTGTTCATGTGCTTAAAGTGATCAGGGCATGGCTGCAATTGCTTGCAAAGTTCAATATCTGCTGTGGTGGGTTTGACCTTGGCTGGCTGCCAGACCCCCACCCAGCTGCTCTCTCACTCCCCCTCCTCAGCAGCATGGGGGGAGGAATAAGATGAACAAGCTCACAGGTCAAGATAAAGACAGGGAGATCGCCTACCAATTACTGTCACAGGCAAAACAGACTCAACTTGGAGAAAACTAATTTTATTTATTGCCAATTAAAAACAGAGCAGGATGGTGAGAAAGAAAGATAAAACTAAAAACACCTTTCCCCCACTCCTCCCTATTTCCCAGGCTCAACTTCACTCCTTCCTTCCCAACTCTCCTACCTCCCCTTCCCATTCAGTGCAGGGGGATGGGGAATAGGGGTTGTGGTTGATCCGTAACACTTCAATTCTGCTGCTCCTTCCTCCTCATGCTCTTCCCCTGCTCCAGCATGGGGTCCCTCCCACAGGATACAGTCCTTCACGAACTTCTCCAGGGTGGGTCCTTCCCATGGGCTGTAGTTCTTCAAGAACTGCTCCAACGTGCGTCCTTTTCATGAGGTACAGTCCTTCAGGAACAGACTGCTCCAACATGGGTCCCCACGGGCCACAGGTCCTGCCAGAAAACCTGCTCCTGAATGGGCTCCTCTCCAGTGGCCACAGCTCCTGCCAGAAGCCTGCTCTGGTGTGGACTCTCCACAGGCTGCAGCTTCCTTCAGGGCACATCCATGTGCTCCAGTGGGGTCCTCCATGAGCTGCAGGGGGACATCCTGCGTCACCATGGTCTTCTCCATGGGCTGGTGAGGAATCCCTGCTCTGGCACCTGGAACACCTCTCCCCGCTCCTTCATTGTCCTTGGTGTCTACAGCGTTGCTTCTCTCACATTTTTCTCACGCCTCTCTGCTGCTGTGCAGCTTTTTTGTCCTTTCTTAACTATGTTTTCTCAGAGGTGTCACCAGTGTAGCTGATTGTTTCAGCTCTGTCCTGTGGTGGGTCCATTTTGGAGCTGGCTGGAGCTGGCTCTGTTTCATGCATGGGCAGCCCCTGGCCTCTTCTCACTGAGAACACCCCTGGACATGGACACCCAATACACCTTCTTTTATAAAATGTAGAATCAGAGAAAAAATCAAGTTTGAAGGAATCTCTGGAGGTCTCTAGCCCCCCCCTCCCCGCTCAAAGCAGGACTAACATGGAAATTAGGTTAAGTTGCCCAGGAATGGGAATTTCACCACCTTTCTTTGTCAATTAAAGGAAGAAAAACTGGATGGGTAGATGATTGCAAGAGTGGAGACTAGAGCCTAGTTTGCAATTCAGACTTTGCCACTACTGAGGGAGGCTGAATGCCATGAAATTAGTACTGTGTTTGAAGAGAAATCAGTATTGGCATCCACACAGTTTGCAGTGGAAAGTGTTCACATAACAGCAGTCATTATTACAGCTACCATTAACTGCTTCTATTCTGCCTTGGGGGTGGAATATGCAATGAGGGTGAGGAAAGGTGGAAAGTGTATGTTCCATAGGGCAAAGACTACCGCATTTATACTGCATTTAGCAGAGTCTGGATCCTGATGGCCTTAGGTACCACTGGAGTACGAGTACTAATGACTTCTGTAGGAACCGTTTTGAGCTCCATTGCCAAAGGTAAGGGTCATGCAGTCTGTAGAGACAACTATGTGTAACTGAAAAAACTGATGACCTCAGCCTCCTTCCTGACCCTTTTCTTTCATAGAAACCTTGCATGCTCCCCTGCTGCAAATCAGAAAATGTCTTGTAACATGAGAAAAGCAAAAAATGATTCATTGGGTATTTCCATGATGCTTTTGAGTGGCGCTATAGCTACAGGGTGAGAGCAACATTAAAAAATGTTAAGCACTGAAACCAGAGGATAACTATAAACCCTGTTTTTCAGATAGAGATAGTTCAGGGTTACCGTCATTGCAGGCAGCCTGAATACTGTCATCCTAAGGAGTGAGGACAGATGCCTGGCTGAGACTGAGCATTTCCTGGCATGGGAAACAGGGTGAATAGGCGAAGGATAGGACCTGGGCTAGAAAACTCATACGAAAACCATGAAGAGCTGGGCTTGCTCTTTCCGCCTTGAACAGAATGGGAAAGTAGAAGTCAGTAGCTGTTGCTTACGCACCGGCAACCTCTGAATCTTCATCTCGCACACCTTCTCCCTTTTCCTTGCTGGCAGCTGGAGGGGTAAGCACAGCTTTTCAGAGCTCTGTCATAGACTACAGAGGTAGCCATGGATGTTTTGCTATCATAGAGTTAGCATGTGTCTGGAGCTGGCTTTGCTGTCTGAAATGAGACTGGTAGTGAACGATAATAAGGGCAAAACATTGCCTGATGATATAAGTGAGATGCGGTTAGAATTAATACAAAAGCAAGGCTGCAAATTCTGCATATTTATGCAATCACTTGTCTGGAGGATGTAGCTGTTATATTTAAGTTCTGATACTTATTTTAACTTAGCAGAACTGAACACCATCTGTACTCAGAGAATAAAGACAAAACAAGCCTGTGTTGCTTGGCTGTTGGTTCTGTAAGCTCTTCGGAGAAAAGACTATGCCATAGGTCTGTAGGGCGTCAAGCATCAATGGTGTTTCAAGCCCCCCTGGGGTATCTAGGTGTTAGGAAAAATAAATCAGAGTACAAAAATATTGTATGGGGGATGCAATAGCTGGCTCAGTGCTGAATTACAGATTCTGCTTAGTGACAAAGCTTTTGTGCTGTTTATGTTTAAGGTTTGCTTTTTGGCTGAGCTGAAAAACAAGGCTTGACTGTTGTTATTTCACAAGATTTAGACAGGTCCAGATCACTTGGAAACTCAGTTTGAGGGTTGCTTTCTCCCAAACAAAATTTGCTGCTTTTTAAAGATGTTAATTTTGAAATAAATGCAGCCTTTATAACATATTGTAAATATATACCGCAGCACAGTGCCCTGTAGCACTTCTCTCGGCACTGCTTTATCAATAGCCTCTTTGATTCCTTCCTGGTTAACTCAGATTGGTCTTGTTGCAGTAACTCTAAAGACTTCCATGTTGAGATTCAGGTTTTGCTCCACATCAAGAGACTGAATGTTTCTGGACAGTACATACATAAATTACCTTCTTTCCTTTGAAATCTTTATCATAATTACATGATTTGCGGGGGTAATCATGCATGTCATGATGAAGAGGTGATCGTATCTTGTTCAAGTCAGTCAGCTCTCTACTGCTGCTGCAATATATTGGCAGCAAATAGCTGTAAGAAAGCTTCCTTGAAAAATCTTGTTAAATCTGGGAAAAAAACCAGGGAAATACGAATTAAAGAATAGACTTGGCAGGAAAATCTGTTCATAGATTCATTTATGAACTCCACTAATGTGCTTTCTTAATTAAACAATGCCGCTTTCTTATAACTATAGCCAAGGAAAGACAGGAAAGACACACCAAAATTTGTTGAACCAGCTTTTCCTAGAAGCATGTACTCCGGTCATTAAAGACACATGGATTCTATCAGTGTATGATCAACTTTTTGACCCAGGAGCAACTTGCACTGCCTGAAGAAAGGCCTGAAAGGGAATGCCTCACATGGTTGTGCCAAACTACGCATTCCTAGCATGCTTTAAAAATTACCTCTCTTTTGGTGCAATATGGGACAGTGCAGAATGACATATTTCACAATTTATATTAATGTCACTTTCAGCCATGTTTGGTGAAGGGGCCAAAATGCAATCTGTTGAAAGACGTAAACCAGCTTTCTTTTAAAACAACGGGAGAACTTTAACAAAGAAATACCAGAAAGCAATTAGTTATTGTTGTTGTGCTGTTATCCGCATGCCTTGGATCAGTGCCCTGCTCTGTAGGACAACTGTACTACACTCAGAGAAACGCCTCCTACCCTGAGGCATTTACAGTGCAAGGTTGCAATGCAATAATGAGTTGTGTGGGCTTGATCCGGAAGAAGAAACTGAGGGCTGAGGGCTTAATTTTAGAAAAGATGCAGCAAGTGAACTTGCCAATACATAACACGTGGATGAGAACAAAACTAGTAAGAAAACATAGTTGTTTACTCCTTTGGTCTCCATAACCTAAGAACTCAAAAGAAGTCTGTCTCTTTTAGCCAGGACTTAAAAATAAATACTGTCCTCTGTGGAAGTACTAATAAATTTGTTTTCAACTCTAGCTTGGCCTATATATATTTTTAGTTTTTCATACAAATTTACTTAATACAAGCTCTGAAAATTCTATATAGTTTCGTATTACATAACTTACCCTCAGTAGGTGAACAGCTTTGGTGACAAGATTACAGAAGCTATGAGAAGTGTTTTCTGAGTCCCTGCTTCTCTTAAGAGGAAGCTTTCCCAAATCACATGACAAACTCTTTTTCCACTCCAGAATTCAATAATTGCCTTTGCATTCACAACAACTCTTGATAAAATAAAAAACTCTCCTTCTTGACAATCACCATGAGCACTCCTGTAACATATTACAAAAGTACTTGGCAGCTGACCAAACTGGGCTCCTGACGTTGTGTGTGCTCTACAAACACAGAAAATTAATAGCCGGCCTTTAGAAGGATCATCTTGTGCTAGGAAGGCCAGGGTTGTCTTAAATGGTTTGCTCTTTCTGACACTTGAAAATTGGACATAAGGTTAATCTTGGAATGTGGAATATGAACCTATTTTTATAATTTTCAGTCATTTCCATTTATGTCAGGTTATGTTACTTCACCAAGTTGAAATGTTATATTTTGGTGGTTTTCTCCTACTAAAAGATTTGAAGATTTGAGGTAAATCAACTCTGAAAAATTCTCCCAACACCAAAGAAAGATAAATTGAAATAAGAAAAGACAGCATTAGATTCAGCTGTGCCAGAAAAGAAAGCCTAAATTGCTCTAAAAATGATTTCTTAAAATACCTTTGATGAATAATTCACCTTTGTAGATGAGAGATTCTCTCTGCTCTTCAACTAACCGGATACTCTACAGAAAACTGAAATAGCTATTATGGAGGAATAAAAAAGAACGATAGAAAACAAGACAGTGGGGACACACTGTCAATTAAGTTTTCCAACCCCAAATTTGGCAATTCTTTTTTTGAATATTAGGAGAAGTGCAACATGGAAAATAAGCACAGACTATTGGGTGGTGTTTGTACTACTGCAATTTTTCTTTATATAGTCAGCTACGCAGAATCCTCCTTGGCCTTGTGGCAGCACAGCATGCCTGCTCTCATGGTAGACTTTGCCCCTTGATGTCCTCATGCAAATCAGGGATTTTTAAGCAGTAAAGGAGAGTTAATTATTTACGGGAAGTTACGTTCTGTCCAGTTTCAGTCATACATGATACAGCAACATGTGCCTAATTGCTATATTTGACGTGTCAGCCAATATTTAGATATACTCCTTTTATAGTGATATAGAAGTACACCTAAAAGTATACGATATGTTTTGCTATGCAAATAGTTGAACTTCGTTCTCTGTCTGCTGCACTTTTAAATCTCTAAGGACCCTTGGATGCAAATAAAACAATACGGGCTTAATTAATTATAGACTCAAAGACAAATGTTTAGAAGGGACCTTTGGAGGTCTCTATGCCAACTCTGCTCAAAGCAGCAATAACTTCAAAGTTAGATCCGGTTGCCCTGCTCCTCATCCAGCCAAGTTTAAAAATCTCTAAAGGAGATTATGCTGCCTCTCTGGGGAACCTGCTCAAGTGCTTAATCACCTTTATGGTGAAAACCTTTTTCCTTATATTCAATCAGAATATACCTTGCCGCAACTTTGAACTGTTGCCTCTTGTCCTCCCACTGTGCACCTCTGAGGAGAATCTGCGTCACTCTTCTTTGTAACTCCTCTTCAGGTAGATTGCAATTAGATCTCTCCTTAGCCTTCTCTTCTGGCAGCTCTGCCCCTCAGCATACCAACCTCTGCCCCCATAGTGGCATCCACAAGCTTGCTGAGGATGCCTTTCATCCCATGGTCCACGTTCATGATGAAGATGCTAAGTATTATCAGCCCCAGTATCAAACGTTGAGGAATGCTACTCATAACCAGCTGTCAGATTTCAAACTGTTCACCACAACCCTTTGAACCTGATGGTCCAGACAGTTTTCAACCACCTTGTGGTCCACCTATCTAGTCCATTTCTTCCCAGCTTGGCTACAAGGAAGCTATGGGAGACTGCGTCAAAGCCTTGTGAGAAGGTAAATGACATCCATTTCTCCCCTCTCCTCTACAGAGTCAGTCATCAAGGAAAGGCACACAGGTTGGTAAGGCATGATTGCCCTTGGTAAACCCATGCTCACCACTTCCAGGCACCTTCTGTCCCTCCTGTGCTTAGAAATAGCTTTCATGAGGTCTTGTTCCTCAATGTTGCACACTGCCTGCTGGAGAACAAGGAGCATCAGCATGAACTGCTGTCAAGTCAGAATGGTCTCACGTTATACATAACCATACTGGCTAATGCCCATGGATTCTCTTCTTTTTGTGTTTACATTAGACTGCTATGAAGGATACCTGCTGTGTGCTGCCTTACTGCGGTTCTTCTTGATGCATTTATCATCTCAGTTTATCACTGAGGTCACTTGGAAGCTAGTTATTTTGTATGGAAAATACAACTGTGTGGTATTCTGGTTGGATCCAAACCTGAATTAATCTTCTTCAACAACTTTGTACAGTGAATATTTAAAAATGAACAACGTTATCATATTTAAACACTTCCCAAGCTTAGAGAAGATTGGTTGATATATAACAAAGTTAATTTTATTTATACATGATGTTTTTTCCTAAAGAGAATGATGTAGGGACAGCTACAAAAAGATCAAGAGGGAAAGTGTTTGGCTTTTAATATGCATTTTACTAAGCTAACAATTACTGGTGAAGTTTACTATATCGTGCTTTTGTCAAGCTACGAACTGCTGATAGATCTTTTCTGAACACAGCGGAGCATCCCAAGAGATTCTCGGATTCCAGGGACAAAACCAAGTTTACTTTATTTAAAAAAAAAAAAAAAGCAGTTCATAGTTATGAATTATCATATCTGTGTTTATGTATTTTAAGGTTTCTTACATCGATACATACAAGAAGCTATTACACAAAAACTGTTCTACCTGAAATTTTATTTTCTGTATCTGACTTTCTATCTTTGTGCACTAATTGACCTCACCTCTCTCTTGTCCCACCACTTCAGTAATTCTGAATCTGCACTTCTTTTACAGCACTGCAGTAAAAGGACAAATGTTATGATGAAGTCTTAATGTTACTATAAAAGCAGCTGCAAAACTATCAAAATCTCTTTGGCTGCCTGAGATTGTGCCAGATGGTGAAGAACTGGAAGTATAATAAATGTCATGTTAAGCAAGTCAGATTTGAGGGACATGTTATGCATCCCACATAAATAAACCACTGCTAAAACTGACCCTGGAGTGATTAGATTCAGGAATAAGCTCTTCTGTAGCCTCAAGAATACCTCACAATATATACAATGCAAAGTGTTTCTAATATTCAGAGCACTCACATTAGTCTGGTTCTTTGCCAAGACCTGACAGCTTAGTGTTGCCACATTTCTCTAGATGCAGGAGCTGTGATAAAGCTTAGCTTTTTTTCTTCCCCCCCTCCCAGGACTTTCAACAGATTTTTCTCAGAAAAACAAAACTACAGCCAGCGTCCTTATCAGAAATATAGAGTCGATGAGGAATAAGTGTTGCATTGACACTCAAAGTTATTTCCTTGGGTGTCAAGTTATCCCATCACAAAAAAATTACTTGTGTTAAATTGAGAGGTCATTGACTGTACAACTGGCTGAGGATTTTCCCTACTTGGTTGACTGGAATTCTAACATTTTGTTTCCTTCGTATAAAAATTTTTAACCCTCTTGCTGTATTTGTACACTGAATCCCTGATAATGACAGAATCATCCAGGTCGGAAGGGACCTCAGGAGACCTCTAGTCCAACCTCCTGCTCAAAGCAGGGTCAACTGTCAGGTCAGACCAGTTTGCTCATGGCTTTACTCAGTCTCTTCTTGAAAACCTCTGAAGATGGAGATGGCACATCTCTAGGCCTCTGCTCCAGTGCTCAGCTACTCTCAGAATGAAAACTATTTTCCTTAGACGCAGTCAGTACTTCCCCTGTTTCAGTTTATGACCATTGTTTCTCCACCTCTGGTTGTACACCTTGGTAAAGAGCCTGGCTCTGTCTTCTTAATGACGTCCCTGTATGTACCAGGGCTGCTACTAGTTCCCTTGAAGCCATCTCTTCTCTAGCCCTGTTGCCTCAGACTCTCCTCACAGGGCAAGTGCTTCAGCCCTGAGCATCTTGGCAGCTCTCCACTGAATTTGTTGTAGTTTATCAGTGTCTTTATCCCATTCTTGCATATGGTTATCCTACAGTCCTTTCCAGCAGCTTTTATTGGGTTATGGGATAACAGTGGGGCTAAGGAGACTTTATTCTCCTCATTAGCACTCTCTCCCTCCCTGGCGGGGCTCAAACACCAGGTTGCACGACATAGGTGCATGTGTGGTTATGGCACCCTTCTCTCCCTCCCATACCCTACCCTCGTTCACAGTGTGGCTTGATCTATCTTCATGTTTAAAAGGAGATGGCAGACATTAAGGTCACTAATTACAGCCATAATATAAACCAAAGAGTATTCTGCATACAGTATATTAAATTAATCTGATATTTTTGCAGGTTAAAAAGACTGCTATCGACGGTTCTAGGATATGTCTATACTGCAGACTGCAGTGCGGGGTAGAGGTACTAGCTCAGGTACTTTAAGAGCATTCCCAGGGTGAAACGGCAGACTTCACTGCTACCTATTTTTAGTACTCGCACTACTTTATTCAGAGGTGGCAGAGAAACACGACAAAGCCTTTCAGCGTATGTGGACAAATCACAAGGATCTGAGCTT
>NW_008825153.1:484705-491127 GCF_000699105.1 Pygoscelis adeliae
TGGGGGTAACTTTCCACAGCTTGAGAACTGAAGAAATAGCAGACAGTAGCTGACTTCTCCAGTACACAGGTACAATCTGTGGAGAATACAAATCCCATCTGGTGATACGTAGTAAAAACTGATCTCATGCTAGCATTCTTCTGTAACGTCAGTGAAATGTATCTCTGTATTATTAAAGAGATGCATGCTAAATGACAGTTAATGTTGCAAAAAAATTGTATTCTGTTATACCATAAATGGTGGCAGCACAAACCAGACAAGCCAAGTAAAAAAAGAAAGAAGATGCAAATGGAACTGTTAATAGACGCAGAGATCCCTGAACTGTCCTCCTTTCCCTCTGATACATTTACACTGACCCTGGTGACCTTTTACAGAATAATATTGGGGTCAAAGTCACTGCACTCAGTTGGACAATACCTGGGACAATAAAGAATTCTCATAGTAGGTTTTTGTAACATTATTAAGAATGGGAATAAATGTCTGAGTCACTGAGAGAGGAATTTTAAGACTCTGCAGGGCCCTAGTTTGAAAAACATGATTCAATTTGCATAGTCAGTTACTAAGTGGTTGCTTGGTTGCTAACATCAGTGTAAATTTAGGAAGTGTATTGTCCTGCAATGAAATAAATGTTATATCTGCCAATAAAGATCTTTCTTGGCAGATTCATGGAATTCTCCTGCTTCATTATTCTGGAAGAAGGAATATAAAATGAGAAATACTGAAGTTGGAGAGAATACGCCAAGCTGATTCCCTAAGTTTTGTTCAAAACAAATCCTTCCCCCTGTGGATGACCTTGTTAATAAGAACTGATTTTAGAGACAAAGGGTTTAAAATCCTGAGATGCGGTGTTTTTTCATGGACTTCTAGACTGCAAAGAGTTGTCTGATACATATTAGAGCTGCATACTTCATGTTGTACTTCCCGTCTTCTCTTTGGCTAGAGCACACGGTTCTTACCAGACAGAATGAAGACTTCTTATCTATGCAATCTTGCTTAGCATAGACACAGAAATCATAGAATCATAGAATAGTTTGTGTTGGAAGAGACCTTTAAAGGTCATCTAGTCCAATCCCCCTGCCATGGGCAGGGACATCTTTCACCAGATCAGGCTGCTCAAAGCCCCAACCAGCCTGACCTCGAATGTTTCGAGGGATGGGGCATCCACATCCACAGGTTGTTCTCTGGACAACCTGTTCCAGTGCCCCACCACCCTTATCATAAAAAATTCTTCCTTATGTCCAATCTAAATCTACCCTCTTTCAGTTTAAAACCGTTGCCCCTTGCCCTGTCACTACAGGCCTTGGTAAAAAGTCTCTCTCCATCTTTCTTATAAGCCCCCTTTAAGTACTGAAAGGCCGCAACAAGGTCTCCCCGGAGCCTTCTCTTCTCTAGGCTGAACAACCCCAATTCTCAGCCTTTCTTCACAGCAGAGGTGTTCCAGCCCTCTGACCATTTCCATGGTCCTCCTCTGGACCCGCTCTAACAGGTCCATGTCCTTCTTGCGCTGGGGACCACAGAGCTGGACGCAGCACTCCAGGTGGGATCTCACCAGAGCAGAGTAGAGGGGGAGAATCACCTCCCTTGAACCACTGGCCACATTGCTTTGGATGCAGCCCAGGTTACGGTTGGCCTTCTGAGCTGTGAGTGCACATTGCTGGCTCATGTCCAGTCTGTCATCCACCAGTACCCCCAAGTCCTTCTCTACAGTGCTGCTCTCAATCCATTCATCATCCAGTCTATACTGATACTGGGGATTGCCCCGACTCAGGTGCAGGACCTTGCACTTGGCCTTGCTGAACTTCATGAGGTTCACATGGGCCCACTGCTCAAGCCTGTCAAGGTCTCACTGGTTAGCACCCCTTCCCGCAAGCGAATCAACTGCACCACTCAGCCTGGTGTCTGTCATTCGCAAACTTGCTGAGGGTGCATTTGATCCCACTGTCTATGTCGTTGATGAAGATATTAAATAGTACTGGTCCCAGTACGGACCCCTGAGGGACACTGCTTGTTACTGATCTCCATTTGGACATTGAGCTATTGACTGCAACTCTTTGGATGCAACCATCCAACCAATTCTTTATCCACCTAACAGTCCATCCATCAAACCCAAATCTCTCCAATTTAGAGGCAAGAATGCTGTATGGAACCACATCAAAGGCCTTACAGAAGTCCAGGTAGATGACATCTGTAGCTCTTCCCTTGTCCACTGATGCAGCCACTCCATTGTAGAAGGTCACCAGATTCGTTAGGCACAATTTGCCCTTGGTGAAGCCATGGTGGCTGTCTCTAATCACCTCCTTGTCTTCCACATGTTTCGACATGTTTTCCAGGAGGATCTGCTCCATGATCTTACCTGGCACAGTGGTGAGGCTGACTGGTTGGTAGTTCCCAGGGTCTTCCCTTTTAAAAACAGGCATGATGTTTCCCTTTTTCCAGTGACTGGGGACATCACCTAACTGCCATGACTTTTCAAATATGATGGAGAGTGGCTTGGCAACTGCATCAGCCCATTCCCTCAGGACCCTGGGATGCATCTCGTCGGGTCCCATGGACTTATGTATGTTCAGATTCCTCAGGTGGTCTTGAACCCGATATTCACTTAGGATGGGAGAGACTTCATTCCCCCAGTCCCTGCCTTGAGGTTCAGGGGCTGGAGAGATGTAGGAAGAGAGATTATCATTGAAAACTGAGGCAAAAAAATTGTTGAGTACCTCAGCCTTCTCCACATTGGTTTTCACCAGTTCTCCTGTCTTATTTATCTGGGTGTGTGTGTGTGCGTACTCTTTCTTTAATCTTCTGTTTTTGGCCAACATTCCTGTAGAAGCCCTTATTATTCTTCACATGCCTTGACAAATTCGGCTCCAGCTGTGCCTTTAGCTTTCCTGATCCCATCCCTACACATCCAGGCAGCATCCCTGTATTCTTCTCAGGATACATGTCCCTCGTTCCACTGCTTGTGTATTTCCTTCTTACGCTTTAGTTGGACCACGAGGTCCTTACTGACCCATGCCTTCCTTGCTTGATTTCTTGCACATGGGAATTGAAAGCTCTTGCACTCTAAGAATAATGTCCTTAATGAGCTGCCAGCTCTTTTCAGCTCCTTGAGAGCAGTTTCCCAGGCGGTCCCATTCACTAATTCCTTAAACAACTGGAAGTTTGCTCTCCTAAAATTCAAGGTCCTGACTCTACTCTTCACCTGGCCCATCTCTCTCAAGATTGAGGTGTTTGCAATATAGGTGTCTACAACTCAACAAGTCACTCAGAGCTCCCTTCAGGGTTGATGGAGAACAACTCAATCATTTCCATGCAGTCTACAGCGTGATTGCCAGACAAATCCCACTCGCAGTTCCTAATTTACAACAGCAATTTGAAAGAGGCGAGGGTAGAAGTATGTCAAATGTAAGGCTGAACACGGAAGGCTGTATTATATCACCTATGAGTATGGGATTTTGAGGGTGGCCTTGTTAAAGCTAGAGCCAGCTCAAGGCTTCTCATCTGATTGGGTAGATTATATTTTATAAGCAAGATTGCATCAAAGAAAAACATGACTTGTAAAATTATTTTCTCCTCTTAACAGAGGCAGTCTAGCTAAAACATAAACACTGTATTTGGAAGCTGAATTAGATTTCTATGTCAAGGGAATCTAATTATTCAGATATGGCCCTCAGGTCTGATAAAGCCTTACCCATGTTGAGGATATATCAAGATTAGCATTTTTTTCTGCATATAGCTCTAAGCAGCCGAGTACCACATCAGATAGCTAACAAACATTTACTGTATTTGTGATCTTACAAAAAGAAAACACGTAATAAAAGCTGGCATTTCTTCCTCAGTTGACAAGTCTTCTTAGGAAAAAACTGATTTAACTACATGAATCTTTTTGTAGCACAGAGGTATTCTTCTCTATGTGAATTATTTTGTCTCTTACCAGTGGCCCCATATAGCAGGTTTCCTACTTCCAGAGTTCTTGAGATTTAGCAGATTCACATTAGTACCTGTCCTGGTTTCAGCAGGGATAGAGTTAATTTCCTTCCTAGTAGCTGGTACAGTGCTGTGTTTTGGATTTAGGATGGGAACAAAATTGATAAGGCACCGATGTTTTAGTTGTTGCTAGGTAGTGCTTACACTGGCCAAGGACTTTCTAGTTTTTCATGCTCTACCGACTGATGCACAGGGAGCTGGGAGGGGGCACAGCCAAACTGGCCAAAGGGACATTCCATACCATGTGACGTCATGCTCAGTACATAAACTGGGGGAAGCTGGCCGTGGGGGCCGCTGCTCGGGGACTGGCTGGGCATCGGTCGGCGGGTGGTGAGCAATTGTACTGTGCATCACTTGTTTTGTGTATTATTACTATTATCATATTATTATCATTATCATTTTATTTCAATTATTAAACTGTTTTTATCTCAACCCACAAGTTTTCTCACGTGCTTTTCCAATTCTCTCCCCCATCCCATTGGGAGGGGGGGAGTGAGCGAGCGGCTGCGTGGTGCTTAGTTGCCAACCGAGGTTAAACCACGACAGTACCTTTCATCTTGTAGTTCTGTTTTGATAACAACTTCACTGTATCCTTGCTTTGAGGGCTACATTAATTATAAAGAAGAATCATCCAGTATTTATCATTGCAGATAGCAGAGAAATCAGAAACTAATCATGATACAGATTAATTAACTACAGGGTGACCTGGATTGCTTAACAGCCTCGGTTCATCTGTAATTTTCTTTTAATGTGGTCAAATCCTAGGTCATACTCGTAGGTCAATGAATGTAAGATGTAGGACTGTCACACTGGAAGTAATAACCCTAAGAAAACCGTACAGGGTTACAGTGGATAACCAATTAAACATTACACCCTTTTTGAATGATTCATATATCAGTCTTTCTCTGTGGGGATATCAGTTAGAAATAGCAGTGTGACCTACCACTGTATATTCAGCAATATAATTCAGCTTATTTTTGGTGTTCATAATTCAAAATGAATATTGAAAAAATTTGAAAAGGTTGAGGGGAGATGCACACAATTGATTAGGAAAGAAATTTTAAAAGTATGAGCTATATAACCTCTTAAAAATAAATTGAGATTAATAATCTTGAACTCCGCAAGGAGAAATCTTTTCGTCGTAAAGAATCTGTTCAAACAGCAGGCAAACCGTAACATGATCCAGTGGCAAAAAGCTAAGCTAAACAGTGAAACTAAAAATGAGATGCCTGACTTTTAACAGTGATTGTTAGTAATCCCTATTGCAGGAACTCACGGTGTCAGCCAGAAGCTACACATTTAATACAGGAATCACTCTGATTCTGTGGCCTGGGCTACACAAGCTAAACAAGATGATTTTAACAATCTCTTATGACCTTAAAGTTCATTAACATAAATCTTTGAGCCTATGATCTTCTTCTATCACTTTGAAGAAGTGATCCCTGAACTTCTAGGTTTTCAAGAATTTCCTTCTTTTAGTCAGTGCTATATAGTTTCCTATATTCCGCATTTGTGACTTCCTCTAAGTAAGTTATTTGAGAACACCAGAGGCCATATAATCCTGAGTTTTAACACCACAAAAACTCAGATAATAAAATCCCCATCAAGACCACACCTTGTGTTCCTGACATTCTTTGTACTTTTTGAAGAAGTCTGTTCTGAACCCTGGACTGATAACAAATGCATGAAAGCCTGAAGCCACTTATATTGGGATTTTTTGCATTTAAAAGACGTGAACACTAGTCCACAAAAAAAGTTTGTGGCTGTGATGAAACTACATCTCATACCTTCAGTTTCAGAGAAACTGCCCTCTACAGTTTCGGGTACTTTATGCAGTGGTCCCGGAGGAAACACATTTCTCTCAGAGAATCTACACAGAGCCAATACATACAGAGTGACTCATTGTCTATTTAGATTAAACAGCTCAAAAAGAAATCCCGGAATCCCCTATGCTGTTTCTCCGCTGCGCAGGCAGCTCCACTGAGAACCCTGCTGCGCCGGAGGTGAAAGCACCACGCAGTCTGCAATCAGCTCTGTGCTTACAGTTCACTGAAACTATGACCCATGATAAATATAAGACTCAGTCTTATAACTGTTGTATTTATTTATATATTATAAATACAACTATAATATATTTAGGGGCAGTCACATACCCCTGCTAGGTCACCTGGAGCGACCAGGAGGGAATGGCACCACTTATCAAAGCACCATGCCGTGACTTCACCCACCTGTTTGACGCGCCGGCGACGGGCAGCCCTGAGGCACCTCAGCCCCTCTGGGCCAACAGCCCCACCGAGAAATCAGCCCGCGGCTGGCCGGGAGAAAAACGAGCTCCCCCTTGGGTCGGGAAGCGTCTTCCCCGGGGGCTCTCCCGGCGGGGTAGCGAGGTGAGGTGAGGTGAGGTGAGCAGGAAGGAACTAACGGCAACCAACAACCGCCGC
>NW_008825153.1:491687-494802 GCF_000699105.1 Pygoscelis adeliae
CTGGTTTGTGGGGCAGCTTCTGTCAGCGCCGTTCTCTGCTGGGCCGGGTCAGCTCCTCGCTGGCTGGGCCTCTCTTCCCCGTACAGATTTTAGTAAAACTATTGGGTTGCCTTGTTGCTGTTATCATTGGATAGAGCTGAAATACTTAAAAGAAAACTTGTTTTGACAGGCGATCATCAACAAAGTAGGGATATTTTGGTAGTGGTGTTAAGTAATTACATTTTTTGAAAGGTCTGAGCTTAGATGAAGAATGCAGTGTAGCTTTATGTAAGCAGGAACAGCGAAATGATTGAACAATGCATATCCTTTGCTGGATGATACCCATTTCCCATCTTCCGTTGGAGATAAAAGCTAAAGATAGGGGAATAAAGCCTGGTAACTTGTATCCTTAGGACAACACAAGGTCTAAATCCCTGTGAGCTTAGTGCTCTGAATTTGGCACAACCTGAGCAATTCAGATACGGTGGAAGTTGATGGGTTGGTTTCTGCTTTGAATATGTGGTTTGTAATTTGTTTATGACTATAGCCACTTCACATGACTATAGCCACTTCACATGTGAATTAACAATTAAAGTCCTCTTCCTGATTTTTGCTTTGTTAAAATAGGCTTCTATCAAACCATCAGCACGTGAGCTGCCCCGCTGTGAGAGTAGCTGTGGTGCCAGCATGTGCTGAAAAGCCAAGCTGCTCCCAGGGATCTCGGTTGTCTTGCTTGAACTTGAATTTGATTGCGTGCTCTGATAGCATTAGATAAAGAAGTCTTTGTTAAACTTGTTGCTGCTCACTTGCTCAGGAGACGGCTTTTGCTGATGTCAGCTTCTTAAGTGATATCAGCTAAGCAGAGGTTCAAATTCCAGGATCTCATTCATGTATACATTCAAATTGGGGAAATAGTTGTGCCGTAAATGTCACCACCAGACTTTTGAAATCGGTGTGTATGTGTTGTTTTGGCATCTGTGCGAGAAGTAAACCCAAAAGAAGAGGAATTTCTTTTTCATTCCAGTCTGCTCAGTTTGATCTCATTGCTTCCAAAAAACCTGTAGAACAACAAATAAGAAATTGGCTACAAAAAGTAGAAGCCATTCTGATCACACTACAGATTTTGAATTGTTTCTTTGCTCAAGGTATAAAATGGAGAGTCAGAAAGGAAAGTAGTCCCTACACTTATCGATATTAACTATAGTAACGTCCTTGCAAGCTGTTACACCACAGAGATTTCAATCACTGTCTTAGGGCAAGTTTATAGATTTATTCCACTTGCTTTTCCTTCTGTAGCACTGTCTACATGAGGAAATGCTGGAATATGTTTTGTGTCTAATTTCAGTGAATGTAGAAAGAAGAGACCTTATTGACAGAAAATAAGAACATTTCAATGGAAAGTAGTGGACCTCTGATGATATTTACAGATGAAATAACAGGGTAAAAATCTTGATAGTGCTTCAAATCTTGGTCTTGAAAGTGTGTTTGTGCATTCTTAACTTTATTGCAGGACAGAGTAATAAAGTCAATGAAGTCAGCGGGAACATGATATAACCCACTCCCAAAGTAAGAAAAGTCTTAGATGACTGACCTGTCGTCGATGGGGATTCCAGGAACAAAGATACAGTTTCTCACTGAAGCTCATGAAACTGAAGTTTCTGGGCTGTCATCCGTCAATTGTCCTTATTGCCAAGATACTTATCACTGTAAGGTTTCCATTTTAAGAGATCAAAGGCCTCTATTTTCAGCTAGAGATGACTTTTTTAGTGTTGGAAGTGTGTATTTTGTAGGAATGAGAAGTACAATAGTGAAGATCATTGTCATAGACAATCATACAGCCATCTTTGATAAGGCTTCTTTCCCCCAAGTTATCTTCAGCTATAAAGCTGGGGTTTGATATGGCAAGTGTGATGTGCAAGCTGTCTGCAGGATGTCTCAGATCTTCCTGTCGGCTCCATCGTTGGGTTCTGTGTCTACCTACCACAGTCAGTGATACAGATCTTGTCTCTTACAATGCCTGCATTTCTGGCCCTGCTAATGCAGGCGTAACCACCAAACCAATTTTTTCCTTCTTCTGTAATGCCCCCATTCTGTAGTGGTGTCAAGTTGTGCTAAAGAAGTGAGGTGTGATGAAGTTGAGCATTAGTCAGAAGTGTGCGCTTGTGGCAGTGACAAGTAACTGTAAGGGCCTGCATCATCAGGACCGTAGCTCACAGGTGAAGGGAAGGGATAATTACTATTATTGTTATTACTCAACACTCTTGAGGTCACACCTGGAATACTCTCCCAGATTTGGGTACCTTGATATCGGAGAACTGCTGACAAACGGGAGTGAGAGCAGAAGACACTAAGCTATGTGAGGGCTGGAGCACAAGAGGGGAAGAATCTCCTTCCTTAGGGATTTCTGAAACTTGACTGGATGAGACCCAGAGCAACCTGATCTGACTTCAAAGTTGTCACTGCTTTGAGCAAAGGGTTGCACTAGAACTTCCAGAGGTCCCTTCCAACCTTTTTCTAAGGCTTCATACTTTTCCCTGCCCAGTTATTCCTTAACGAAGCCAGTTCTTTCATGACATTCAAAATGAAATTAACTTCTTCAGTGATGGGAAGAGGAGAATGAGATCAAGGAAATGTCAAATAGCAGAGATCACACTCTGCTCTGTGGTTTCAACGTGCTACTTCTTAGTTGTGTCTAAAATAGCATGTTCATTGTAAAAAGTCTGTCTCTTATCCGTGTCCTATATGGCACCTTTGTTACAGGAACATAATCAGTAAATGGGGTTGGAATATAATCCCTGATTTCTGGAATCTTGCAGAATTACAGGAAAGAAAAGGCATTAGTGTTTATAAGAAGCTATGTATGATGCAAGGACATTTGATAGTAAAAAGCAACAGAAGAGAAGCATTTCAAAATGAAGAAGTGACAGTAGAAGCAGAAAATGTGAAATGTTCAAAGAATAGTAGAAACAAGTGAATATTGTTCTGTTGCTGCCTATTTGCTATCCCTCAACTGAAAGGGTAAGAAAATATTACTTTGGCTGTGGACGTTAATATGAGCTGACTTGAATGCTGACGACTGAGTCACAGGGTCAGCGGCAGCGCTGATAGTGCTGTTTTCAGAGGGGGGGGGGGGGTG
>NW_008825153.1:494873-501030 GCF_000699105.1 Pygoscelis adeliae
CATCGAGGACCTGCCATTTTAGAAGCTGTTACGCTGTGAGGCTATTAAATCGCTGGCTGTCATCCAGCACTTTGTAGCACAGAGATGCCTTCAATGTAAGTCAGGGATTGCCCTGTCAAAGCAACTTTGTATGAAAACCTCTGCAGGGCAAATCTGCCAAGTCGACATTGTTAGTGTTTGAGTAGGTCTGTGTTTTTCTTGCATAACAGCCTCAGGACTGAGCCTTAATTCTTAATTTCCGTCTGCAATGTTTAGCTGCATGTTATTTTGAGAGTGATCATGTTGGATTTAGGTGCTTTTCCAGTTTCTTCACTTGAAATGTATGTCGGCTGCCAACTAAGGAAAATGACACTTGAAGTTTTTAGCATGGCAGGATATGGTACTCAGTACCCCAATTTGTAACGTGCTTTTTTAAAGTCATTGCTATCTTTTGAATATCCCAGTGGATACTTATCTGTACTTTTATCTTTTCCACTCTTAATTTCTTTCTAGTTCAGACGCTGTATGTTCATTAAAAGAGTGTTTTTTCCCTTCTTATTTTTATTGAAGTACTTTCTTTCAAGTATCCTATTATAGAATATGGTGGAGCTTAAGATACAGTAACTAATATATCATGGAGGTAAGTATGCCTTCTCATTTTTCCTATGATGCTCAAATGTGAAGAAGACTACTGGTGGACTCATCTACTAAGACAAATAAGCCGAGACTTTCTGTTCCAAAACTTGAGAGAGGCCGACATTGGTTCTCAAGGAGTATCTTAAATACAAGTAATACCGATGCATCATGTCTGAAGGTAAAAGCAGCATGTATGCTTCATCTGTCTTTGAATCCGTTAGCAAAAAGTTGAGAATGAAACAGCTTTTTAGCCACAGTGAGGCTTGCCTTTCCTGTTTCCAAATATCCGTTGACTAAACAAAGCTTTTACTTGCTGTTTTGACCTTGCAGGAAGAATTAAAATTGCAGTGAAGTAATTGAAAATGCAGCTACTTGTCTCTACTATATGGTCAAGAATACAAAAAGTGCTCCCAAGTACAAGGAAATCTCCTGATCAATTCGTCCACAAGTTTTTCATAGTGAGGCAGCAAGGACTTTCAGTGCAATAGTACTTTACAAAGCTGCCTACTAAAAAATGCTGTAGTTTCATACATGCTCTTGGGATGCCTGTTCCACTTAGTCATCAGTATACAGAGAAATTTTCATGGCTTCATGTTGTACAGTGTCTTAAAATTGTATTTATCATAACAATGATTGTTGGTTTTAATTGTACTCTCTTAATTGCCTTATAAAGTTAAAAGTTGTCTTGTGAAAGCTTGTGTGGGTATTTATTTTTTTTTTCTGTAGAGGAAAAACATAGCTTTTCCTAAAGTTGAAAGAAGACTTATCTAGGAAGTCCAGCTGTTTTTCTTTGTTTTCATTTATTTGTTGCCTGGTTGCTCTTACTACCAGTGTTTATTTTAAGTATAGCTGAAGTATACCCTAGCGCTTCAAAGGAGGAAATACTGTATTTGATATTTGTTAGCTTTCTTATGCCAGAGGCATAATTTTGATATAGTGCATTTTGAATGATGAAGCGTTATTTTTTGCCTACTGAAAATGCCTAGGGTGTTCCCCTTGCATTAATATATGTAAAGCAAGAAATTAGAAGGAAAAATTAATTATTTCAGAAGGAGAAAAAATATATTCTACACCCACAATTTTAGGGGTAAAGAGAAAACAGGGCTAAAAATAGGTTTAAAAAAACCAATCAGGATGAGTGTCAACTTAGCGTTGTTTGTATTTTTTGGTTTTGTGTTTGTTTTTTTTTTATAGGGTACTCAGAGAAAACCCAAAAGTCTTCCTCCCCTTGATCCAGAAGTTCTTTCTGTATTTGTGCCTCCGTTTATCAGCAGAGATGATATTCAGGTGATTAATGCTGGTAATAACTTGAATAAAAGTAAACGCCGGTCTTTCCGAAAGAAAAAAGAGAGACCGAAGATTGAAAATGTCAAGAGTCTCAATGGGGAGCGGAAAGCACCTGACACTGAAGATATTACGGTTCCAAAGGACATTGATCTTATTGGTTTGCCACAGCTATGCTTCCCAGGTACGGTAGGGTTTGCACTTCTTAATGAGAACTGTTTTAATATATATTCGTTGACCCATAGTACAGCCAATTTTTTTTTTATGATCATCTTCTCTATCTCTTTGTATTTCACAGTATAAAAAAATGTGTTTGCTTGTGAGCATGTCAGTGATGAAAGCAGCTGTTACCAGAGTGGGGTGCCCTTACTCTGTACGGCTATGTTGTGTGAAACAGATCTATTAGCAATAGTAGCTGCAACACCTGCAAGAGAGGGAAGCCGAAAGTCACTTCAGCTGTTATTGGTAAATCTTGGTTTGAGTGAAGTGCGCACACGCACACACTTTTAAATCCCTGCTCCCTCCCACCCCCCTCCAAATGACTGAGCACTCTTTCACTTTTCATTTGGTATTAAGATATACCTGAATTAGTGACTGTTTCCTCCAGGTTTAATTGCAGAAATCTTAATATGCATGCATTATTGCAGACCTTATAAATATCTTGAAAGGAAAAAAAAAAGTGAACAAGAGTTTACTCATCTATTGTATTTTGCCACTTACAATGCAGAATAATTATATTTTTGCTTCTTCAGTAACGTGCAGCTTACAGCCTTTGTAACAACCCTTAGATCAAATGGATTGCATACGTGCATTTTAATCCCTTAAAATGAGACATTTCTCTTGAAATTAAGTGGAGATGTGCAGTATTTGTCATGACTGGCTTTTCAAGCAGCTGTAGTTAAATATGTAGTTAAAAAAAAGGTTTCTGCCTTCATTGCAGGAGGACTTTATATAGCTTCTGAATCAAAAGAGGACCACATTCATTTCCTGGTCTTCACAGATGTCTGTGGTAACAGAACATACGGTGTTGTTGCACAGTACTACCAGCCTATGCAAGTATGTTATTTAACTCATGCTTTTATTAAAACATAATAGAAGATATAAAACAAAACACTTTGAGAATAATGTCAGGTTTAACTTATGAAGTTAGTTAGCAGATATGTCTTTATGTTAGCAGGAATACAGAACAAAGCATACTTCATATTGCCATTGTAAATTAAGCACATTGGAACAGCATTGCTTTAGGAAAAACTGTTATGGATTTCATTTAGGAGTTGTGAATATTTAGGAGCAGACTTTGTCCCTTGAACATTTTTTTTTTGGTGAAGATTGTACCCTGTGTTCTTTCTAGATACCTTTTGCACTGAAATTCTCTTTAATACCTATGTCTAAGTCTTGTAGGCTGACATTTTTCTGAAGAGCTTAAGGGAGATAGGCATCCAAATCCCCTTGAAATTCAGAGGGAATTGGGTGTCATATCTCTAGGGTTCTCAAGAAAATATCAGCCATAAATTCAAGATTAACATAAACACATTAATCTGTAGTTTTCTTGCAGGATGGCTGTATTTCCTCGAACGGGCAGGCCCACTGGGAATCTGCGCAGACTGGGAAGATGCCTGTCTGTTTTGTACCATTCGCTATTTGTGTTATATCCAGATATCCATATTTTAATGCCCTCAAAGATTGTCTCTCTTGGTAAGAACTTGCTATCCTGTGTCTTTCTCCTGGAAATAACTGTGCAGGTTTTAATACATGAATTTGCATGATGTGGTCAGGATAGCTGCATAATGCTAAAGCTGGCATTAGTTTTAAGTTACGGTAGTGTAAGATGTGTGGGAGGGGAAAAGAAGAAATGTAATGTGAATGTTACTCAGACAGTAAGCACAAGTTCTAAATATCAAGGAAATTAGTTATGATGTTGTCTTCATTTTCTTGGAGGATTTTGGTAAGTCTAGAAAATACTAATTTGCAGGGAACGGATTTCTCAAAGATTTTGGTTTTTTTGGAAGAGGGTTAACGGTAATTTTGCCACGCCGGTGAAAATCACTTTGAAAGCACAAAAACCTCTTTGTAACGCACCAAATAAATGTTGTAAGAACATGAATATATGTATTGATAAGCAGTTAATGACACTTTATTCTTTAACTAAATAATCCAAGTCCCTTGAGGGAGTACAGTGGTTACTTGGCTGTTGTAGAACTTAGGAGAGAAAATCTTAGGATAGAAAGTACTTCACTGGTTAGAAACACTCAAATACTCCACAATGTAGAGGAGTTAAAAGATAAGTGAACATGGGTCTGTCTTGTTGTTTAGTAATTTAACTTATTTTGAGGTTGTGTGTTGCTTTATTATTAAAATCTGTGTGCTTCTATTCTGAAGTGGATTAAAAACTCCTTGCATCAGGGAGCCTGTCCCTGTATATTGGACATTACTGGGTAATCTTCACTTGCAGACCTGTAGTCCAAAGATAGAAGAGGTTTTTTTTCACTAAATTCCAGTCAAGCTTTCTAGAGTCACATATGAAGTCAGGTGTTTTCCTTTTGCAGGTATTTGCTTCTTATACGTAAGTTGAAAGATGTTAGGGTTTTAGGTCAGAGCTTGAATCTTCCAGTTTGTTCTGCCGGCAGTCGGTATGCTGAGCAGATGAACAAGCAAGGGTGTGCTTCCTGGGTGCCAGCTGAGGTGCATCACTAGCCCCTAACCTGACTCCATACCAGGATGAGACCTGAGCGCTCATTTCCCCACCCCATGCACCTCTTCTTCCTAATGCTGTGGGCTTGGATCTGGCTGGAGCACTGGGCTGGCATTCCCTGGTTTAGATGAAGAGAGCCCTGGAGGAACAAAGCAGTGCCTTCTTCTTGGGCAGTTCAGATGTTGCCTCCAAAAAAGCTGTGATACCAGAAATGAGTCATGCTGGCAGCCCTTAAGTATGAGCAAACACACTGCTGCTGCTGTTCATGCTACCTCTGCGCTGTCATTTTCAAAGCATTAGTAAAGGGGTTTAATGTGGACAGGTGACTTCAACATGGTGGAAACTAGGTATTCACAGGTTAGCGTGAAATCGAGATAATCAGTAAAATAAAAAGGAAATGTTTGTTTCCCTTTCTCCTTTCCTGCCCAGATCACTTTTTCTACTCCTTATGTTTAAGTCAATTACATCAGCTGTTGGTATGGCAGGAGCTGATTCATTGCTGCCTTTTTATAGTCTCAAATCTCAAGTAAACGCTAATCTGCATAGGTAACTCTTAACAGCTATATATCTGAGCTGTGGTGCTTTACTGTTTATATCCAGTCTTTATAATAGGATTCATGCTTCTTTTATACTGTGAACTCAGCCTGTATGAGAGCTCACTACACACTAGCTTTCCACTGGGTGGGAAATAGTATAGATTCAGCTTTACAGTTATGGTGTTCATCAGTGGTTTGTATAGTATATTCATAAATGAGTAATCGCTTCTCTGAAGTGAGACATCTCTGAGCTGGGAGAAGCAGTCAATTTGCGAACAGATTTTTAAATAGCCCACTTAACGGAGAGGTGGGAAAATGTTCAGGAAAACTATGGAAAATTCTAGAGTTTACTAAAATGCTTCTAGGTCTCGTAGTTTTTTAGAACAGACAGGAACCAGGTGGAGTTAACTCTCTAGAGATGCAGACTTCTGCCCCTGAGTGGGTATTTTCAACATTATAATTAAACGTCTCTGCCTTGATCATATATAGTAGGTTTTTGCACCTATTTAAAGCATTAACGTCCAAGCTAACTACTATGGATGGCTTTTCCCTTTAAGCTGAGTCTACTGGTTTCTAAGGAGAGTTGAGATTTATCAGTAACCTACTGTCCTGGTTTCGGCTGGGATAGAGTTAATTTCCTTCCTAGTAGCTGGCATAGTGCTGTGTTTTGGATTTAGTATGAAAATAATGTTGATAACACACCGATGTTTTAGTTGTTGCTAAGCAGTGCTTACACTAGTCAAGGACTTTTCAGCTTCCCGTGCTCTACCGACTGAGAAGGCTGCAGGTGCACAAGAAGCTGGGAGGGGGTACAGCCAGGACAGCTGACCCAAACTGGCCAAAGGGACATTCCATACCATAGAATCATAGAGTCATAAAGGTTGGAAAAGACCTCTAAGATCATTGAGTCCAACCGTCAACCCAACACCACCATGCCCACTAAACCATGTCCCTAAGCGCCTCATCTACCTGTCTTTTAAATACTTCCAGGGATGGTGACTCCACCACTTCCCTGGGCAGCCTGGTCCAA
>NW_008825153.1:501389-534431 GCF_000699105.1 Pygoscelis adeliae
CACTGCGGGGGGAAGGTGAGCGAGCAGCTGTGTGGCGCTTACTTGCTGGCTGGGGTTAAACCACGACACCTACCATCTAAGCTTTAAGTGATTTGTAAATATGTGAAATAATAATAGGGGAGTTGTCAACAGGACAATAGCTTTCCAGGTTAGTACTCTGTGTTGTCCTGGTCATTTAACAGGGGAATTTGTCATACAGTTGCACAGCTCTTCTGTCTCCTTTTTGCTGCTGCATCTGGATGTAAGATGCAAGTGTGTGTAACTGGCAGGAGAGGGGGAATACAAGTGACAAAGCTGCATTTGGTGCTGGCGTTTCCCACGGTACTGGAAACTCAACTGGTTATGTTTCCATGATATTTTCTTCTGGATTTTTTTTTTCTAAATCTCATAATCACCACATATTTTCCTTGATACTATTTGATAGTTAATTTCAGAATGTCTGTCCTTCTGTTTTTGTTTTTTTTTTAAAAAGTATTCTGCTGTGCCAGAGTATACTTGTGTGGGAGGAAAGGAAGGGGTGGAGAGGTACTGTTTTTCCTTATTTTGGTGTGTTACTGAAACTTTTCCATATGGCATGAAAGAGCTGCTGGGATGTGTGGCTGTTCTGAATGGAATATAAGCAATTACAGTAAAGACCTCAATAATATATTTTGAGCAGCTGTACAGCTAGGGATGTTTCAACTTTTTGTAACATTACAAAACATTGACATTGTTTTCCTGTAAACCAGAAAGGGAGTTATTTTCACATTGGATGCCTTAGCTGTAATCAGGTGGCCAGTGGGTTAAAAATCTAATTAAATGTTTTCATTGACCAAACGTACTCAAGTAGTAGTGCCTGGTACACTTAACAAATAATAACACCTTCAACAGCATACTTGTATCCTTGGTATGCTTCAGTGGTGTTTTGCAGGATGCTTCAACTGATTAATCATTCTGCGGCTCTGGGGATTTGAAAACACTTGCGGGTGGACCTCAGACCACTATTTCTACTGTGTAGCCCTTTTCTCGTGGGAACTGGTGAAAAAAATACTATTTGCTAATGAAGGCCTGATGTTGAAGTAGCATCTAAAGGGCTTCTGCTTCCATTCAGGACCTTTTTGCAGCAAAAGATTTCCTTTTCCTCCGGAATTCTGCTGTGCATAGCGTATTCTCTCCAGGACCTGCAGTGTACATGATTGCTTGTAGGTGGGGTGGTACTTGTTTTCATCCAGAAGAGTCCTCAAAAGTATTTTATCGTCATAAGAATTCCCAGATAAAACCTGGGTTCCTAAACTTTTTCAAATGGCAGAGTATAGTAGAAATCACAACTGAAAACTGAGACACAAAGGCAATGGCAAACTATAAATCCATGTAGGTGCTTTGAACTGCAAGGGGAACTTGCAAACTTTCATCATAGTAACAAAGGTCTTCATATTCTGTGTAATTAATTTTTTTAACTAATTCACGTATTCCGTGCGTACAGTGCTTCCAAATCCAGAACAGTTTGAATGGAGTGTGTCTGCCTCTCTCCAAAGCAAGCAGATGTGCATATAGACCATGTCACAACACTGTGGCTGTTGGATTATTCTACATCATTATTTGAAATGGTTCAGTTTTAAATGGAGAGGTTTTGACACTTTGCACAGGTAGTTTTACCCCTATCTGTTACACTACATGAAAAGTGAAATATTCCTGGCAGTAATCTTCATCTGGATGAACTCCCATCTTGGATGGATGAATAGGCTCCATTCAAACAGTAAATCTTCCAACCTGTGTATCAGTCCTTTCAGCTGCCTTGAGAAAAGGTGGAAGTGTGCAAATAGCACACAGCATTGAGGCAGTACAAAGGACCTATTCTTAGATGTTCTTGCTTTCTGAAACATCTGTCTGTGGACAGTTAATAGAGGTAATGGAAGGTTCATAAACTCCTTAGCTCTCTGCTTTAATGTTTCAGAGATTACTTCATTTATTTCAGCTGACGTTTGCAGTGCAGAGCTGTCAGCTGCTATTACATTGAATTAATGGGCACAGTGTACTGATTAGGGAGCTCTTACCGTCCTTTCTGTACATCTGCTGCTTTTTCAGCATCGGGGTCAGGTTGTTTCTGTTGTAACATTTACTGGATGTGTTGATATGTGCTTTTTGTCTCAAAAAACCCTAACAAACAAACAAACAAAAGGCAGGTTTACCTATGCTGTTAGGCCACATCTAAGGTGTTACTGAGTGTGACAGCATATTTGTTTAAATTGATGACTCTACTGTCTGGTTTTCTTTGATAATTCTTAAATTGCCCTCCCCCTGCCTCCTCTGCGCCCCTAAATAGCTGATGGGCTTTTTGGGAATATGTGTAACAGCCTAGCACTCAGCCCAGGGCAGTTTACAAATGTGAATTTAGTAAACTTAAATGTCTCATTAATCCAATTAAAAGATCAGTAATATATGACAGAATATTTTTATTCAGTAATCTAAATGCCATACACAAATATGATGTCCTGGATTCTAATATATCTCTTGACCTATTCAGTTGCTTTCTAGACCACTTTCTTCCTGAAGAGCAAGTACTCTTCTGCAGGAAACCAGTAAAACTGCAAACTGAAATAAAACCTCAAGGGAGAATATAACCATATGAAGTTCCTAGTTTCTGGATATATAGATTTTCAGGCTTAAATTTCTGATTTTGTCAAGGTTTGGGGTCCTTTTTTTTTTTTTTTTTTTTTTTTGCTATGAACATGCGTGTGAACCTTATATTGAACAAAATGCCCTTTCTGACTACAAATACTTAACTTCTTAATTGTTACATTTCAGAAATGTTGTTGGACTTAACAGTTTGCAGTCTTAATATCGTGTATGTTTAAATGTTCATTAACTGATCTGGCATATAATATAAACTGCATGACCTTTGTGGCTTTGACACAGCTAGGGTAATACAGTTCTAAAATAGAAACATTCAATAAGTTTGCACAACTGTATTTGTTCTTTGTATGGGTAGGAACAACAGCAAAGAGCAGCGTTCATGCAGGCCTAGGCCTTATGCTAAATATGGCTCTTGCTTCACATTCCTCTGCAGTTAAGCCCATGTCTACAACCTCTCTCTTCCTCTGCTGTTTTCCATCCCAGAGCTGATGTCTGATGCTTGGGATGGGAGAAACACCATGGCACTGTGTTGCAGCTGTGGGTGTTTTGTTCCTCAAGCAATCATCTCTGTAAGACACTTCCTTCAGCTGCGTCTCACCTCTAGGTTTTCTTTGCCATCATGAGACCCAGTGTGCCATCTGCATCCTCTGATATATATGATGCAGTACTATGTTATGCATGGAAGTAAAAAAAACCTGCTTGTGACACAGCAGCATCATTAAAATTAAATGGAACTGCTAAAGTAGCTGATAAATTAGAAATTAATTAGCTAGAATAATAGCTTCATTGCTCCTAATATATTTATTTAGTTTTTAGTTCTAGTTTATCAGCAAAAAGGCTTTTTTTTTCTGTTCGCATGTTACTATTTCTATGTAATTTTCTGTAATTTAATTTCAGCTTACTAGTGCAACTGCGACCTTTCAAGGATTTAGATGTTGAGGAGCACATAAAAGAATTCGCAGCAAAATTATTTTTAATACCCAGCCCGCCACCAGGACCACTCCACTTGGTAATTACTGATGCTGAATTTCATAATTACTTTAACATTATGTCTTACAAAGCACTAAGATGTTGTTTTCTATAAATTGGGGGAAATTCTTCACTGTCAGGTCAGAGACTTTACTTGCTGATATGAAGCTGATGTCAACACCTGTGCTTTGAAAATAAGGCTATGCATTATTAGTACATGAAATAATGGTGTGACTAGGGTGCAGGCCTGAACACTGGCATACCAGTTGGTCATGCTGTTTAATTTTTAATACTCTTCTGGGAAGGATTTGGCTCATGCCAACTATTTACTGTCTGAGATGATGCCTGGGTAGGTCTGGAGACAGCATAATCTAGCTTTTGGTTTCTAGAGGGGCAGCCCACATAATCTCTAGAAGTGGTTGGAAGCTCTAGTCTGTAACTGCTCTGTAAGAGCAGAAGCTTACCTTTCGCCTGAACAGTATGCCATTGCCATCTCATTGAATACACGTGTATAAACGCCAGTAAATCATGTAACTGCCACTCAACCGAAGTGTGGGAGTTCCCTATCTTGTGTCTGATAGCGAGACATCCTGTCTGATGCGGATGCTCATGGCTGTCATCTTGATTGTGTGATGGGTGGACATGCAGTGGTGTGACTGAGAAGTAGTGCAGTCCCTGTGAGAGAAAAGAGGCCAAAGAAATAAGTTGCTGGAACAACACGTACAGCTCTGGACTTGTTCTTTTCTTGTGTCTGAATGACTCTGGGGAAGCAGAACCGTGTGTAGTGGATTAAATATTCTGGTGAGTGGATTAAATGTTCTGGATTGGCTGCTGCCTGGATAAGACCTAGCTGAGAAGAGAAACTCACGTAAACATTTGCATTCGGTGTAGAAGCTGAGATGTGTGGGCTGTATTTTCTTCTTTACAACCCTTCCCAAGTCAAGCTATAAGTTAGCTGAGTCAGTGATTTCAGCACACTCTCTCTTTTGTCTACTGAGGTGGCTTCTAGGGAAGCAGTCCTTCAGCCATGGACTTCTCATTAGCTGCTTTCCTTGACTCTGGGATGAGGGGTTAGGAGTGGAGGAAAAAATAGCATAGCTGGAAAATTGTCTGAATGATTGGCTGAACCAGCTGCTAAGTGCTGAAATATGGAGCACGTGCAGGATTTGGCCCCCAGAGATTTGAGCTGGAGTATTTGTAAGACTGATAAGAGCTCATTCATTTTGGCTTTTCTGTCTTCTTAATGTGAGCACCTATGCTCAGTTCTTTTGTTCGTATTTTTTCTATTTCCTGTATGAATTTTATCAATACTTTTGATTTCCCAGTTGTGGCTACAAATATAAATTCCATTATTTCATTATGCTTATAGCAAAGCAAGTTTAATTCTGTTAAAAGAATATTTTTTTTTTAAAGTTTTACTGGCTAAACAACCTATGAGAATGAAAGGACACAAAGTCCATGTTAATCTTTCAAGCTAATTATTATGTCTTTTAATATTTCCCTCTCTTTCTATTTCAGTTTTCTGCAGTATGCAAATATCTGTCTTCTTGCTCTCAATGTTAATATTTTGTAGTTGGAACTAAAATCCCAAATTAAATGTGTTGTGGGAACATTTTCATTAAGAAGTAAATAGAAAACATCTGTTATTACAGGTATTTAATATGAAACCACTTCAAATAATAATTCCTTCACAAGAGGATCCGGACAGTCCAATTATTGATTTGGATCTTCATCTTCCATTGCTGTGTTTCAAGCCACAACAGGTGCTGCAGGTAAAGCTAAATGATACTTTAAAATGTATTAGAGATTGACAGTACTGGTAAGTGGTGGTTTAAAAAAAAATCAAGATGTTTAGTTACCCCAGAAACATTATAAACCCAGGAATTCAGAATAGTGTTAGTTCTGCATATTAGAGATATGGCACAATAAAATATACTTCTTATTACAATATTTTGTTATTTATAGACCAGATTAGGTTAAGTCATATTGGATTTCTTTCTCCTATGGTTTAGCAATCGGTGCTAAATTTCTTAAGAGTATATTTTAAAATAGAAATGCCGATTTGACAGATTTTATTTTGAATTCTCATTACATGCATTTCTACAAGATTCATAAGAACCTTTTTCATGTGTGAGAAAGGGACAAATCCCAAGAAAGGGACCTGCAGGGTGAATTGGTAACAGTTGGCACTCATATAAATAAAGTGCAAATGGTGTAGAAAGACAAGAAAATACAAAAAGCTATTTGCAAATAATTTTTTCAGTTCTTCACAGAATTGTACAATAATTTTGGTTTGGAGCATCCTTTGTAGGTTTCCTAATCCAACTCCCTGCTCAAAGGCCACTTGTGAAGTTAAATTAGGTTGCTCACGGTCATCAGTATTATTGGTGTCACTTCCTCTAAAAAGAGCAGATTAGAGGCCTCTTTCCAGGGATGCTTGTAAACCTCCTCAGTCCTGAAAGTAGGCGATACTGGCTTATTTTTTTGGATGTGCCCATTCTTCCACCCATGTGGGCTTCTGCCCACATGTGCACGTTATGAATAAAACTTCTGATTGAAATAGTCTAGTCTAGTCTATTCTAAATTCTGAATGGTCCTCTGCAACTGCTGCATCTTGAACATGGAGTTTTATGTGTCAGTCCCTCTGCGAGATGTCCCATGTGTGCCATTAGTCGTCTTGGTTTGAATTCATCCCACCTAACTTGAGGCATCCGAGTTTGGTGCTTAGATGCCATTGGGTCCCTTTCTATCAGTGGAAAAAGGTGGACATCTCCAGATAGCTTCCTGAATTGCTCTGTGAAAGCACTGCTCTCCAGTGGCACTATAAGGAATGTGACTAGCTAGTCTTGAACAGATGTTTGGCTGAGATGTCTAAAACCTAGATAGTCTTTGTGTCCATCATCAAAGACAGATTTGCTTATATTCTTCATCTGGGTACTTTTTACAGTTTAATACTGAGAAAGGCAACAGGTCTTCTGAGTAATTCCAGCTAAATCCTAGCCTCGCTGACATTGGTGGCAAAACTCTCATTGAGTTTCAGTGTCAATTACATTTTCTTTCCTTTGCAGTTTTCCTCTCTTCTTAATTTTGTAAGGATCCTTAAGTGGACATTATTTCAATTTATAAATATGTAAGGTAGCTATTAGAAAACAGAACTTGTGAGGCCAAGTTTTGCAAGCAGATGAAATATTTGTGCTTAGCTAGTATGTTCCAGATATAACTCTTTGTAAACATTTAGCATTTTTGTTTTTTCCAGATTATGACCTGTATTTTGACTGAGCAGAGAATAGTTTTGTTCTCTTCTGATTGGGCTCTGTTGACACTTGTTGCTGAATGCTTTATGTTGTACCTTCATCCTCTTCAGTGGCAACACACTTTTGTGCCTATTCTGTCTCGTCAAATGCTGGATTTCGTAATGGCCCCAACATCTTTTCTTATGGGATGTCATATTGATCATTTTGAAGAAGTTAGCACGGTATGTTTTAGATAATTACCTCTCTTGATGTTCACTTTCACTGCGTTTGTCCCCTTACTTCTTTCAGATGCATCTAGAAACTAGCTTTTGTTATTTAGGTGTGTGAGAAATGCAGAAATTAAAAGTAATGGAACCATACTGATGTGACCACTGGCTTATTGGAAAAAACTTATTGTTGTATCCCTTACCTTTCTTTTCTTTGCAGGATAATATAATGATTTTTGGAGTTCAAGTTTCATTTGGAGAAAAATTGTACTTACATGTTGTTTGTATAGTATAAATAAGTTTCCCTTCAGATCAGTGAGGCTATTTTTCGCTCAGAGTTGTGTGGGATGAATTAGGTGCTTTTTCCAGGCACCTGGGTTAAGAATTGAGCATGCACTTGAAAATACTCTAATGATGCTGCTGTGCCCCATAGTGGAGTTAAGTATTTAATAAAATAAGAAAGAAAAAGCAATGTAAAGAATATAACCTCACAGTTTTTCTGAGGGTTTTTTTATCTTCTTTCTTCAGAATCTTATTTGACTAAGCCTCTTTCAGTGGGTAACATTAATCTTGGTTACCCAAAAAGATTTAAGAAAAACTCAGCTTCATAGTGGAGGGCTAATGTGAATATACCTTTTTGAGGGTGTCACATAGGGTGTCTGTGAGTGTTCAAAACCGAACACAGAAAGATTGTGTAAATTTATATTAGATGAATGCATCTAATTATAAGCCAAAGTGAAACTGGTTCATCTAGGCAAGTCCAAAATGAACAAAGAATTAAGTTAAAATGAAGCAGATAAATATTTATTTTAGTTACCAGTAAAATGGTGTCACTATCAGAAATAAGTACAGATTAGAGAACACACTTTTCTTTGATATAATTTGAAAGATTTTATGTTTGGTTATATATACGCTGTGTTGCAGTCTCATCTTTAAGGTTATTAAAATTGCAAACTGAGAGATCAGCATGGGCTTTACCTCCATGTGACTTTTTGTGCATTGGGCATGTGTTTCTGTGTTTGAGACTAATACATAAGCCCCTCCCTCTCCCTGTCATCCCACAGGGTAAGTACAGGAGTAAATGCTGAACGGAGAAAGCTTTCCGGGAGCATCTTTGTGTACATATATATGGTTTTATACACATCTTCATAATGTATACCTTTTCAAGGATGGGCTTAGAGATCCAGTATTAATTTAATACTACATGAAGCACATATTAGGTTACCAAATGTTTATGTACTAAGATTAATATCTATGAATTTAATGACTTTTTTTTTACTTGAAAGTAATTGTTTAGTTATACATATGATCTTCTAGTTGGGGAAGAAAGTCCTTTCCTGGTTTACCTTCTTGCTGAAAATATTCATTGTCTGAGGAGTACGTAAAGGAGAAGTAAATGTTTTTTACAATATAAGTATATTTACAGTCATTCTATTTTCTTTTGTTAAAAGGAAACTGAAGACTTAATTCTAATTAATATAGATAATGGAGATATTACACATTCAAAAATGGCTGAAGAGGAACCTGAAATTCCAGATGTTCCAGCACAAGCAGCAGAAACTTTCATAAAAAGGTGAAAAGATTTTGAAGTTGTGTTTATCTTAGTGCATAAATCATGCTAGATCCTCTTTCTAAGTTTTTTATTTTGTATTATTCTATTATTTCATTCATATAAAAACACTGTATTTGATAAGGGCAAACTGAAAATTTCAATTAATTAATAAACAAGTAACTTTAAGCAGTCGTAATCATAACCATATTATTTTGCAATACCCGGAATGCTTGTTTCTTTTTATTACCGATACTGATTATTCTCTGAACTTTACTGTTCTTTACACAGAAGACTGAGTGCACTGTGATTTACATGTACTAGTGGGACTTCCAGGAATCTTGTTAGCTTGTCAACACTTACAAATCAATCTTGCACTTTCCCTAGCTGTAAGATGCGTGAGGCCTAAATGACTTTTTCTTTAAAAGGTATGAAAAAAATCATTGGTGTTAGGTTTTAACTTGATAATTTTCTTCTCTGTGTAGAGTGGAGAGTCTTCAGCTGCATTATGATCTAGAGCTCTGCCATCTCCGAGCCAGCACAGATCTTAGTGAACTCCAAATGCGTAGGAGGGCTTGGCAACAGAAACTGAATATGGAAGTTCAGCAAACAACTTTGCAGTTAATTGTTAATATCTTCAGGTGAGTGGATATAGTGTTTTTTATTGTAAGAGCATATGGTACTGGTTAAGATACTTCACTGTCACTGAAAATATTATTTATTTTGTCTTACTTTATAGATATTTTGTAAATCTCAAGTTTTGTGAGGGAATGTGAGAAGGAGGTCCTGCTAGCCTGCTGGAATATCAATAATTAATGTATTCAGGTACATACACGTTGCCAGGACTTCTTAGATAAAACTGTTCTAATTTTAAACCTGTATGTCTCTTGTATAAACATTACAGGAAGAGAAGTGCAGTCCTCACCTTTCATAATTAGGAAAAGCTTAAGGCCCAGTAGGGATATTAATTTGTAACTGGAAACACTCTTAGTCACTCCTGTTAGAGGAAAAATTAATTTCAACTGGGACAGGGTAGAAGAGCTGAAAGCAGGATCGGGAGCTCAGAACACTTGGGTGTGTTTTGGCTAACTACAAATGCTGAGAAGGGGTGAGATATCTGGAGACTGCAACCACAAGAGAATGAAGGAGGAAGAGGAACTGTTTCAGCCTAAGGACCGAGTTGGCACAAGAACTTCTGGGTATTTGGGGTGGTTCAGGAGTGACATTTTAATAATGATGTGGAGTAGGTTTGTTTTTTTGTTTCCCCCGCCCCTAGAAAAACGTCCAGCTATGCTAATTTTCCTTATTTCTTAACCTAATCTAATGTGTTGATACCCACAGTTGCTTTATCTGGGTACTGGTTGTAAATCCTGCTATTATTTCCTTGTGTTTGTGGAGGGAATAGAAGTGTGGTAGGTGAGTTGCACAAAAAACTGCAGCAAATGGATGGCTGGTTTGCATATGCTTCATTTCTTTTTACATAGATACTCACATACTTGACCATGAAAATGAAACTGCCTACCTGGTATTTCTAAAGAATCTGATTATATGGACAGAGGTCTGCAAGTAGCTGTGCAGATAAGCATCCCCAGCTATTTCTTGCTGCCTCTTGCTGGAGATGGTGCTCCCCTTTGGATCAGCTACCAAATTGCTCATATGAATGCTCCCTAACACTTTCAGTCAGAAGGTGCTGGTTTAATTTATATCGTCCCAATACCAGGTCTCTGTTAACCTGCTCTCTTTCGTTGGATCAGCTTGGGGAGTGCGCATACAAGTGGCTGGGCCCTTCAGGGGGACAATAGCTGCTGGGTATGGAGGATAGAACAGACTTTACAGCTAGCACAGCTGGATAAGGAAAATGAAATGCATTTACAACCTGATGTGCTACCACTGTGGGATTTGGTGGATTTCAGTGTTTGGCAGCAATATGTTCCAGATAAAGATGAGGAGAAATGCATTTTGCTGCTGACAGCTTGAACTCTTTAACGCGCTAAATGCTTGGCTAGAAAAAATGAACAGATGCTTTGCTCTCTAAGAGATAATGTTTTGCAGAGGGGTTGATTCTTTTCTTGTTTTCTTTCTCCTTTCCTTCAAACTTTCTTTCTTTGTTCTTTTTTTTCAGCCTTGTTTCTTCTATCTTCTAATGCTATATCTACCAACGTCCAGGAGTGAAGGAAAGTAAATTTCTGATGCAATTGTGCTGCCAGTTGCTACTGTCTTCAGTGAAGCACTGTAGTATTTTTGTGTGCGTGGAGGTTCCATGTTTAAAGCAAACAACGCTAAATTATGTAGAATTACATAGAACTATATAATTTTACTAACCATCTTTTTTCTGAACCCGTATGGCTTGATGAACTGGTAATGGGCTTTTATCACTGAGTTATGAAAGACAAGAGATGTATAGGCCTTCTGTCAGGTCTGTGCATGGGTATGAGATTCCCCTTTTGTGCTTACATTCAAATTTTAGCTCACCAAATTTTCTTTGTTCACATGTTTTAATGGGAATTTCTTATTCCTCAATACCCAGCATAAGTAGATGAAATAAGATGTAATAATAAAAGGAACCCTGACTTTAGCCACTTGCACATATCTAGCTTAAATAACTATCTTTTCTTACTCACAGACTTCAGTTTAGAGAACAGCCTTTTTCTGAAAAACTCCCACTTTCTGCTCCTGAAACAACTCATTCTGGCTCACCTTTAGGACACAGAAGTTACTACTGACGTCTGGTTTTCCAGGGATAGTATAGGGCCTCTGCTGCCTGCTGTCACCATGCATACACTAAAATATGCATCGGTTCTTTATCTCACTTTCTCTTTTATTTCAATAGTTCTGTCTCTTTAGTTTAACACAATTTCCAGTTATTGCTGGCTTTATGAGCAGAGTTTGAGAGTGCAGCAAAAAATTATGTAATTATAATATTTCATGTGCATGTTACAGGTGCACTGTAATGGGACAGTGTGAGGTCAGATCACATCTTTCAAATTGCCTATGCGGTTAGGTACACTTGTCTTTTCAGTGCTCCAGATGGGTTGTATGTGATTCAGGAACTGAATGTAAATGTAATTCCAGGATTGGAGCTTAAGTCGTGACTTAAATATGTAGATTCTCCTCTGTGGGTTACTAAAATTGATCCCACAGACTTGAAATGGTAGTGGCAGCAGGTAGTCTGTCTCACTTATAAGAGTTTGCATTCTTTTCCTATGATTCAGTACTCAGACTTGTTCATTAAAACTGAGTTTGCCTTCTGATACTGCAGCATATTTCTATTTTTCCTTCTGATGCTGCAGTGTATTTCTAGTAGTACCAGTGGGCTGCTGCTACTGCAAAAGTGCAACTTGCTTACAAATCTCCAAGCATATTTATCTATTTATTTATTTTTGTCTCCAGGGAGGTAAAAGACCATCTAAATTACGAACATAGAGTGTTTAACAGTGAAGAATTTCTGAAAACAAGGGCAATCGGAGACCAGCCATTTTACAAAAAGGTAAATTCAGTGTTAAATATGTTGTGATTCTCTGTTATTAATCTGTATTTTAGGATTAATGCCAAAAATTAGTAGAATGGTCACAGTTTGGTCTGTGTAGTGATGTTGAACCACCAACTTTCACAGAATGCTTTACCAAATTTATTTTATTTACTATAAACAGATAAAATAATAGACAGCATTTTGGAGAGCAAGGTACTATCTAATTCCAGTGCAAATTAAATGTAATTCCTCAGGGGTGAGATTAACCTATGGCAGATGGTCAGTAAAGCTACATCTAAACTGTATTTTAAGCACAGGCACCTGTCCAAACTGTTTGGGCCAAAGCCTATACGTAGACATGAGTTTTCAGCAAGACTGTGAGCACAGCAGAAGGGAGCTCAAATCACACAAATTGAAGTACCTGCTTTATCTGCAGCCTGAGCAACGGGGTGTGGGAGTTGACGACGCCTGCTTGGCTTCAGGCCATGTGCCTGTTTCCCACAGTGTGTCGCAGCGAACGCATGCTGCTGACTCTGAGCACGAGTGGCACTGGTGTCCTTAGAGCCTTGCAGTGTGACAGGGCATACAGGACACAGGTTGATTTAGCTGACGTGCTTTACCAGGTAGTATAACCATAGCTTACTGTTATGTGCTGGTGAAGCCTATGAAGTAATACTCAAATAGTGCATACCCTCAGGCCAGGCCCAATAGTGCTGGAGGCTAAAAGACAACCTGAAATCCCCAATTAGTTTTTCTTAGCCCTTCTGCTAACTCAGTTTATTAGATACTTATCTGAGTTTAAAACCCTGTAGGGGTGTGGAGCTGTTCCATACAGGCCCTGAGTCCCTTTTGCACCTGCCCTGATCAGCTTGATCCTTCCATTAGCGTAAGCTTGGTCTGCTGAAGCTTCAAAATGACTCAGTTTTCACGCAGTGTATACAGTGAACCAGGTTTTTATGAAGGATGCAGGTCTGTTTTCCTCTGGAGTATAGACAATACTGGTGCATGAGTCTACCTTTTATGTAATGGCTTTGTATATCCTAAGGAAATGGGGTGGGTGTAATTTCCTCATTAAAAGGAGAGTGTCTTGGTCACCAGGCTGTAGGATTTAGAGCAGTTCTCCATGCCCTTGGTGTAGGACTGTTACTGACCATCAAAGGTTGGAGATCCTTAGGGTGTGAAGGAAGGAGAAAGGAAGGGGGAACAGAAGGAAGGGAGCAGGGAGAGAAAGAGAGACTAAGTATGCAGATTCCTGTGAGAGTATCTTGCAATGTTAGGGTACTTTGCCCAGAAGCAGGAAGGTTGAGAGTTTCATCCTTGCAGTTGAGACTGTTGTTTTACATTAAACTTTTTGCACCTGATTAAATTAATATTTGCCTTCAAATAATTAAGCTAAACTGTTGTGTATGTGAAAAACAGAATTTACATGTTTTAAGGGTTTCTGTCTAGTCACGTACAGTGTTCTAGGAGAATTCAGTCTTGACACAGCAAGCCAAAATCCAAAGTTATAAACTCTTGTGATTTTTTTAAGTTCATGATTATTAACCAAATAAAAAGTTTGCCTTAGTTAAATGAAAAAATAATTGTTTGGAAGACTGTTATCCTGAACTGGGAGGGATCTGGACAGGCTGGATCAATGGGCTGAGGCCAGTTGTATGAGATTCAACAAGGCTAAGTGCCAGGTCCTGCACTTCGGCCACAACAACCCCATGCAGCACTACAGGCTTGGGGAAGAGTGGCTGGAAAGCTGCCTGGCAGAAAAGGACCTGGGGGTGCTGGTCGACAGCCGGCTGAACGTGAGCCGGCAGTGTGCCCAGGCGGCCAAGAAGGCCAATGGCATCCTGGCTTCTATCAGAAATAGGGTGGCCAGCAGGAGTAGGGAAGTGATCGTGCCCCTGTACTTGGCACTGGTGAGGCCGCACCTCGAATACTGTGTTCAGTTTTGGGCCCCTCACTACAAGAAGGACGTTTAGGTGCTGGAGCACGTCCAGAGAAGGGCAACGAGGCTGGTGAAGGGTCTGGAGAACAAGTCTTCTGAGGAGCAGCTGAAGGAACTGGGGTTGTTTAGCCTGGAGAAAAGGAGGCTGAGGAGAGACCTTATCGCAGTGTTATGTTTGCATAACTTGATGTTCTTAAGGATCTTTTCTAACCTAAATGATTCTATGGTCAATACCTGATTTCTGAAGTGATGCAAGACATCTTTCTCAGCTTCTTGCACCATTTGATGCAATTTGCATAGTAGTTTTTAACAGATACTTTATTAAGGAACTTAATAAAGTATCTATAAAATTACTCTTACCTACTGTAAGACGTGCTGTTATTTAAGCTTCTCAAAAGTAAAATATTATTGAGTTGTGTCTTCACTTTTTTTGGTGATACTATAGCTTGTTTAACAAACCTGTGGATCAAAGCAAAGGTTTAACAAGGAATAGAAGAAAGTGCATCTGCCATTTTACACTTGCTTTTAGTTATGTTCCATGGGTGCATTTGAAAGTTAGAGGTTTACCTTGCTGCTAGAATTTGGCAGTAGGCTCTCTGGAGTAACTGTTTTACACCTGGCACAAAGATCTCTTCATTAACATCAACACCTTTTTTGCTTCCTGTTTTGTTTCCTACTTCAACCATACGATAAGAAAAGTTTCTGAGCATCTGTTTAAAGGAGATGTCAGTGTGTGAGGGAAATGATCAGAAAAGTATCTCATTTTACTTCAGCAGTAGTTGCCAAACTTGGCAGAATATCTGGCAATTCAAAGATAGCCAACTGATTAGTCTTAAATAGGAAATAATTTTTGTTGGATAAAGCTTGCAACACTAGCAAATGTTCTTAAAAACAAACAAACAAAAAAGATAAATTAAAAAGAACCTATTAATATGTCATCAGGCGAGAAATTAACCGGAAACGTTCTGACCAGGATTTCAAATGAATAGAAATAATTAAAATATTTTCAGTAGCAGTTTCTAATGCTATAAATGAAATAGTGGCAATTTTATGAGTTGAAATTTAACATTCATTTAAAATTCAGAAGTGCACATTTAGGAAGAACTTTGAGCAGTTGACTCACTTAAATACAAAATAACACAGTAGCACATTTGCTTTCAAGTAGATCTTAGAAGATAACACAATACGGAGTAGTTACTAGCGGTATCTAGAATTATATTAAGAACTCCAAAAACCATTAGAAAGGACCCTTTCAGTTCTTGCAACTTGTAGTCTCCTGTACATACAATTCCCAACAAAATCCGCCATCTACTGGAGAAATACTTAAAAGCAGAAATCTTAATGCTTTTGTAGATGCCATTTACAGGATACGTTGCAAATGGATTGATAAGAGGCATCTTGAATAAGAATGACCTATTTGTTGGTGAAATGTTTCCATTCATTTCAGAGTACCTAGATTACTTATGAATCTTTCTCAAGTGCTTTTTAAAAACATCATAGAAATACACTGATGTCTGATCAGTGTTGTTTTTTGGGGTTTTTTTGTCCTATGATAAAGTCCAGGGCTATCAAGGGTACTTTAGGCAAGCCTCTGGGATATATCGTTAATCAAAGTAATTTTTCATAGTTACATTCAAAGATACAGCGGTCTTTCTGTTAGTAAGTTTGTAAAGGGTGGAGGTTGTATAAACATAAAGACAGGATTCCTGGTTATAACAATATTGTCTCCTGATGAAGTTTGCATTTGATTTTCTGAGCGGATTAGTTTTCTGAATTGTTTATTTTAAACAATACTAAGAGCCCTGTGCTAGAACTAACATTTATGTGGTACACATGTTGTATTGCGTCAAATCCTAGCTTTCATCTTGTTTTAATTTGCAATGGTGGGAGATGGTAGCTTTCCACTTTTTTTAATTCACACTTGGCATTTTTTTATGGTGTCCTCTATCCTAAAAGTAGCAACTTGACCTTTTAGAAATTATTTCTGGATGACACCACGATAATTACCTGAGCAGGGAACAATTTTGGGGGTTAGCAGGAGAAAAGATGACTCACTTGTCTTTTCAGCGTGATGACATAAAGTTAATTTAGAGTGCCACAAACTTCTTCTTCCAAACCATAGACAATATTATCAGCACTTAGTTACTGTTAAACTTCAGTAGCTAAAACTCTCTGTTTTGCTCAGTATTTTTCTTTTTTGTTTGGTTTCATCTTTTGGAGGGTGGTCTGAGATTACTGTTTGCCACTAAGCAAATGTCATGAAAGTACAGAAGGTGAATGGAAACTGAGTTGGTTTTCTGTTGTTGAAGCTTTCAAATAGTTTTGGTTTTGTGATTGCTAAATTGGAAGTGCTCAGCTTTGCATATGTAATGGTAATAAAAATGAGCAAGACATGCTAATAAAAATGTAATTTGTAAATGATCCACAGTTAACCAGTTTGTGTCTCTCAGGTTTTAGAGACCTACATGTTTCACTCTTTTCTTAAAGCTCGTCTGAACAGAAAGATGGATGCTTTTGCTCGACTTGAGTTGAGTACCCAGTCTGAAGAGGATAGGTAAAGTTTTCTCATTCCTTATTCTGGTTTTGAATCTTTTGTTGATATCAGTGATAAAAGTCCATTTGACTCTATTGGTAGGAGATCAGGTCATCTATGAATAAGATTATGACTAATTGATAGGCCATTTTATTAAGATTACTGTAAAAGGGTGATATGAACATGTCCAGCCATGGCTGTTGAAATTGTAAATTGATACTATAATTGTAATTTAATACTATTATACAGAAAAAAATAACATCAAGTAGTAATTTAGTGTGTATGTTTACCGAATTTTAAAACTAGTGGGGTTTTTTTTATATATATATATATATTTTTTTTTTTCTCAGATTAAACTTGATGTTTCATGCCCCAAGAAGAATGACTATGGAGAAAATGGCTTCTAAACGATTTAATCCACAGTACATGATTAGTAGGCGTATGGTAATCAGTATGCCTAATCTGCAAGATATCACGCTGCCAGAGTGCCCTACCAGAAATTCCTCACTTCGAAGACTAGAAACAGGCGTTGGTAAGGGAAGAATGTGTTGAACAAATACAGTGTCTTTTCTGTTGTCTTTATGGGTGATATCACTGAATAATTTTCACAGAAACAGTGTCAGATGGTGGAAAGAAATGGCGAGCTGGGTCATTTAGAGCTGAGACCTGTCTGTGCTTCTCCTTGCATGTTAAATCAGTTTGTAGCCTGCTGCAAGTTTTGCTGTACCACAAAAGACTGATTGGTCACAATGGGATTGATATTGTACAATTGTTTCCTGAGTCAGTAACCGTGTTCAGTCCTCGCCCACCTTATGTCCAGTTCTCCACTACCTTTAAACGTAGGCTTAGGCTTATCACTGTTTTAACAAAGCAAGTCCTATAAAAGCTGCATGGGTGGTGGTTTTTTTTCACACCCCCCCCCCCCCCCCCCAAAATTGATCTTATCAGATTAGGGAATACTCTGATAATAAGGACAATGGACATAGAAATATATTTGTGTCCCTAGCACAACTGTAATCTTTCTTGAATTTCATGCGATGTAATTGCTTATTACTGTGATGGGGATTCTTTTTGTTGTTTGTAGTATGGCTGGTTGTGAAGATACTCGCACTTTTACTCACTGCTTACACTAATCAATGTACTTTTTTTTGATTTTGTCTTTAGCTGTGAAAATGCCCTCCAAATCAGTTAGTACATTCAAAATCCCAGAAATTCACTTTCCTCTGATGTTCCAGTGTGTTCATTCCTACTATACAGACTTCTTCAACCATCTCAGCAAAGCTATAAATACCTTACCACCTGATAACTCAGCATTGCTGGCAAGGTACTTCTACCTCCGGGGGCTTATTAGCTTGATGCAAGGGAAACTACTAAATGCACTTTCTGACTTTCAGAACTTAGATAAAACAGACTTAAGAATTTTCCCTACCGATCTTGTAAGAAAAATAGTGGAAACCATGCCTCCTTCTGAGCGTTCTCAAGCAGACCGCAAACCTGAGCTGAAGAAGCTGATAAGTCGAATGATGGAAAAACAAAGAGAAGTTATGAAAATAGATGACCATGTAAAACATTTTGAATTGCCAAAAACACACATGCAACTGGATGATTTTGTGAAGCGAATCCAGGAATCTGGGATTGTCAAAGATATAGACACTATACATCGGTTATTTGATGCCCTAACAGTAGGTGAGTATGATACATTTTTAGTGACCATCTACATTGGTGCAATGACAATTTCAAACTGGATTTTTTATGAACTATAATAAAATCTTTGTCTCCAGTTGTTTTTCTTTTTAATTATTATTCAACATTTTCTGGGCCTCTGAAAACTCATGGTATGTGAGCTTTATGGACAATTTTATTTAATTAGGATAATTATGGAGAATAGAGTTAATGTGTACAAGAAAGTCTATACTTGCATCCACAATAACGACAAGGAATCTACTTACATTTGAGCATACAATTTACAGTTTTTCAGGTTGTGTAGGTGAGGTAGTTGTGTGATCTGATGGTGTGCAGTTCTGCTTTGGCTTAGATTATGAGTAAAGTGAATACGAGACTGTCCTAGCTGCTAATGGAAAATACCTCTGTGTTGTAAAACTACTAGGTACCATGGCAAGGTGGCAGTCCGTTAAAAATAAACTAACAAAATCCAGAATTGAAGCAGCTACACTTAAATTCCTCTTGGATGGTCATCATAGCAAAAGGAGAGGTTACTTTTATATTTGGGAGAACTTTCTTCTCTCTTGAATGAGATCTGAACCTTGTGATTGATTTCTAAATAAGATTTCTAAAAACATATCTTTCTTTGCAAATCTGCATAATCATTTCTCACAGTAAATAAGTTTAAAAAATTTTTTAGGACATCAGAAACAAATCGATCCTGAAACATTCAGAGATTTCTACAACTACTGGAAAGAAACTGAAGCAGAAGCTCAAGAGGTGAATCTGCCACCAACAGTAATAGAGCATCTAGATAAAAATGAATGTGTCTACAAGTTATCTTGCTCAGTTAAAACTAACTATGGTGTAGGAAAAATAGCTCTGACCCAAAAGCGCTTGTTCCTTTTGACTGAAGGAGGATGTCCTGGCTATGTCCAGATTGCTGCTTTCAGGGATATAGAGGTGAGCATCAAGTAACTTCTTGTTCTCTTGCATGCCTAAGGATATAGGCCATGTTCTATTCTGCAGAGATCTGTCTCTCAACTTAAAGTTTCAGTAAGGACTGTAGGAAACACCTCTGAAGTCAGTAACTTATAAGTGATTAGATAGAATTCTGGGTCTTTGGACCAAGAATTTCAGGGCTGACATAGTACGGTTTGCTAGGTGCTAGGATGACATAGAATAAAAATCTAGAGGTCATAAACTCTAGACGTACAGAAGGGTGCAAAGCACAGCACATGGGATGTAGAGCTAGAGAAGTTTAATAACATGACCATTAAGTGTGCTTATTTGACTGTGGTGTCAGGGAGCCAGCTTGTATCCACTGTGTAGTGAAGTCTGTATGTTGTTGTTTAAAACTTACGTTTTTGTAAAACCATCTGTGCTTAACGGTGTGTATGGACAATTGAAATCATTAGCTGTAGTTATAAATAGAGAAAGTTGCCCTGTAGAATGAGTACTGCACCTTATCTGTGATTGCATGGTGTATCTTCCTTGCTTTCTTTGTTTCACTACATTTCCAGGATGTTAAGAGCACAACTGTAGCTTTCCTTCTTTTGAGAATACCTACTCTGAGGATTAAAACATTATCTAAAAAAGAAGTCTTTGAAGCTAACCTTAAAACTGAGTGTGATCTCTGGTACCTGATAGTGAAAGAAATGTGGGCTGGAAAGAAAATGGCAGATGATCACAAGGTATAAATATGGGAATTTCTAACCAAATAAGTATGAAGTATGTGCTTTCTGTCTCTGTTCTAAATAATTCATGCATCAATCTTAGAATTTCTAGGTTTCAGCAAACAATAGCTAAGTAATAAACATTTTTATTGTTACTTCTAAATATAATACTTCTGGAATAATACAAAAAAGAAAAAAGATTACATTTAAAAATATAGGATATTTTTTCTCATCCATTGGCATGGAAATTTTAATTTATTCACTAGTTCTGTGAAAGAATTTAAGTTCACAGCGTATGAGAACAGTGATCTTAACTAACAGAAAATTTTCCCTACCTTGCTTCAAAATACAGTGCGTAGAGAGAGTTTTGCCATGCTGGAACCCTGGTGGCTATAGACTCTTTCAATGAATAGAGCAAGATGTATTCTTCTGCCACAGAAACCTTGAGAGAAAGGATCATACAAGCAGGGTTTCCATTTAAGCCACATAATTCTTCATGACTGCTGAATTTAATAGTGAAAATGTAGCTTGGTGGTTCTTCAGGAAGAATTTGAATAATTTTAGCCAAGGTGAAGCATAATGTGTACTTTCCTGCTGTGAAGAAAGATCCAGCCTGAAAATGGGTATCGATCCTGTCTGCTGTATGTTTTCCATCAGTGCCATTCATTTGGTTTCATTTGCACATCCTGTATCAAGATCGTGCCAGATCTGAAATACTTCTTTCAGCATAATGAATTAATCCTGGCTCCTGGCTCCATGACCTTGCTTGGGAGTGGAACATGTGATGTGGGAGTGGGGTTTGACTGCAAGTAGTATGAATTACGCTGCAGGGCAGCAACTGGCTAGTGCTTGTGCTAAGCACGACATGCGTTGTGATTGTTGAACATGGAGACTTGTAAGAATAATGAGCAATAGATAAACTACAGTAAGACTTTTGTCTTTAGGATCCTCAGTATATTCAGCAAGCACTGACAAATGTTCTCCTGATGGATGCTGTGGTTGGTGCCCTGCAGTCCCCCAAAACCATATATGCAGCCTCTAAACTGTCTTATTTTGACAGGATGAAAAATGAAGGTCAGTCACATAGCAATGCTACAAAGCCTGCTGTTGTTGCATCATCTGTCTCAGCTCTTTCTGTTTATATTCCAGTTTTCAAACTGATTATCTGTAGAAATGTAAAAAGATGTTAGTCTGATTGCATTTTCACAGATGTAGTTTATTAAATGGTACTAATAGAAAGCTTAGGGTTTTTTTTTTTTTTTGCTTCTGTGCATCAGAACCTTAGTTGGCATGTCTGTCTCCCTGTTGGCTGCTGTGTTTTTGTTTTGGTTGTTTAGACTGCTTGGGTGTTGTATGAATTCTGGTAGCAGAAGCATGCATACAAATGGTGTTTGGGCTCTCCTAGTCAGCTAAGGCTAGAGGGAAAGAAAAGTGAGAAATGTGAATTCTCACTTCTGGTGAGAATGCTCTCACACTGGTGCAGAATTCTTATTTTGTAAGAATTATAGATCTATTTCTGGATTAACTGTGCACTTCATGACCTTTTAAAAATGTATTTTAGTGCCTATGATGGTCCCCAAAACAACTTCAGAGACATTAAAGCACAAGATCAACCCCTCAGCTGGTGAGACATTTCCACAGGCAATAGATGTCTTGCTTTATACACCAGGTAAAGTGATGCATTGCTTTCTTTATGTTAGCCCAGCTTTAATTAGCCCATAAAGCATGTTATCTCATAACACCTGGTATTATGACTGCCTGATTTTGTTCACATTCTGACATGCTTTGGTTGTGTGTTGAATACCAAAACAGAAAATCATTAAAAAAGAACAGTAATATTGTATATTAAGATACTCCAAGGCATAGCTTTCACAGTCTTAATTTGTCTTCCTGTGTGTATATGCCTTATAATAGACTTCAATTATGTGTTAATGTGCTGATTTCCCGTTAAGATTTCTGCTTCATTTATTGAGCAGGGTGGGTGAATGATGCTCCACCACTGATCAATATTCATTGTTATTTCTTTATTTTTCAGTAGAGTCATATGGGGGTGTTTGATTGAACGACAGTGCAGGGAATAGCGTACCATCTCTTGAAATCGCAGCCAGACCTATATGCCCATGACTCTCACTGTGTAGTCTGTGATCTAATGTACTATTCATCGCATGTAATTTAAGTCCATCCCTGAAGAAAGCATTATCAATTTCCTTATGAGCTTTTGTGTGATACTTGGCACTGAATAACTTTGAAGTGTAAGATTAAACCATAATGTGAGCTCAACAAATAGATGAGAACGAGCACAAATTCATTGTGAAAACTATGTCATTCGTTAACTGGTGATGTAAGTTCCAGAACACAGATGAGAAAGTTTTCACAATGAATTTGTGCTCGATGTCATTCATTAACTGGTGATGTAAGTTCCAGAACACAGATGAGTTTTGTTAGAAAGCTGCTCCGTCTAATAATGGTTTTCCCACATGTCTCCAAAAGTGGTTTATTTTCTTTTACCCCTCTCATCTTTTCTGCATCATTTCTAGGGCATCTTGACCCTTCAGAAAGACCTGGCAATGCTCATCCGAAACTATGGTGTGCTTTAAACGAGGGGAAAGTGGTGGTCTTTGATGCATCTACCTGGTCTATTCAACAACACTGTTTCAAAATGGGCCGCTCTAAACTGGTAAGACTGACACACGTACCACAATTGCTGCTTTAGCTTGGTGCTTTTGTTGCTATAGCCTGTATGACCCTGAATCACTGTCGCTCCTCAAAAGTTGTAGAAAGACACTTGAGTTGACTGGGCTTCAGTTAACTTGGAGAAATTGAGATTTTTGAGAAGAACGGAAAGGAGGGAAAATGGATTCATAATGAAACAAGTCAACTGGTGGGAAGTGATGGATTGGATATCTGGAGGGCCTGCTGGCCTAACAGCATGGCTTCTTGGGGCAGGAAGGTGGGTTTGAAACAGTTGAGAAAGAATAATGGAGAGAATCAATATAAAGAGAAGATGAGACAAGCCCTAAGAATGGATGAAAAGTCACTTGTGCTGAAGAACTGGAAACTGGGGAAAGGTGTAAGGAAACCAGGCAGATGATATTGAAGGACAGAGAGTGCTCTAAAAGATGACTCAACCAGCAGGTTAAAGAGTTGCTTGTGAAAGACTACCTGAAAAGAATAACTCTCTCGACGAAAGGCGAAGCTGAACCAGAGCTGCAGACTGAGTGAAAAACACGCAGTAGAGAGAGCACGCAGGAAAAGGGATTGGATAGGTCACTTGTGTGAAAGCTGAGAAACATCACTGTGGATGAGTGTGGGAGAGAGTCAAAAAGGGAGAGGTAAAGCTGATAGCGAAGGGCTGGCTGGAGGGAAGATGGAAATCCAGAAGAGTCGGATACTGACCTATTCTAAAGAAGAGAAGGAAAAGAGGAGGAAAGTTTGGAACTGAATGGGACTCAGCAGGGAGAGAAATGAAGAGCTTCTGAATGGGGGAAGGACGTCCCAGAGACAATAGAGGACAAGACAGTATTTTCTTAGACACCACTTTTAACTGAAGTAGGAAGTGTGTTTATATCGGATGGTTAGGACGGCTTCCAATCCAGAAGAGAGCAATACACTAACTTATGTGGTTTCCCCTGATGCCCTTTGTAACTTTCACTTTGTTTGGGCCAGGAAACACAGCTTTGAGTCAGTTACCAAGATACATTATTAATCCTATTTACTGAAGGATAAACTCAGCAAAGAGATCTGTCCTCTCGCATTATTTATAGAGCAGACCAAAGGATAGAATACTGGAGCACCGAGTCTTGATGTCTTACTGTAATCACCAGAAAACCATAGCATCTTAGTATAGCCTTTTTCCACGTTACATTAAAGAGTGATTTTTCTTCTAGATTTTATTTAATCCTGCTTTTTCTCCCCAGACTTGTATGATCATGGTCGAACAGAGTCAAGTGTGGATCGGTTCTCAAGACTCCATTATTTATATAATCAACACCCACAGTATGTCTTGTAATAAGCAACTAAATGATCATCGTTCTGATGTTACAGACATCATTGTGGAGAAGAAGAATGGAATACCCAGGTATATTTAATTACAATGTCGTCTTCTTAAGAATACATATACAAGCAAATGTGAAGGACCTCTGTACCACTGGAAGAGTCGTGGACATGTGGAGAATCTTTCTGTGGCTAAACAGAAAGCCATTTTATGTGGCTAGAACAGTATTCACCAGCCTAGAGAATTTGTCCCGCAGTGAGCCAGGGACTAGTTAAAGAACCAAATGATACAGTATTGTGCTTTAATTATTTGACTGAAACAAAGGCAAAAAGTTAACTTGTGCTCAAGGAAAAGGAGCCCATATAGGAAACCAGTGACTGATTTTCCTAGATGTTGGAAAGAATTTATTGTTTTAAATGGGGGGCTTATCCTGCTAACATAAGCCTTCATTTAGCCCATTTTTGTAGCTCCCATATTGTATATGGTAAACTAAGAATTTCCTTTTTAAAGAAAGAGCATTACGTACTTTGGAACAAAGAGAATAAAGGAATGCTTGTTTGGACGAGGATGAGAGCAGCCAGGAATTGGCAGCATCCAGCGATGAATCAATACAGATGTAGTTTAAAGACTACTTCATTTTTGCTTTGAGCACATCATCGACTAGATGTTTACAGCATGCTTCTGGATTTTTTTTTTTTCTGCCTGTTTGTAAAAGAAATAATACATTTATTGTTCTGTGCAGGCAAAATGCTTTTGATCTTTTGGTAGCACTGGGGAGAGTGTTGGCTGGAGGTCTTAATCTGCTGTCTTCTCATGGGGGTGGCAACTCCCAAGGCAGACCAGACATCAGCCATAGCTCTGTAACTGGGTTTCAGGGAGAATTTGCTTAGGTGTTGTTGGAACCTTTTGAAAAAGCTTTTCTCACCTGAAGACAACAAATGTTAAAGGTAAAAAAAAAAAGGGGGGGGGGATAGTATAATTTGTTTTCTCAGGTGCAGTAGAAGAGAAAAACAGTTTTCAGATATTTTTGTCCTAACTTGAGAGAAAAGGAGAGAAAATCCAACAGGTAACAATGTTCAGGAGAATTATAGGGAAAGTTTTTGTTGTATTTAACTCCTCATGCATGATGTGTGCTCTAGCTCACTTGAGCTCTGAATTTAGCCTGCAGTGTTTCCAGTGATGCAGAGTTTGGAAAATATAAGCTTAAGAAGAAGAAAAAAATATCTGTACTAGAATACTTTTGTTCCTATAGGAGACATAAGCAGCTTGAAAGGTGGATGCCTGGCTGCAACCCAGAGCTGTCGGCTGCTTAAATGCACTTTCCAGCTGTCTAGAGCCAGCTACCTAGAATATAGCTAGGGAAGAAAAAAAGTTTAGATCCTTCCCTAGGCATCTTGGTGGGCACAGGATGGACATGTTCCTGTCCACTCAAGACTCTGGTCACCTTGTTTAAATGAATTGAACCAGTCTTAATTGTTCACTATTAAAATAATGATGGTATCTGGCCTTGAAGGCTTTTGGACTTCAGTCCATTTTCTGTTGGAAATAGTAACTGTGCTTTACTCTTCCAGTCTCTGAAATGAAGAACATTAATTTGGCTTACTGTAAAATTGGTTATTTTGCAATTAAGTCTCTTCTGTGTATGCACTCTGTTCTGAACACGAATGTACACTGTACAATTGTTATTTTTTTAATCTGTACCAACAGTGAAGCGTACTCAAGCAGTTTAGATGGAACAGTGATTGCTTGGAACGTCAGCACTCTCAAAGTTAACCATGTCTTTCAGTTGCCCTGCCAAAATCTCACTTCTATCAAGCTTCACAATGACCAACTGTGGTGCTGTAAGTTCATTCCTCAAATAATTAAAAAAAATAAATTACATCTTCACTGTTTTATTAGACAGAACAATGCATTAATCTCAAACTCAGACATATGTGTACATGATGTTTTTCCCCCATTCTCCACTTAGTCTGTTTAAGCAGCCTTCTGTAGGTAAGGCCTCCAAAACACTTATATAGATGGCTAGCTTGGATCAGTCCTGGAGGTACTGCCCCCGCTGCAGGATGTGACTTCCAGCTACACTGTATTTGTCTGACCTCCCCTGGCGATGCCTGTAAACTGGAAGGAAAACTTTGAGAAAGTCCTTTTAAAGTTTAGAGGGGCAACAGTGGTTGCAAATTCCATTTGGTATTTCAGCTAGACTTTACGGTATTGGTCTGACTTGGTAATCCCCAGACCTTCATTTTGGCCACTTCTAGAAACGTCATCCCCTCTGTAGGAGATTAGATGCATGAAGTAAAGCTTTGTGCTAGGGTAAAAGATCATCTTGAAGTTGTTTCATAAATGGTGACCGATTCAAGAATTTTGCACTGATTCTCAGTACTACCATTCGCAAGAGCCTGGATCCAAACATATCTTAACAGAACAGCAGCTAAAGCCTTGGGAAATTCCTGGTCCTGCTGTGGGCAGTAGCGATGCTGCCATTGCTGTGGTGGGTAAGGATTCAGCCCTGTTAACTTTGTAGCACAGACACTTGGTCTCAGTTCTGTAGATGAAAATAATTGTGTACTTGAGAACCTAAGTATGAGATGTCCTAATTTTAAGGAGTTGGTTTCCTCTCCTCTCACCATTTTTGGACTCTAAACTAACAGGTGTATGCACTGCAGAATAGCGACTAGAGTTTGGAGAAAGAACAGATCTAAAAAACAGATACTGTGAAAACCAGGAAGAACTACCTCAAAGATTTCACTGTTGACTGAGAAACAAGGCAGTTGTTAGATGCATCCATTTTATTTTGCCTTTCTTCTCCATGGTTTATAGAGATGGAGGAAGTAGGCACTTCTGTTACTAACCCTTTATCTTTAACATTGAAGGTACCGGAAGTTGCATACTTGCAGTGTCTACTTACGAATTTCGACTACAGATGAAAATTGAGCATCACCTGAAGGATGTGTGTTCCTATTTTCTCTGCTTCCAGCTCTTTCCTGAGGTATTTATATTTAAACTGTTAACAGAGTTTAAACAAAGCATGACTATGTGGCATTACAAGCCATAGTTACTTATTGCAGTATACTTCCTGTCAGCAGTGCTCATGTTAAACATATCTTTCTGTGCTTTAGAGAGACGAAGTGTGGGCGTCTTATTCAGGGAGTAGTGACCTGTATATTTGGAACACCAAAGACTTTACAAGTACCCCTCAAAAGATTCATCTTCAAGATTGCTCTGAGATTACTTGTATGATAAGAGTTAAAAATCAGGTGAGAGACACTTGGACTATTTTACCTGTTGTGGAATTCTTTACTAAAGTTTTGTTTATTTGTAGCCCTTATGGGCTGTCATTGGTTAGCTTCCTTACTGGGTGTTTGTATACGTACTGGTTTGAAATGTTGATTCCTCTTTGAAATCAGAGAAGCTAATGACTGCCCAACACAACTGACTGTTACAGGTATACCCCAAAATGCATGTCAAGCCAAAAGCCTCATCAGTTATTAAATGTGTGGTGACTTTTATTAGCCATTGACTTTTCAGGGAACCATAGAAACTGAAAGTTTAGGTGCCCTGATATTTAATCTCAGGGCTCCCAAGACTAAGCCTTGGAAAAGATCAATAGACAAACAATAAATGCTAATTAGCCAGCCTGGTTTTGTAGATGACCTTTTTCTTGTTTAGTTACCACATTCCAAACTCAACAGAGACCAAAGGAGCCAATGGCTTCCTACCTTAGCATCTTGCGTCGCTGTCATTATTGGCCTCAGACTGTGTACCCGCTCTTTCTGCATGGTATCAGTAGCTGTGCAAATGATTGCAGTTGTGATACCACATGGACAGGTTTAGGGTTAATTTGCAAATAAATAGCTGATACATATCTATTGGGAAAGAAACTTTCTGAACCTTTTTCTCAGATTTTCCCTCCTTCCTTCCTCAAAAATGACTTTTTTCATGAAGTGCCTCATGAAATAGGGAAGCTTTCTGTATATTCAGCCCTTGGTTAGATTTGTGAACCAAAATGGAAAAACCTTTTGAGAGATCCATCCCCAAAGTAGAGATGGATGTATTTAACCCCTGTTTTAAGGGAGTTAGAGGATTGTTTGGAAACCCCAAGGCGTTAAGCTCCCTTTTATTCTACTTAAGAACTTTGTTCCTTTCCTCTTCCACTTATTACTCAGCTCCACCTTAACTAACATTGTAGTCCAAGTCATTGATACAAAAGGAACAACTGGAAAATATCCCCGTGTGATGCATCCCCTGAACCTGGGTGTTCAGTGCACCATCTTCCAGCCTGCCAATGGCTTGGCAGCCTTGGTTGTCCAAGGGCGAGTCTGGAGCCTGTTGTCGTAGCTGGAGCACCCACACTCCTCTTCTACGCAGCGTTACAGTTACTGAGAATGAACTTGCAGCCTGGTAAAGGTTAACAACATTGGTAGGGTTGTCTGCCACAGGCTTGCTTTTAAGTGCTTTGATTTCAAACAAGCCATTGTTTGTCTTTATGCGATTGGTTTTGTCTTAGGTTTCTTAATGTGTCTATCTGAAATAGGATGCTTTCTGCCTGGCAAGCATTACTAATACACAAGGGTGAGTACTTAGCCTGTATAAAACTATGCACAAGAAGACCACAGCTATTTTCTGCTGGGTCAGACCAGATGCAGCTGACCCCATATTCTCTGTCTAATGGTGGCAATAGCAACGCTATGTAGGGAGAGCCTGTGGACCTGGCCTGTATCTGCAGTCCGTTCCCCTTAAGCTCCCTCACTGTCCATGGTTCTTGTTAAGGGGTACTAAAGTGTACACCTCTGCCTCAGTCTTTTATTATCTATTTTTGGACCCAATCTCTGTGGATCTGATTTCATTTTGAACTTGCTGGTGCCACAGTTTCCTGTAGTAGCAGGTTCCAGAAGTTCACTGCCAGCCATGTATAGAGAAGTACTTTCTTCTAAGTGAAACTGAACTCTAGCTGGTTTCCACGTGCCCCTTAATTCTCTAACTGTGGGATGTGTTGAACACTGGTTCTACATTCTGCTTATCTGCACTTTTGTGATTTTTGTAAACCTTAACATGATCCCTCCTCAGCTGCCTTCTCTCCAGCTGAAGGAGTCCTGGCTTTTTCCATCTTTGCTCATATGACAGCTGTTCCTTTCTCTTGATAGTTTTAGCTGCTCTTCCCTGGATTTTCTCTGCTTTTGCAGTGCAGAGAGCAGAAGTGCACACAGCACTCAAGATACAGGCATGCTGTGGTTTATACAGTGGTAAAGTGACACCTCCTGTCTTATTCTCCGCACTGGGTGTGTGGAACCAAAGACAAGTCAAGGCGCTGAGGTGAACAGCTCCAGTGCCAGCACGATCGGCAGCGGAGCGCCCTAGCATGGTGCACAGGGGGGTTTCCTGAACCGGAAAAACCTCAGGGGGGCAGAGAGACCTGCCAGGAGCCTGCAGCTTGCGCCAGGCTAGGAGCATCATGACAAGTGCATGGCGCATCAGCAAGGGCAGGGCATGGCAGTTCGCACAGGAAGGGCGCTGTAACTCTGCTGGCTTGATCAGGGAGCAATGATATCTACCCAGCAGAAGGACATGTCCTCTCTAAACTCGCCACAACTGACACAGCTTCCCAGACAGAGCTCCGATGGGAACACGCTGCCAGCCAGGTGTCAGGCTGCAGGGTGAGCCCTACTCTTACGCCAGCACCGGACGGCAGCAGCGAGCACACCTGTGGGAGGTGCGCCCAGGGAGAGGAACTCCTCCGCTTAGTGACAGAGCTCTGGGAGGAGGTGAGTGAGTTGAGGAGTATCAGGGAGTCTGAGATAGACAGACATGAACTCCAACAGATACATATATATATATATATATATGAAATTTTCAGTGTTTCCCTTTTCCAGCCTAGCAAGAGAGAACCCTCACTGTATCAATGTGGCATGTAAAACTCCTTGACTGTGTCCTAGACTGAAATGTAAAGTACTGAAAATGATTGTGGATTGGTTTTGTTTTGTTTTTTCTCCAGATGTGGGTTGGCAGCAGTGGAAGATCGCAAGGCAAAAGCAAAGGAAAGATCTATGTGATCAGTGCCGAGAAGAAGACTGTGGAGAAAGAGTTGGTTGGTCATGCGGATACAGTAAAGGCGCTGTGCTCAGCAGAGGACAGATACGTCCTCAGCGGCTCTGGAAAGGAAGAAGGGAAGATTGCCATTTGGAAAGCTGAATAGTTAAGCTACCTGTGCTGGAAAAAAATGAAGACTTCACGCTGTGTTTACTCCCACATTTTCCATATATTTCAACCACCTGTCAGTGTTACTGTTTTGTATTTATTGAGTTATTTTGGTCCCTACATTGTTGTAGAAAATCAAAGTAGAAGTGAATCTCTCCTTGCACCTCCTACTGCTCCTGCATGTTTGATAAAGAAACGGAAATGTGGATAGAGGAGTCGCTGGCTTTAAACTTGACATGTGTTGTTGTGAAGGGTCAAGGTTATAGACCAGACTGCGTGGTGCAGATTGCGTTGAGAGAGCCGAAGCCAGCTCGGTAATTCCACTGGAGCTCTTTTTGGGCAGTGCATAGGTTGCCTGAAAAGTGGGATTTGATACCGTCTTTACAGCCTATAATAGCTGGAAATGGTCACTGAAAAGAAAAAACTTAAGTGCATTTGTTGGATTTATGGAGTTACTGTAAACGCTGAGTATCTTTCTGAACTAGCAGCTAGATTTAGCTGGGAAGACTGTCCATTACCCCTGTATGTATGTTGATGGTGCTGTATCGTTTAAAATGTAGACACAGACAGGCTCTCCCTGACAGCACTGAAAGCTCCCTGCTGGTGAAACAAGATACTTGGATATTCTTAATGACTGTTTTACTTTTTGAACTTGTTTTTCCCTTAAAAACAATGCACAGCACTTGGCATTTGTAAATCAGTTTGTGAAACTGATTTTTTTTTTTCCTTCTGAAGCACTTACTTACTTAATTTATTTAATTTCCATATATATTATACTTGCTTTTGGAAGCAACCTTCCAGTTACTGTGCAAACAAACCTCTGCCACTCCTCCCTTCAGTTGTCGTTTCTGTAATCAGGAACTGCTGTTATTTTGTGTAGAACCTGCTTAATTTTTAAGTTCTGCAAAGTCACCAAACTACTCCTTAATTACTGAAGCAAGCATCATTGGATTGCAGTCTAGGGGATTGTCTTGAGCAGCGTTCCCTAATCGCTTCCTGATGTACGTTGGTTTTTTCCATTGCTGACAATTATCTACAAGTAAAACAATGAATCTATGCAGAATAGTTTTATCTGTATCAGTGCTGAGTACAGTGGAATACAATATTCACAATATCGTAAATAGAAGGATAAAATGGGCTGCTACTTTTGTTAATAAATATAAAACAGTGTAGGCCTAATAGAAGTGTGAACTACTGGAAATATACTCCATGTAATATTTATAACTTTCAACGTGCTGATGAAGGGTTTCATCATATGATGGTAACTGAAATTTTACCTTTTTAGTTTTTTTTTTTTCAATTTAAGAATATTAAACACTATACTGATACTCTGGCCTCTCTTTGTACCTTGTTCTTTCTCCTGAGTAACTCAATAACACAATACAAGAATGATGGGTTTTAGCAGTGACTCGCATCCTATCTGTGTTGTACGGAGAGTAATTGCCTGGGTTTTTCTCTTTCCATATTCTCCTTTCTAAAACGAGGTTCTGCTGGTAACGTGTCCCCCTTTGAGCCCCTCATCTGTAACTTTCAGGTTCCTTATTTCCTCCCCTGGCAGCTGTCTGGCTGGTGGTGGCAAGTGAAATGAATTATTTACTGAATTAAAAGATTTCTCTGTACAGAGACACACAAGCGCTGCTAAAGAAATGTCACTTGCTGCAGAGATGAACCCAGCTACACCAACCTGCCACCTGCCTGTCATTACCTTTATTGATTTTCATTCCTGCCAGACTTTTTAAACCTGGTTTTGCCTTCTCAACTGGCTCGTACCCAGCTTGTGAAAATGTCAGATGACAAAACTAGCAAATGCCCATGTTCATGCTTGTAAATTCTTGTATTGATAAAAAGACTCCAAAGTAATTTATTGAATAGGAATGTAATTTATGTCTCCTTTTTAAAAATGGTGCTTTCTTTAATACCAGCTGTTGAACACCAGTATATAGGAGAAGAGTTTAACCACATCAGACAAAACCATGAGATACAACGATCCTTCAGGAAAACTAACCCATCCCCAAGAGCAGAAGGACCAGCAATACCAATTCAAGTGACTTGAGGAGCACAATGGCATGTTGGTTTGCTTCGCCTGGTGTGACAAGAAAGCTCAGGTATGTGTTCATTTACCACTTCAGCTTTGCTCCAGCATTACAGCTGTGGAAACTAACCTGCAGGAACAGCGCTGTGGGGTTTTGTTCAGTTTTCAGTGGATTTTCAGTTACTTCCCATGAACCCCTTGGTGGCAGGAAGGGATCCACGGATCCCTAGTGGTCCTCAAAGCTTCTCTTTGCCACAATGCCTACTAAGAGCTTGCCAGGTCTAGTTGCAAGGGCGCAGCCCACACTGATCCTGCTGACTGATACTGGCTCGTGACTTCTGTGTATTTGTCTCTGCCCAGCTGTTGTTTCACCCTGGAATAAGCTGTTTGAGGCAGAGACCATTCTTCTGGTTGTGCTCATGTAATGCTTAGCATGACAATGTGTTGGCCCATAGCAAGGACTCCTGCAAGTCGTGACACTATGAATACTAGTACTTGAACGGCTTGGATTTTGTAACCGAAAAGCTCAACAAATAGTTTAAAAAGCAGATTGTCAGGGCTCAAAACAGGCTGACGAACAGTGGGGAAGTTTTATGCTCTACCTGAAATTGTCTCAAGCTCAAAACAGTGTTTAGAGGTTGAACAGAAAACAAGTTTTATAAATATGACTTCATTGATCGACCAGAGCAAGCCCCTGCATTCTGCCAGTCTGTTCTCTTTTCCCTTGCTCAGAGATATTTTGGCTCCTCTGTGCCTGTCTCCAAGTAATTGCCTCCCAGAAAAGGGACAAAGTCCTTTGAAGCAGTAAGATCATAGAATCATTAAGGTTGGAAAAGACCTCTAAGATCGAGTCCAACCGTCAACCCAGTCAACCCAACACCACCATGCCCACTAAACCATGTCCCTAAGCACCTCATCTACCCGTCTTTTAAATACCTCCAGGGATGGGGA
>NW_008825153.1:538427-538764 GCF_000699105.1 Pygoscelis adeliae
CGGTGGCGAAGATGTCCCCTGCAGGAGAAGAGACGCAGTAAGTGACCGGTCTGAGCACGCTCGGTCCCTCTCTTACCCTAACGCCGAGCTGCTGTTGGGGTTAATCAGCCTCCACGTGAGCCCCTGGCCCGGTCCTCCCCTAGTCCAGCTGTGCCACCATCCCCTTCTCCTCTGCCTCTCTGAAGTGTTGACCATTTCTTGGAAGCCAACTGAAGTTCAACGCTAATGTTTGTTCAACTTTTTTTTTTGCTGTTGATTTTCCCCGGTTTCCTGAACCTCAGAGGAGTGGGGAGACGCGCCGGGAGCCCGCAGCTCCCCGCCACAGCGGCTGGGGAGG
>NW_008825153.1:539346-540548 GCF_000699105.1 Pygoscelis adeliae
TTCCCAGGTGCCCTTGCATAATAGGTACGAGGCTCTGCAAGTGGAACTGAACAATAATGAGGACGATGGTTCACCTAGGTTGGAGGTGTCACCAAGGTTAAGTCAGCCCACGCCCTGCATCAAAACCACTTCCATAAAGAAAAAAAGATGAGTCATTGTCATAGGAGACTCTCTTCTGAGGGGAACAGAAGGCCCAATATGCCGACTGGACCCACTTCTTAGGGATGTCTGCTGCCTCCCTTGGGCCTGGGTTAAAGATGGGACGAGAAAACTTCCTATCCTGGTACGGCCCTTGGATTATTATCCATTATTGCTTTTTCATGTAAGCAGTGATGAAGTTGCAATAAGAAGTCCAAGGGCAATCAAGAGAGACTTCAGGGTCTTGGAACGACTGGTTAAGGGATCAGGAGCACAAGTAGTGTTCCCCTCTATCCTTCCAGTTGCAGGGAATGATGAGGGAAGAAACAGAAAGACCCAGCAGATTAATATCTGGCTCTGAGACTGTTGGGTTTTTTGATCATGGGTCGGTCTACACGACACCAGGCCTGCTAGCGACAGACGGGCTCCACCTGTCTCAAAGGGGGAAAAGGATCTTGGCACAGGAGTTAGCAGGGCTCATGGAAAGAGCTTTAAACTAGATTTGAAGGGGGAAAGGGATAAAACCAGGCTCGCTAGAGATAAGCCTGGGGGTTTGAAGGGTGGTGTGCCAGCAAGGTCCTTCAGTCTGCTCCACGATGTGCTGAGTACACTGGAGTGGAATGTGGAATATCCCTGCACTGATGCGTGCAGCATGAGGAATAAACAAGAGGAGCTAGAAGCTTTGGCCCAGTCCCAGAGCTACGACATCATTGGCATAAGCGAAACCTGGTGGGATGAGTCCTGGGACTGGCGTGCCGTGATGGATGGTTCTAGGCTCTTCAGGAGGGATAGGCATGGCAGGCGAGGCAGGGGGGTGGCGCTGTATGTAAGGGAGGGGTTGGATTGTGTGGTGCTTGCAGTTGGCGACGACATGGTTGAGAGCCTCTGGGTAAGGATGAAGGGAAAACAAATAAAGGGGATGGTGGTGTGGGAGTCTACTCAGCCAGGTGTGAGACCTCCCAGCCAGCCAGGATGACGACACCAATGAATTATTCTACAAGGAATTAAGGGATATCTCTAGATCAACTGCCCTTGTCCTTATGGGTGATTTTAACTTCCCAGAC
>NW_008825153.1:541268-550201 GCF_000699105.1 Pygoscelis adeliae
GGAGGTGATTGTGCCATGCTACACAGCACTGGTGCGGCCCCACCTCGAGTACTGTGTGCAGTTTTTGGCACCTCAATATAAGAAGGACATCAAACTACTAGAGTGTGTCCAGAGGAGGGCGACCAAGATGGTGAAAGGTCTCGAGGGCAAGACTTAGGAGGAGCGGCTGAGGTCACTTGGTCTGTTCAGCTTGGAGAAGAGAAGGCTGAGGGGTGACCTCGTCGCAGTCTACAACTTCCTCAAGGGGGGCAGCGGAGGGGGAGGTGCTGATCTCCTCTCTCTGGCGACCAGCGACAGGACACGAGGAAATGGAATGAAGCTGCGTCGGGGGAAGTTCAGACTGGACATTAGGAAAAAGTTCTTCACTGAGAGGGTGGTCAGTCAGTGGAACAGGCTCCCCAGGGAACTGGTCACGGCACCAAGCCTGTCAGAGTTCCGGGAGCATCGGGCGATGCTCTTAGTCACATGGTTTAATTTTAGGCAGTCCTGCAAGGAGCAGGGAGTTGGACTCGATGATCCTTATGGGTTCCTTCCAACTTGAGATGTTCCATGATTCTCTGATTCAAACCAAGGGATGGCAGTGTTTGCTTCTAGAAATAACCCGGCTGCGGAGACGAGAGCCACTTGGAAATTCAGGCTGTCTTGTGCTGGCTGTGATCTCCTCGACGGGGCCATGCAGTGAGGTAGGAAACAGCCCTTTCCTCTGCCTTCCAGCCTGCATTCATGGGCTGCTGTGGGTCTATTTGTAGGACTAGGCCCCTTTCTCCAGCAGCACCGATTGAATCCTGCCTTTCGCTGTCAGCCTTTTAGAGCGAATGATGCAAAAACCCATCCTCACCCCTCTGCCATGAATTACTTACCTCTGTTGCTTTCTGTACCCATTTCAGCTGCCACGTTCCCAGCCCACTCCCATGACTGCCCAGGGATGCAGCACGCCCCATGGCGGGGGCTGTCGTTCACTGCATGGCATTGATGTGGGTCCCAGCTGCGACGGGGTCAGCTGCTGTTTGGGGGTCAAAGATGAGGTAGGATGTAAGCTGCAGGATTCCCCCTGGTGTCTGGCTTCCCCCTCCATTGTGCTTTACCCCAGTACCTCGGCACAGGTCCCCTGCTCTCAGCAGCGGGTGGGTGGCCTTTGTGCCACACCAGGTGTCAGGACAGGGAGGATGCTGCACAAATGCCACTTGGCACCAGTGCAGCCTCCCAGGCCCAGAAGAGGAGGCAAATGCTGCCTGCTCGGGGCCGGGAGCTGGAGTGACAGCTGCCCACCACCCTTGGCCCCAGGATTTGGGCCAATGTCCTGCTGCAACTCCCCTTTCATCGCTGTGGCTCTCTGGGGGTGGTTCCTTGGCGGGTGGCTGCCCCCTGCCCCTTTTCAGGGTGGGAAGGGCTGCCCACCGCATGGGACCCCAACTTGAGGGTGTGTATTTCTGTGGTGTCACCGCCTGGAAGATGGTGACACCCCACAGGCACATCCCATGTCCCCAGTGAGCTCTGTGCTCACAGGTGTGTCATGCAGGAAGGCTGGAGCTGCTGGGGAGTGGGTGGTAGTGGGGGGGTCTGGGAGTGCGTGAGGTTTCAGCTCTGCCTGGTGCCTGTGTGGGGACAACCACGCAGCGTGCACAATAGGGCCTGATCCTGCAGGGCACAGCTGGGTTGGGGCTGCTCAGCAGAGCCTGCATCCAGCAGCAGCAGCTACGCAGAGGTGGTGACAAGCAGCCATTGGTTTTCCTCTGTAAATACCTAACGATAGCTCTTGGCAGCAGGCGGCATTACCTCCCCTTCCAGCGCTAAGGGCTGGTGATGGATGTGGGGACCATATGCCACCCACCCCCCCAGGATGGGAGAGATGCCACCCCGGCTACTGCAAAGCCTGAAGGATGCAGGGACTGACCCCACTGGGGCAGACTGGGGCTGGGGGGAAGATACTGGTTTGCTGGCTGTTCCACTCTCGGTCCAGACTGGAAAGCAGGGGCAGGGCTGGAGCAGGCTCCTCTCCGAGCTGTTCCCAGCCCCTCCAAGGCCACTGCGAGCTATTTTGTAACAGCTGCATTTTACTCAGACAATAGCTCAGGGAGTGACGCAGCTCCTCTGTCCTCACCCCTTCCTTGGCAAGCTCCGGCCAGCCCAGACCCGATGCCCCCCTCCCACCCCGAGGCGGGACCCAGTGTCCCTGGCCGGGGATCGCAGCATCCCACTCCCAGGGCCAGGGGATGAGTCAGGTCTCCTGAGCTGAGCAATGCACTTTCTTGCCTCTCCTCCTCACTGGGGATCACCCAGCAGGAACAACAACACCCGAGAGGTTTCTGCTTCCTGCCGCTCTCCCCCGCCTCATCCTGCCACAGCACTGGAAAGGATGAAGAGGGCTGCCCCGTCCTCCCCCTCTCTTGGCACAGGGGATAGGCGGATACTCGGGAGGAGATGCATGGATAGAGAGGGGCTCAGTGTCTCGCCTTGCAAGACCCAGCCCAGGGAGGTTCGGGTTTATTTCTTTGCTGCTTTCACATCCCTTTGGCCTCTTCATTTTTAATTGTGCCAGGAGAGGACAGGGAGGTAGGACAGTCCCGGCCACTCGATCCCCACTTCACTTTGGGCTCCGCCAGGTGGAGTCCCCCACAGTGAGGACGAGCGCCCAGGGCTCTGCTGAGCAAAGTGGGGTGCAGAGGGGAGGCTCTTGCCCTTGTTGTAGTTTAACCCCAGCTGGCAACTAAGTACCACACAGCCACTTGCTCACTCCCCCATACTTCATAGTAGCCCTGTACTAGCTACTATGAAGAAAATTAACTCTATCTCAGCCAAAACCAGCACAGCCCTCCTCTGGGTCTTCTGTAGGTATTTGGAGCAGCTCCTTCCCAAGCGAGGCAGGGTCCGCGCTTTCCCCTTGGTGCTGGTGGAAAAGCAAGTTCATAGCCCAGGCCAAAAGTCAAGATTTATTGCATTTTATGTTTTCATCTCTTCCTTAACCTCAGGTCCAGTGAGAAAAGAGCGCAGCTGCACTGTGTTTAGTCAAAAATGAACCAAAGGCTGTGTGGGCATCGACTTCTCTGAGCTGCTGATACTGATTCTGAAGAAGTGCCTTCAGGAGAAGCCACAGATCAAACCCACCAAGTAAACTGCTGGAAAGCAAAGCAGGACAACCGAGTTCCTCACACTGCAAGTTTAACCCTGTCAGCTGGTATTTGTAATGTGATACAGAGGTCCCTCCGGCTTTCCCCTCTACTTGTCACTCGCGATGGCCCAAGTGGTTAATCAGTTTGGATGTGAACTGGTGTCTTTGGAAGCTGCTTATGGTTATGGTTATTTCCTCGTGAAACACTCCCAGACCCTTCCATGCAGAGGGATCCCACACCACAGTAAGGCAGAGGAGCAGGAAAAGGCCGATGTGCTGGCAAAGGAGGGACGAGACCCTCCCTGCTGCGATGGCGAGAGCCAGAGCCGCCTGCCACCCACTTGAAGGGAAGACCCTACATACAGCCCCTCAGCCCTGGTAGCGCTCTCGGTGATGGCATGAGGGATGACGGATTTTGCTGGCTTAGCAGGTGACAGCCACCACCCCTTGTCCTCTCCTGGGAGTGCGACACAGCGGAGCCTGTAGCAGGGGACATACACCCCTCCCATGCATCACTGGTTTGTGCCTCCATCTGTGCTCCGTCCTTTGTTACACCCGAACCCCGCAAGTGTCAGGTGAGTTTATCAAGTGTTTGCCAATTGTAACACTTTTTTTTGTGTCAGCTGATGTTTGGTAGTAGCCTTTTTAGAAATATTAATTAAGCCTTGGGAAATAAGTGAATATTATTTGCCTCGTACAGCGTAGGGACAAGGAGAAGCAGCAGCAGTGTTTGGCCTGGAGCAGGGAGCCTGCATTGCTGCCGGCCCTGCAGGTGGTGCATCGCAGAAAGGACGCGTGCCTCCGCTCACGTTCCCTACAAACGACACAGGAACGCGAGCCACCAACTCTTACTGAAATGTTTATTAAGATCGAACTTCAGAACAACGGATTGGAACACAACGTCTTGTGGAGTAGAGTATTTCTAAACTGATTTTTCTTTTCTATGCATAAATGAAAAAAAAATCAAGATTATACAAAAAGAACAGAAAGTGCAGAACACAATAAAACAGTTCTCATGCAACAAATCTCTTTTTTTTTAACCTTAAAACAGAAAATAAGCTCAACAGTGTAGAAATAAAAAACATACATACATTATGCCGTCTATGCACTCAAACATTCATCTGTGACATTACTTTTCTTTATCCCTTTTTCCTCATAAAACTTAACATTATGTGTTTAACACATGCTTATAAACATTGCTAAACTCAGCAAGAGCTATTATAGTGCCCCAACTTAATAAGTTGATAAAAAAGTAGTTGTCATATGGCCAGTTCACAAAGGAACTAAATATTCTCTTTTTTTTTTTCTTTTTTTCTTTTTTTTCCCGCTATGAGATGCCTATATGCAGCTTTCTAGTAATATGAGGCATTTAAAACAAGCTGGTCATTTGGCTACCAAAAGGGCTTAGTGTTCATGTTACATCAGAAAAAAAAAAAAATTAATATTGGGAACTGCCAATTTGTTGAGAGAAAAGTCCGTCTGGTTTTGGGGGCTATTCACTACAACTTGGCTATCACCGAGGACTGAATAGGTGCAGACTAACGAAGGTGATGCCTAGTTTGGCTAAACGCTCCTACAGCTTCACCCCCAACTTCCAAATTTAAGGAAAAAAAAAATGCGTCAGAGCACGTCAAATTGAACCGTGGTCTGGGTTTTCACTAAAGCTTTAGCAGGTCACAAGGGCGTCGAAAGCCTTTTAATTTTAGCAGATGCTCTCTTCTGGGCGGGGGAAGTATTCGTCCCTCCTGGTCACCCCTCGCGGTCCCCCGCACTCCCCGGGGCGAGGGAAGGTGAGGTGGAAAGACAGGTGAGCCGCAGGGCTGCTTGGGTTGAGGAACCAAACAAAACAGGTTTGCCAGGAGGTGATCTTAATTTAAATTAAGGGAAAAACTGGAACATCTTACTGAGCAGACCTTGCTGCCCTGGCAGATGCTAGCGTGACATTATGAGAAGGCAGGTGAATCTTTTTGTTATTATCTAACACCATTTCCTAACTGTATGGGCTGCTGAGCCTCAACAACAAACCACCAGTTGATCCGTGAGCTTCTGCAGCTCGCCTTTGCCGATGGCTTGTTCTGGATGCAACATGAGAAACAGAAAACTTTGGGTAGCTCCACTTTTTAAAAATGACCGTTTTCGACGCACTTTACAAACGTTCAGCTTTGTCATTTAAGGAAGAATAACAGCTAGAGAACTCGCTGTAACCATAAAGTTTCTGCAAAGAAAAATAAAATTTGGTATTTCTTCTACACAGTCATTAATAACATTTCTGTGCAACATTTGGTGTTTGTTACATTTATTTGGCCTATTAAAAGGAAACAAGGACAAAACAGCTGCAAAAAAAACCAACTTCTCTTTCACGATAGATACTTCAGATGCCGAAGCTGCTACATGTGCTTGGAATATCATGCAAGAGTTTACTTATTCATTTAAATAGATAGGATACATATTTATAGCTGAGCTCGTCTCGCATCGGACTAGGACGAGGGAAACCTGGAAGAACTCAGTTGAAAACATTGTTGAGTACAGTGACAACGAGCACACAACCACCAAAGATATTTTGGCCCGAGCAGCGTGTATATAAATGTATATACACACAGATACACACACACACACACGCACGCGCACCTAAAAAACCCCAACTCTCAGTGACTGAACTACAATTCGTCGCAGGGACTGAACAACGGAGTGTCGCGCAACCCGGCTACGTGTCTACGCAAGATTACTGAAGACGTGAGCAACTGCTGAAAACGAAAGCTGACCCCTGCGACGCGCCTCCGGGAAGGAAGGCCCCCCTGAAGTCCCCTCCTGCCCAGACGCGGAGGGAGCTCTCCCAGGAATGAGCTGTGACTTTCTCCACCTTTATTCGTAAATGTGACCTCAACGCGCACGGCCACAAGACCCTGCTGGCAGCCATGACAATCCTGCCTTTAATGGTGGACGTCGGAGGAAGGCCATGCTCATCACAAACCGAGGGTGGGCGGATGCGTTTCTAACGATGGAACTGAGGTTTTAATGAGGTACCTGGCAATAATCACTGTTGTTGCCACTGGCATTCCAAGTGCTGGGGGGATTCAGATCAGACGGCAGAGGAATGAGAAAGGCTCAGCCCTCGCTTCCATGCCTCCATGGAAAACCTCAAGCAAGCCTGTTTCATCATGGGGTCCACATGCCAGCATTGGCACTGGCAAGAAAACCGGGAGGCTAAATTCGCAGCTGCCTCCTTTTCAGCCCACCGAGCCGGGAATATTTCATGGTCTAGAAAAAGGCTCCAAGTGAAAAGGGAAAAGGACATTGTGAGTTTCAAGGAGCACTAACCTCCGTTGGATTTACTGGCTTCCTCCCTTCTGATGATGAATAACCCACATCTTTCCATAACTGCTTACTGCCAGCACTAGCAAACGACCAGATTCATGTTATTAAAAGGCTATTTAGGTAATAAATCTCTATGAAAGTCATCTAACCAGCAGGAAGAGAAACATTCCTAAGAAATTATTGCTTCTGGAGTCTGAAATTGCCATCCATGAACAGTGCAGATCTGACCGGACTCTTGCAATAACCCAACAGTGCAAAATCCACGCTACGCCTTTCTGAGCAGTTAAAGTTTGAGCTTCTCTACCCTCATGTGAAATATTTCTAGATGTGCAGCTTACCAGCTTCAGCACTCGCAAATCTGAGCGCTAACGGTGTCTCATGTCCGAGGTGTTACACGTCACCAGAAGGACTGCAGCAGAGTATCTTAAAATTGTTTACAGTATAGAGCAACACAGAATGAAACTAAACCTTAAGCCTACTGCAGTGAAGGTCCAAAGAGATGGAGCACGCGGGATGAATTTGACTATACAGTAATACCAACAAACAAAAAACGATGCTTATTGTCACCAGGAAGAAAAAAAAAAAAAGCCCCTTCAAATCTCTCTTCCCACAACTTCTGCAATAAACACATAAAATCATTCTACTTTACCTCTTAATCGTGACAAAAAATATGATCATTTCTGTATCAAAAGATAAGGCAAGGGACACATGAAGAAATAAAACATTGCCACTCTACCCTGAGAAGTGCCAGGGCTAGAAAGAAAACTCTCTCAAATCCAAGAAAAAACATTACTATGAAAGATCTCGGGAGCCCTCACCGGCAGCACGGGGAAGCCAGCGCGGTGGTTTCACAGGCTGGCCAAGGTACAGGAGGAGATACTTTGGCAGGGGCTCCCCCAGGTTAATTCTTCTAGCAATACTACAAATACTTCAGCACGTTTACAATGGATAATTATTTCCTTCTGCTTTACAGGGGAGTGAAATAGAGCTTCCTGCTACAAGGCAGCGTGCATATTCATGTGTTACGAACGGTAATTGAACAGCCCCATAAACAACTCCAAATATGGATTTTAACATCCAATTCTTAGAAATGAGGCTACGCCAAATGCTGGCTGGGACAAAACTGGACCTGCCCTGCCTCTGATTGAAACCCTCTGGGTTCGAAACATCCTTCCTGCCTCCTCACCCTTCCCCTGACTGAGAAAGCTAAATAAATGTGTGTGAGCTCACCCCCCGAAACGGTTTCGCATTCCCTCTGCTGGGTGTGAAGCGAGAGGGAGCTTCAACTTCTCCTCCCTCTTTGCTGCTAGACCTTGGTCAGCTCGACGGGGCTGTGAAAGAAATCTTCGCTTATGAAGGTGCTATGTGGAGCAATGGCGATTTGAAACCACACTGATCCATGAAGCTCATGGGAAAAAGGGTAAGGCTGGCACCGGCCAGAAGATGCAGATTTTTAAACTAGAAGAACTTTTCCAGAAATAGAGATTAAAATAAGGAGTACTTGACAGTGTTCGTTTAACCAAAAGCAGAATCTTCAAGGAACTTTAAAAATAAAATATTAAAGCCACTTTAAAATGTCTGTGTATTTTACATGAATGCCAGTTATAGGGTGAAATACAACTCATCTCTGTTATATATGAACATCACCAGAATATATTAAATGTAATTGAGATGATAAAATTCATGGCAGAAGTTCAGTTAAAATATTTCTCACAACTGATTTCTTCAATAAGGTCTCATATTCTTCAGTAGTATTATTCCCCTGTCTGAACACAGTTCACAGTATGTGTTCTAAATAAAAAAATATTCACCTTAAAGAAAAAAAGACTTTCTCAAGACACTTAGAACAAAAAAACCCCACCTAAGTCCTGTGCGATTACGTGTACTTTAGTGCTTGGCGATTTCACCAGCCTAAAACCAACATTGTGGCCCTCGATAGCACAGGACATCGGCACCGACTGAAAGCCTTCAGCTGACACCCACGTATGCCACCAGGAATTCGTCAATGACGCTGGCCAAAACTGCGCGTTAACTTCAAATATACCAAAACGTCCATTTCTTAAATACATTGACAATTCAAGTAATTTATTAAAAACTGCTTTTCATTTTGAAATATATATTCTTCTTTTGAATGACTATGTTGCAGCATGATTTACACATGCATCTCAAAGTACTGTAGTATGAGAAGTCTGAGGCAGCAGAAATCTTACAACGAGCTGTGATTTGTCTGTTTAGCACGGGATTGAGTGCAGCCCGGAGGTCCATGCGAAAATGAGTAAATAGCATCACAAACACTTCTTACAAGACAACAAACGGAAGTTTGGTTCCTAAAGTTTCTTTAAATGGCCGCTGGATCGCTGAGCTTTGGCTGCCCGTGGATTGGGGCAGACTGCTAGCGATCCAAACACTATTTTAAATCAGATTAGCACAACTCTTTCAAGCTCTTCACAGAAAAATGTCTTTGCACTGCAGCTATGTCCTGAATCAAGGAAGGGGGCATGGAGGTTGC
>NW_008825153.1:550245-559695 GCF_000699105.1 Pygoscelis adeliae
AAAGAACTCCAGCCTACAATTCCTCCAACACAGGGACTGGAACAGCAACACATGCTAGTGGATTGAATTTTAAGGCCTAAAAACTGTTTGACAGATTTTTACACACCCAGACTATGCCATAAAGCGACGGAGGTAGGCCTTCGGTTTACCTTGTTGTACTGACACTGTGCCTTTACCTTGGCTGCTGCGTTCCTAGCCAGGAGGTTAAAGGATCATAAAAAGTGCAATTAATCAACGACTTCCTTTTCCCATGAGAGAGAATCCGCACACCCCCTCCCACAAAGCTGACCCCAGAGACACCCCTTCTCCATGGCAGCTTCATCCAGAGATGATCAGGTTTAAATGCCAAGAAAACCCCCGAGTTCACCAGCGCGCAAAACTCCGAGCTAAAAATTGTCACAGCGTATTCCAACGACATTCATAAAATTCAGCACTTGTGATAAAAACCTGTCAGTGCTGGTCACCTCTCCCAGTTGCTGCTCCTTCCATCTACAGTTCACATCATGCACCCAATGTCACCCTCTCCCGACAAGCAGCAGACTTGGGAGTAGTTGTTGAACAGTATGACTAAAAGGATTCACAGCAGTTTCTTAGAAACCGCAGTAATTGCTTTTGTTTTTCTTGAAAATAATTGCAAATAAAACTATTCTGTAGTAATTGCACTAACAAAAAACGTGAAGTCTAAAATTAACGTTAAAGAACTGTAGCTGTCAGACCAATAATATCATGCTTATGAAAAAAACTGATCAAGATGTCTAAGCGTTTGATTCAGCTATTACACTAGTGAAATCTGAAATGTTCAGACAAAAAAAGAGCAAGAGACTATAAGTCAAGATAGCTTCCATTTTCAGTTAGTTTAAAAACAGCCGAAAACTTAATTTTTCTAACTGCTAATTGTATACACTGTGAGTCTCATGCAGATTAATAAAACTTATTCGAAATCTAAATGTATTCTTAATAAAAAAGTGTTCAGAAATGACATTTCTAAGTTGTAGAGAAAGCAATTAGCATCATAGCTACCTGTTCAAGCCTATATTAAGGACTACAGAATTTCATTTACACTTTTGCACGAAACTGCCTTTTCTTCTGCAATTTTAGCTACAAGTAGTGAAGATCCTAATTTGTTTTCCTGGGCCGTAGGGGGGGGAAGTTCTTGATCCTGCACCTGCCTCCCTGGAATGTGGGTGAACAACAAGTAATGGCCTCACATGGCTGACTCGCTCTCCAGCTCCGATGCGGCAGCTCCTTTGCGCGTGAGCTTCAGCACAGTCGGCTTCTCTGCGCTCGTGGTGTTGCCCTCGGTTGTCTCTGGAGGACCTAGTCCTTTCTGTTCTTCCTTTGGCTCTTCGTTGACTTCGGGGTAAATCACCAAGAAGGTAGCTGTCAAAAAACCCAGGAAGGATCCCACTGAAGCCACCATGGGAATGACTCTGACTGTGCCAACCGCATCCACCACACCACCAAGTGCAGAGGCCACGAGGATCTGGGAGATGTAAACCTGACATGACAGAATGGCGCAGTCTATGCCAAATCCTCGCTTTGAGTTCCCGGGGCTATGGTGAATGTACTGGAAAAAGACAAGAAACGCATTAGGAGGTAAAACAATGGATGAAATCAAGTATTTAAACACCAGTATCTTCCTCGAATTTCTCCGCCACATGGTCAACTTTATGCCATCCTTGTGCATCATGCAGGCTATACAAGTCCAAAGCAACAGCCTCCTTATCCACGTATCAATGGCCTCCTCATCTTACACCAAGAGGCAGATATTTACTGGGGCACTCCTAGCGTGAATTGGCTCCAAGATTAGGTTTTGTAAAAAAAAAAAAAAAATTACATGAAACAGTTGGTGGAAATTATTTTTATGATTATAAACGGGAATCTCCCTCCCAATCCCAATGCAGAAACATGTTAAAATAAATGATCCTCCTGTAATTTGTAATACAAATGGAACAGTGCTAAAAAGTGGAAAGTAAATCTGCCCTTGTTTCCAGCACAATCAGTTTGTCTTGCGTCTCCCCAAACTTACAGCTGCATTTCCAGACGCACCTCAGTATCTAAGACTGCGAAGAACCTGAGTAATGCTAACATAACACGTCAGAAACAGTACTAACAACTAGGTATATAATAAATACTCCAATAATTATTTCATCTCTCTTCATCTACCATATGCACCAAATCCTTTTATACCTCAGCACAGGGTAAAGCAGTCATGACCCCACTGAGCCAACTTGATGCTAATACCATCTGATTTAAGTAGCAGCTCTTGCTATTTACTATCAAGGATGAATCTGTGCTTTGGCACACATCCCAACAAAGCAGGTATCTCAAACAATGGGATTTAACAAATCCATTTTGCCACTGGGATCTTCAGAGAAACGCCTTGGTTAAAATATTCAGCATATTCCACGTACCTGTTTAATATCATGGTATTGTCCCAAAAGCGCATAGGGGCAGTAGGAGATACTCATAGAGACTATTCCCATGGTGCTGATCATTATCATGGTGACGTACACGTTGGGGAACATAGCCATCACTGCAGTGCCAAGAGAAAAACCCAGCGTGCCCAGGATATAGATCACTTTTATACTAAGGTCATAGTTGTCCAAGTATTTCTGCAACAAGGCTGCAGAGATCAAGAATAAAACATAAATACCAGCTTACTCAGTGAGGTTTTATGGTATTGACGTGGCCGTGGCAGCTCAATATACTCTTTGGGTCTTGGATGCTCACTGCGTATTTAGCTTGTCTTAGCAGCATAGCTCAGCCCTCACTGGGAAAAGGATGTATCGCTACTTCAGAAACTGGGGAACAAATGAGCTCAGAGACTTGCCTAAACCATGCTGCAAGTCTGAGGCAGAACAAAATGCTTGAGACTTAAATGTATCATATCATGGTTCACTCAATCCATTCATTGATTTTACCTATTTATTAACTTTATCGATGCAGGTAGACTCTGAGCACAGAGGAGATTCTGCTTCTAATGCAAGCACATTCACTAAACAAAGTGATCAGATAATTGACGTTTCTAGCCACATTTCAGTTTGCGTTCAGAAACAAGCTGCCCACCTGAACTTCAATTTGACATGTCTCAACAAAGAGGCAGTCCCCACGATACTGATCTGTGCAGATGTGCCTGCACACGCGCTGCAAAAGGCAGAACTTAAGTTTGGCAAAAGCTTTCCATTTCAGTCTGTATTCCAAGCCTAAATTGTCTGTAGTCGGTTTCTCTGTTATTAGAGAGCAAGAAGGAGACTTTCAGAAATACCTATTTCTAATTTTGATTTTAAAAACAGTCTTTGCAAAAACCCTCTTACATATGCTTGAATCTTCTAACAAGCATAATTCAGTTTCCTGATGACTAGCTAAATGCCATTCAATATCCTTCGATATAATTTTGTGTTTTATGCCACTTGCCAGACCTGTTCATATTTCCACCTCTACATTTGGAGGAATTTTTTAACATTGATTCTTAAAGAAGCCTCTCCCCTTATGACCACGTGAAATGCTTTTCCAAAATACCCTTCACCCCAAACAAGGAGGCGGATGCTAACTGAAGCAAAACTATTTTTACCTTGCAAATACATATATGAGGTGCATTCCACTGTCTGATTGTGCAGTGTCTCTTACCTGAACAAACGGCAGCAGTAGCAGCATAAATTACCAGTCCCCAGCATCCCATCTGAACTCCAGCATTATAGGCATGTAACTCAGTTGAGTTAGAAGGGGCCTGCAACAAACAAACGCAAAGCCATTTTCTCGTAATGAGCACATCTCAGAAATGAGTAACTATAAGCAAGTTGGCCAATAATAACTGTTCTCTTACCTTTGGATCGCCCTGAAAGATGACCTGGCCCATGAAATCTGTATAGAACACAGCTTCAGCAATGATCGAAAACCAAGTTAAGAGGTGACAGACGCACAGTCTCAGCAGCTCCTTCGGCATCTTTAGCATCGACAACCACAAGAGTCTGACAGTGGTTTCAGTTTCTCCCTCTTCGCTCTCTGTGTCTCCACTTGAATTTGTCGTGCCACTCTGATTCCTGTGTCTGTACCTCTGTCGCTGCCGCTTCTGCATGTCGTAGATATCATTCATGCTGCGTGAAGACTTTATCAAGACGATGGCATTGGCCCGACGAAAGCGATAGCGGTGAGAGCCTATTTTGCCATAGTACGAGAAGGTGTAAGACGGCTGACGGTAGAACATGTGCCTCCGCCTTCGCATGGAGTTTGAAGTACTAGATTGCTTCATGCCTATTCTAGCATGTCCATTGAGGAACTCTTTTGGTAGGGAGCCATTTGCGTTTGGGACTTTATCTTCGTTTAAGCGATTATCAAGCAACATTTCCTCCTCTTTCTCATTGTCCCTGAGGAAAGCAGACAGGTGGTTGAGTTTGGACTTCATGATCTCTTGGCTTGTGTTGTGGGGAGTGTTTGGATATGAAGCATCCTGAAAAATGGAGGGTTCGATGTCATGCAGAAAAAGCAGCTCGGATTCAATTTCCAATGTAGCATCGGGCATGTGCAGAACTGAGTCGCTCTTACTTCTTACAATGTTCACCTCAAGGAACTCCATATTGAGATCATGCTCTGACTGAACCTCATCGTGGAACATAGAGGCTCCATACGGCTCTTCCTCACTAATTACATTCAGTCGATTCAGAGGGGGGAGACTACCACTGAATTTGACACTGGAAAGTGTGTCCCCTTCATCATCAATCCTGTCCTGCTGAGGGTTATATTGCTCTTCTTCAATACTAAAAAGGTGGAGAGCAACGGAGACAGAGAAAATAATGGCTGCAAAGAAGAAAAGGACTTGCTCTTGAGATTTAAAAATACCACCCAAAAAGGTCTGTGTCCAGTCCAGCCCTCCTAACATATAACCGATTGCTCCTCCCAGACCTGTGGAAGAGAACATACAAGAAGTGAGTTCAGTAAAAATCAATTCAGTCACAACTTGGTCATCAGGAAGACTTGACAGCTGCCAAAAACATATCGACTAACTCCATACCAGCTGAAAACGCATGAATGTTAAGGGCCATGTCTTGTTCTTCACTGTCCACCACATCCAGCAAGTAGGCCCGAATTGGCCCTTCTGTTGCATCAGCGCAAAAGTCCAACACCACAACACCAAGCACCGTGAGAACTATACCAATGGGCTGCTTGTCCGGGACATCACCAATAGCCAGACCTGAGGAAAAACGGAAGAGGAATCTGAGCATGTCATTCGAAAAGGGGAAACTACTAAGAGCAAGCTTAACTCCTTAAGAGAAAGGCGGCCAACACACTCATTGGAAACATTCCTTTACAGAGTAAAATGGCAATTTCAGCTCTTTGGCACAGCTTCATGGAAGGTCTGGGACAGAAGATTATGTTTTTACACTTTTAGGACTGACATTTATTTTTCAAAATGTTATTTTTTTAAAAGTATCTCTTAAACCTTTGAGAGCATTAGATACTACTTCATGTTCCTCACATGCATTTTCCTTCAAATGCTGAAGGCTGTTTTTATAAAAGACAGCCATGGTGAGAGAGGAGAGCATCCAAAAACAAACTGTCATACCTCATCTATCAGTTACAAACACAGGTAACTGCACTGCCAACAGCATTCCTGACACAGTGCCTAACATGTAATGGTCACAGCACAACAGGATAAAGTGAAATTTAACCCCCCCACCTCTCTCTGCTTTTCTTAAACATTCATATTTTCTAGATCACTTTTATAAGCAAAACTTTTAAGGATGAAGCACCATGAAGGTATTTTGCATTGCAAAAAGCATCAGTCAGCTTCTGTTGCTAGCATGGGATGAAATGCTTTTTGTCTACAGAGTAGAAAGGCAGCATTAGTATATAGCTGGAGAATTTTTCATGAAATGAACCACTGACAAAACCATGAATTACTTGAATCAGAGAGATTTAAACGTTACACATGCAAGACTGATAAAACCATTAGTGTAACTGATGAAAATGACTGTGGAAAGAGATGAACTGGCTAGGTCACCAAACATCATCCAAATCTCAAGTGCTATGATTCCTGCATATTCAATCCTCATTTATACCAAGTCCTCTGAATGCTGAAGAAGTTTATACGTGTTCCACGCTCGGCTGAATCTTACAGCAGAAAACACCCACCAATGGTGTCAGTGCTTTAGATTTGTTGGATACCTGAACAGTGCGTACAGTGGCGAGAACAAGAGTTGAATAAGATCTATACACAGCTGTTCTCCTGGGACACGGTTGTATTATTGTTAGGATTGGAGAACCTCTTTTTTAGCATGCTCTTGTGCTCCTTGTTCCCCTCCTGATGACTCCTATTGCCAGAGGCCGGGTTATGAAAAAGGGTACAATACAATGACCACCTCAGTTTTTGCAGCATCTCCTGTAGCCCCAAATTGAAATTAGGAGTGCAAGTAACTGGAGACTAAGGATAGGAAAGTGCGAACATAAAATGGGAAGAAGACAGACAATGAAAGCATACGGGGTCCATCTAGAAGGAAATCTGGTTACAAATGAGGCCTCTTCCAGCAAACCGCTAGACACCCCCTTTTGCAAGAGACTAGTAAGCAGTGCCTTTTCTCTCTGAAAAGTGACACAAGCCACCATTTCAAAAACTTCAATTGAAGAGAGACTAATATTGCTTTATCATATTGTGCATCTGCTCTAAATAGTAGATCAAGTGCTGTCTTACGCTGATGTCAAGTGTTATCTTATGCTGATGTAAATTGAATGTTAGTGGTGAATATCTCCTAGTATGGAACAGGCCTAAGAGAAGACTATGGAATGGCTCTCACTTCAGTTCAGTTCACTCCAGGCTCCCAAGGGAGAGGCACAGCAGTGTTTAAAGTGCTTTTCAGAAGAGGGTTTTCATTCAAAATCTACCACAGCCACGTCCCAGGAATGGATGCATAAAGCACACAGCTCACTTTTGCAGTGCATTGCAACAACCTCTGTGTTTTAAAGAAGTTTCATTGCACAAAAGTACCACTGGAATATCCGGAAAGCACAGGTTTTCTAGGAAGCTATGCAATAGACTGTATTACTGTGTATCAAAGAATTAGAGAAAAATCAAAGATGATATTTTCTGCTGATTTATCCGAGGGTGAGATACTTCAAAATAAACCTATAAACTGCGTATGAGCTTTGCTTGCCAGTATCAATGGCTACTGACCTAAACCACTGTGTAAGAGCTTCCTATCAATTGAAATCTTGCAAGAGGGCTGCAGTCTAACATCTTGCATGCATCTGGACGAGGAGGAGTAAGTCTTGGAGACACAACTACAAAGTACAATTGGTACCATGTGATAGCAATTCAAATAATTAATATTTATTGCTTCGGTAAATTAAAAAATCATAAGCTAAACGTCATTCATCTGAACAGTTTGTCCACTGCGGTTTGCAGAAAATTGAAACCCATCATATGGCACCCTAATCTGGCTTTAAAAAGCTAACATGCTGAGCCAAGGTAATGTTCCACTCATTTCCCTCAATTAGTAAAACTTTTTCACAATAGAGCTGCATCTAACCCAAAAAAAGAGAGCCAAGAGGATATTATTAGGTGCTAAGTTCCTTTCATTTGCATCAGTCCAACCATGATGTAAACATTTCCCCAAATGTACTTGCTGTCACCTCTCCTACACTAAATTTACAAAGAGATCGTAGATTGTAGATTAAGTTCGGTAGTAAACTATGTTCAAGGGAAACTATTTTTACCAGCTTTGATGGGGGCTCAGGAAAAATTATTTTCCCACATAGTTTTTGATAAACAAATATTAACTGTGTTCTGGACTTTTTCAATACCAGGTCTAAGAAAAGCACAAGAAAAAGTGAAAAGATAATTTTTGAAATAATGCTGGAAACAGGATGTGTTGCCAGATATGCATTAAAGGGAAAATGGATCACAACAGGAAACATTTCCCTGTGAACAGGTTGCTACAATTTTCCCATGTCAAGGATCGACCAAATTCGTCTCAGCGACTGCAAACATTATGCTGGCAACCATTGTATTAATAACACTGTACTAACAGTTACAGCTATGATTGCACAATGCTTAGTATAGCGCCGTAACTTTTGAATAAAACCATGCAAGATGGATGGCTCAAATGCAGTGTTGCAGAGATTTCTAATGATTTTAACACTAAACATCCGTTAAATCAACCGCATATCATTATCTTCCTACATAAAAATCTTAAAGCAGATATGTCAGCAGGAGATATACGCAGGTGATTTCCTCATTATTTACCTATAACAGAGCCATTAAGGAAAAGTGCAACTCCAAAGAGGACACCAATGCAGAGAGCAAGAATAAAAGGCCGCCGGCGGCCCCAGCTCAGTGTGCAGCGGTCACTAGCCGAACCTATAAGTGGAGTGAAGATCAAGCCCAGGATAGGGCTAAGGAACCAAGTGAGGCTGTAGTATTGTTCAGGAAGACCTAAAACAAAGACAAAAATGATTTAAAGGTTATGTGGTACACACCAAGCATTTCACTTTATACATGAATTTTTGTTATACCTTTGAAAACTGTAAATTGATCAGTAATTTACCTACAGTAAATTCTCTCCCAAATTAACAACTGAGTTAAGGTTTCTTATCAATGGTCAAAAAAACAGCTAAGGAAAGCACAGATCATATATCTTTCAAATACCTGGGCAATAAGAAGGTAACAATAGGTATATTTCAGCTACTGAAATAAAAGTTAAAAAAAAAACAAACCAAACCAGATATCTCTAACAGTGGAATCACTAGTCTAGTGTGGTGGGTTGACTCTGGCTGGACACCAGGTGCCCACCAAAGCCGCTCTATCACTGCCCTCCTCAGCCAGACAGGGGAGAGAAAATATAACAAAAGGCTCGTGGGTTGAGATAAGGACGGGGAGAGATCGCTCACCAATTACCGTCACAGGCAAAACAGGCTCAAGTTGGGGAAAATTAATTTAATTTATTACCAATCAAATCAGAGTAGGGTAATGAGAAAGAAAAACTAAATCTTAAAACACCTTCCTTCCACCCCTCCCTTCTTCCCAGGCTCAACTTCAGTCCCAAATTCTCTGCCTCCTCCCCTCCAACGGCGCAGGGGGACGGGGAATGGGGGTTGTGGTCAGTTCATCACAATTTGTCTCTGCCGCTCCTTCCTCCCCAGGGGGACTCCTCACACTCTTCCCCTGCTCCAGCGTGGGGTCCCTCCCACGGGAGACAGTCCTCCATGAACTTCTCCAATGTGAGTCCTTCCCATGGGCTGCAGTTCTTCACAAGCTGCTCCAGCATGGGTCCCTTCCACAGGGTGCAGTCCTTCAGGAACAGACTGCTCCAGCGTGGGTCCCCCACAGGGTCACAAGTCCTGCCAGCAAACCTGCTCCAGCGTGGGCTCCTCTTTCGACGGGTCCACAGGTCCTGCCAGGAGCCTGCTGCAGCGCGGGCTTCCCACGGGGTCACAGCCTCCTTTGGGCATCCACCT
>NW_008825153.1:559782-574471 GCF_000699105.1 Pygoscelis adeliae
CGGGTCCGTCTTGGAGCCAGCTGGCATTGGCTCTATCGGACATGAGGGAGGCTTCTAGCAGCTTCTCACAGAAGCCACCCCTGTAGCCCCCGCACTACCAAAACCTTGCCATGCAAACCCAATAAATCTAGGTTAGTTACTACTGTCCAAAAAAAAAACCAAACCCCACAAAACAAAAAAACCCCACACTTTTGCTGAATTTTGCTGAGTGTGACAAATTTTTTTTGATGGGGGTGTTCGTGGGGACGGCCCCTATGAAGAAGTAGCAGGCAAGGTCTGCTGTGTAGAAGCCAAATAGCTTTGTTGCATCCTCTATCCATTTGTGGACTATAAAAACAAAGATCTTTGGGACGCTTGGAAAGCTACCTGGTTGCCGTATACACATATCCCCTTCTCAGCAAAACTTTTAACATTCAACAGGAGTTCAACATTATAGTGGCACTGTTCATCTAAGACCACCACCATAAAGAGCTACTAAAGATTTAATGGACTGAGAATGATGGACAGAATTGACTGTCATATGAAATGTCCCATTTCTAAGCACAAAAATGTTTAGCTATAAAATTGAACAACGGACAATAAAAGAAAAAGCAATTATTTATTAACCTTTAGAGAGCAGCTAAAGAGGCTTTCTTATCTCTACCACCCTTGCTTTTTTTTCAGAACAGAGGTGACTATTCACAGGATCAAATGGAAACAAATTGGATTTATTATGTAATATTTACCTAGGGAAAAAAACTTGTTACAAATAGTAATTTCTGGAGAAGGAAAGAAACCCCGAAAGCCCTGCTTTACACCTCTCCGGCATGGAGGAGCAATGGCCTGCAGGTGGCAGACTGGCCCAGAAGAGCAGTGACACGCGGGTCCTTGGAGATCTGTCTCCCTCTCAGCTTATCAGCACAGGTCAGGTAACCACTTTGACAAGTTCCTTAGCAAAGCATTGAAAACAATAAATTTCTTGCAGTCCAACTGATGCCAAGACTGAAAAAATCAGTGTCTTTACCCTAGGAAGGAAAACAATTTATTATTCAAAACCACATGCTGTGAGTGTGAGTAGTATTCGACCTTTGCTGGTGAGATCAACCTGTACCTTATGTTCCCTGTGCAGTGCGCTGAGGCATCCATTACGAAGCTGGATTATACCGATCCCTGCCCAAAATAGCCTATGCTGCAAATTTGGAAGTCTAATCTCCTGCTGTTTAAAGTGCCATCAAATCTTGACTAGTGATGCTGACTTCTTCCATGGCATAAATCACATTTTCCCGAGACTGGCCTCTGCAGTGATGCAGAAATATTATAGGAAAATAAGACATTTTTTGCCCACAACTTACCATAAATAACCAAATTCACCATCAGAATTCAAAATCCAGGTCTGAGGCCAAGGTCTATGTGATTTGACTCAACTTTGGCTAACGAACAAACTAACGGTGACAGCTGCCTTGATGAGTACAGAGTTACTGGAAGAGCCTTGCTTCTTCTGAACCCGCACGACCTGCACTTTCGGCCCAAACGTGCCCATGAGTACTCTGCCCACAGGGAATGGGGAAAGCTTCGTGGTTTAGCCATCTTTCCTTGCTACAGGCCTGTACCTGAAGCCAATACTCCACACAGGCATTTACCATACAACTATTGACTCCTTTTGCAGCAGGTTTTAGACCTCTAGGACAGGGCTGCATTTGTACAGATGGCACCTTGTTCACATCACGGTTCAAACCACTACCTCTTGCTTAGCTTTTCCAACTGTTTGGTGATGTCTTGGCTGACACGGAAGTTTTAGCTGAGACATACTTAGTAGGGAATGCTAGGATTTGGGGGGCATATTATGTTTAAAGGTCTTGTTCAGGAAATCACTGTTCCTCTAGATCCCAACCTGCAGTTGCACCACCCAGTTTCTCTTAATGAGCGCTATCCTAGTCATAGGTGCAAGTCAGCAAGCTAGTAATCCAAGTAAAAGTGCAGAGAAAACCTCCATCTACCTGCGGTTTTAACAGCCTTTTTAACTTCACCGAGTTCAACAGCCTTCCCAAGCAAGCAGGTTCAGGCATTGTGTGTTTAACTGGCACCTCACCTGCTCCAGGATGCTAATGCTTATCAGTGCCTGAGCTGGCATATAGATGGGGGGGTCTGCTTCAAAAAAAATTAACGATGGGAAAGAGGAAACATTTAGTTCAAGGCAAGCAAAACTAAATGGTAGGCAGGTTACGATTCATTTAAGGTGAATGATTTTTCTGCAGGACACGGAAGAAATAGCAACGTGTAAATACCCATCCCGTTTTGCCTCCACAGAGCCATCCTGCTGAGCAGCAGTTATGCAGAGGTTGCTATTGTGTGAAGCCAACTCACTGCAGTGAGTCTGTTTTAAACAAAGTTAGAAGCTATAGCTTAACCAGCGTCACTGATCTTTATTGTAGCGATCAACAACATCTGAAATAATTTGATGTCATATCACTGCACGAGGGCTGTATGTTGAGAACAGAAGTTTCTTTTCTGAATTATGTTGTGACTTGTGAATTATAAGCTGGGACATCTCAGTCAAGCTCATCCATCAGTAAACACTTGAGAGACGCAGGGAAGGTTTTGCAGTAAATCGTACAGTTGCTTTAAATAAACACAGGGGATGAAGGCTAGCAAGAGCTCCGTTACTAGAGTTACAAGCATCATCCTATCTTATGTGAATAAACAACCTTAAGTAAATAGATATAAAGAAAATGGGTACAATTAAGAGACTCTCTCTTAATATTCCAACATCCATTGAGACGACCAACTCATTTTAATGGAGACTATGAGCAGAAACAGCAAGGAAACGCTAGTACAGCAGGGACAAGCAATAGGAGTGTATATCCAGGGACACCGGGGGCTTGCACAGATCACCATCCCTCTGTCCTTGGGGCCACCACTTTGTCTGTCTCCAGCCTACAACGGTACTTCTCTGTGGTGTATACAAATTTCAGTAAAAAAAGTTCTGGAAACACTTAATCCATTTGAAATGATGACTTCTGCAGAGAATTAAAACCTGTTTACAAATATTTTTCCTTCAACTGTAAAAACTGCACATTTCCAAATTGGAAAGATAGGGATTTTTTTTATGCTTTATAGCCACAGTTAACCAACTGTCATAAAAATGTCCTAAGATTATTAAAAAACACAGTGATTTTTACTGCCAGCATTACTTTGACTTCAGTACTTTCAAGGTCAATTTTGCATGTAATAACTCAAAATCAGACTAAGGCCTGCATTCTGGTTTGATTTTACAGGCCAGTTAAAGCAAGGAAAAAAGGGTTTTCACCCAACCTCTGTTACATGCCTACAATTAGGGAGTCTTATCTTTCCATGTATGAGTCAGAGGAGAGAGATTGAAATGCTTTCTTGAGAAGGCTTTTTTTTTTTCACTGATTGAAAAGGGTGATCTTTCTACCATCTAAGCATTATAAATAAAAGCCTAAATCCAAATATTTACATTGAAAATAGCTTACTTTGCAAAAGACATGAATCTCAATGATTTCAGAACGGAGCTAGGGATGTAGCTTTTATGGAAGGGTAAAAAGGACACTTAAAAACCCAAGAAAATTATGTTTGGAGATCCTTCTTTAGACAAACCACTTAGATTTTTTTTTTTTTTAATTGAACTACTCTTTAGCAGCCAAAATACCTATCTTTAGAAAAAGAGGCCATGATAAAAATCTATACAAGAATTAATAGCCCCATGCCAAGAAAAAAGGAAGAATTTCTAAAAAGCTTTCAGTGCTCCTCCAAGTAAACAGGAAAGGGATAACTTTCAAGTGAAACACGAGCAATTCCCACAGATTGTCTAATGGTAGGAACCATCAACATGAACACAACCTGCTTTTTCTCTTGCTGGAGAAGTCATGCTATAGGACTACTTCTGTAACCTAAGTGGCAGGGCTCTTATAAATTGCATTCCAAGTGTAAGCTAGCAGTTTATAAAATCATCATATGTGTTTTATATACAGTCATGCAGAATTCAAAATAGTTATCATTTATTAAGTGAAGTGTATGACTTTTCTTTATCATAAGTATGTAAACAATGATATCGTCACATTAGAATTTAGTTGGTTACTCAAGTGGAAAACTACTGAGTGGGGTTAGAGAAGATTCCTGGTGGGAAGCTGGCGCACGTGCAAGCTAAAATAAAACAGCCCAGGAAAAATTAATTTTCTGATGGGAGAATTCCCTCCTGAACCTGTCTGACAGACAGCAGACTCCTCACCTGAACGATGTATGGGCAGGCAAACAGAGCAATCATTTTAGCAACGGGTAGTACAGTTAGTTACTCAAAGCTTCCTTTTGAATTTGCTTTCTGTATCTTAAAGTTGAGATGAGTTATTGATAAGCTGTAGCCTACCCAGTGAAGCAAAACTCAGCAAGACAACAGTTCTGGTGCCTGGAAGAGCCTTCTCTCTCTGTATAGGTTTAGTTGTCACCTCTGATGTCTGCACTCAGCACTGTTGCTGGAAAAGTCAGACTCTTGTAAAGCTCAAAGCCATGTTCTACCATGGGTCTTCCAGGAAAGAGCTTTCCGAGGCACTGAGCACTATCTCCACAGTCCCATGAAGCAAGGCTTCAAAACACACCTTGTAGGTGATGTTCTTAAAATTCATGCTTCATTCTGGCAGAGTCTACACGACCTTCATCATTTCAACAGTAGGTTTGCTTTAGTGCTAGGCATTTTCATATAAATGAGAAACTTCCAGACAGACAAGGAGAACGCCAACCCCCAAATACTTTTTTCCCTTAAAAGAGGCTGTTCTTGTTTTAGTATCTTGAATGTCTGCATACATGATATGCATAATTAGGTTGGCGTGCATGATTTGGCAGTAGAAGCAAAATAAGATGAGTGAAAATTGAAATACTTAAGAGAGAGTATGTATATGTATGTGTGTATATATATATTAAAAAAAATACAAGTCTTCCAAATGTTTGCTGCCTAACAACAATAATGAGCTCCAATACTAAAACTTTATAGATATTATGTCTGTGAAGGGCACCAAGCAGTCAAGGAAGATAATTACATAGCCTAATGGTTCCTTTCTCTGTATATATATGGTGCTATATCTACACAACTTGACCATATTTTAAAATGGGAAGACAGTTAAGAAGGTATCCAAGCCAGGACAAGCTGACAACGAGCAGAAACGAAAAGATGAAGGGAATATTTTGACACCAAGAAGTTCCTTCTGATACCCCCATCTAGTGGCAAGGACTCAGATGCAGCATGTATTTTAAATAAACTTGGCTACGGTGATGTGCCCAGCCAGCAGCCCTGCAGCATCCAGCCTCTCACGCGCAGAACAGATGTACGGACACCAGCTTTGACTAGATTTCAAGGCAATACCGCACAGCAAGCTTGTCATCCATATGACTGCCTCGCTACAACCTCTTACAGCCAAACGTAAAATGTCCCAACCGCTGAGAGCTGCTATACCCACCTGGAACAGGCTATAACTAGGCTGGGACGGATTTCGTGTGGCCAAGAGAAGCATCACGCAGCAAATACTTTACCAGAGGCTGCCGAGACTCACATGCGAACTCGAAGGCCAAAGCAGCTGCATCCCATTACCAGTTTAATGCTATTCCTTTATTTTGTCTGTAATTTTCCACCGCCATGCTTGCCTTGCCAGGTAGCAGCTCTAACAGCGAACCGCCATCCACCAACTTGGAAAAGTAACCTGGTGGCCTCTGGAGGATAATAACTGGAGGATTATTATTTAGCCTTTTACTGACAGCTAATCTGAGGAAACACCGAGGAGGAAAAAACCATATTGGATAAACAAGGTTAGTATTTGTGCCGTGAACTGAATCTGGAGCAGGTCACAAGGCAGACTCCGAAGTCTCATACAAATCAGTGAGAAAAAGAGCAAAACACAACAACAGCTTCTGTTAGCAGTGACGACTGCCACTGAGACCCTTGTAATATGGCATTTCCCAGCCAGCTACAAACAAACAGGACACTGGCTTCTAGTAAATAAGGGTTTGTTTTTTCCCAGACAAAAAAAGTGCCCAACAATAGTGGGACCAGCACTGCTCACGGTTCACAGGAAATGCTCACTGTGTCACCATCAGTCTAAGGGCTGCGTGAGGTCACGAGTTACATGGAAGAAAGATTAAGTCACATGCAGCAGTTTCTATTCAAAACCTCTTTTTGATAAGTTCTATTGGGGGAAAAATAGTTCTTTATAAGCTTAACAATAAGATCTGATATGGGAATAGGATGCTAGGCTCCTATTTTCATTTGTCAGAAATCATCACCTAGAGACTTGTTTATACTCTTAAAGTAAACACCATACAAATTCCTGAACATAAGAAGCTGTCATGCCCTGCAAATACTTTGTATTCTGCAATTTCATCCCTGTATAAAATACTGTGTGCTGCTAAAAGTATTTTACATTGATCTGTTTAAAATGCATTGCTTATACAAGCTGCTTTGTTTAGACTATATTTTTAAAGAGAGTAGCAAGCAAAACCAATGCTTATCAAAAAGCTGTGAAAAAGTCAGAACCCCAGTATCTGCTCTACATCTTGTTACAACAGAATCATAGAAACCACCGCAAACTCAAGCTTTTTAGCTTTGGAGCGTCTATATGAGGAACAGGGATTTCAGAATGCAGCCGCAATCATTTCATAAATGCACCCTGATATCCACTCCCTTATATTTAAAATAAAAATACAGAGTTGCCACACATTTGGGTCCCCCAAAGAAACTGCAAACAAGCTGCATGCCTATTTTAACAACTGTATCACCATGAAACTTCAACCACAAATCCTTTTGCTTCTTGCTCTCTCCCTTCAGATTTTAGGGCTTCCAATAGCTTAGAGCTCGTGTGGGAGACTGAGCTGCCAAAAAAAACATATCTGAGCCAATATATGTTGAACCAATGCACTGGAATAGGCTTGACTGGTGGTCTGAGCACTATTGCAGTACAGCCAGCACTTGTACATTGAGTTTATTACACCCATGAGAAACCACCTTCTAACTTCTGGATTGAAATAGGAAGTCTGACCAACAGGGAAGGGGTATGAAAAAGCACAGTAATTCCTCCTGGTGCCCATTACCATGATTTGAGCAGCTTCCAAATGTGGGAGTGCAAGCTTTTAAGAAGGAAATAATTTTAAGTACTACTTGAAATCAGAGTCTGATATCATATGAGATGAGAGCGCCTCTAATTTGCACCCCTAATGCTACAACATCTTACGGCTGCTGGTGTGAGAAGAAATGAAGCCCAATACTGGACTTCATTTTTATGTGAAAATTTTGCTCTTCATCAAATTACGCCTGCCCAGCCTCTATGATAAGATGACACTTGCTCAAGCCAAGTGCTTGTTCAGAAGCCACTCTTAACAAGCTGCAAATTGCACAACAATACTGGAGGAAAATTATACTGACCAGTATGTGTGATCATTTTGGTTGCAAGCACGCAGGTGGAAAAACTCAGAACAAAATCAGTACTGTGAGGTTTTTAATTGCTGCTAGCTTTCTACATAAAAATGATAGCCTATCAAGTTGTCGGGCATCTTTATTTGTTCAGTGTGTCAGAAATGACCTGTTGCAATAAACACCACATAAAATAGGAGCAATATCAACACTGTGGCTTAAATCTTCCCACTGGTAAAATTCACAGCCTGAAACTCTTCTTGTGCCTGTCAAGTAAGAGCTCTTCTGCTTGGCCTGCAACATTCACAAGCTGTCAGCACATTATATACATCTTATAGGCAGGAGTACGTGCACTCTGCAATCTGAACATACTTTTCTGGAACACAAACTATCACCCAGTTGCAAGAAGTCTATCCTCTCCTTCCCCTTGTCAGCAGGGATGTCTGTCTGCACAACGGCTGGGAGTGCTGGGCTCTCGGCCTCACTCAGCTGGTCTGTTACTGCTCTGGATGATACGAAGCAAGGATAGGGCTGCCTCTTCAGTGCGAATGAGGAATCAGTTGTGGGACACAAAAGTGGAGGGATAAAGCACGATTCCCCCATTTGGATGGGGTTAGTAGCACTGAGGGGAGTGATAATCAAGAGAACAAATATTTAATAGGAATATTACAAGGACATAAAAAGCACGGTACTTCAAAGGACCTATATCCAAGGGCAAAATGCAGAAAATTCTTTCCAAAGCTACCAGCAAAAGTCAGCTGCAGCCCACCCTGAATGCATCAGGAAAAATGCACGGGACCGAAGAGACACTTTGCAGGGGAGAGGGCTGGAGCACTGTCTGTCTTCCTCCTCCAGGATGGGGATCCGCTACCTGCATTGCTGTAACATCCAAAACTTTCACAGCAGATTCATGCCTTTAAAATGCACCTACATTTCTGCTTTAGTCACTCCCAGTCATAAGGACAAGATTATAGATGAAAGCTGGATCTAGATTTGAGATAAATGAACAATTAATAGGGATATTAAAAGGATGAAATTAGGTTAGAGATGCTGGAAAAACTGTCCAACATGTCCTTAAAACTTGTCAAATTTTAAATTTCCTTAGTAGTTGGATGCAAACAAGTCACACTTTTACAGCAGAAACAAATTCTAAAAATTTGGAAACTATTACAACTATTACATGCCATGCCTACAACTTGGCTAGAGCCACCCATTTTGAAAGAACAAAAACTAAACCGGTAATAATTACAATGCTCTAGCTCTCCAACAGCTTCAGTACAGAACTATTAGGGCGGTGTTCCACACAGAGAGTCCTGGAGGTGTTTTTAAGCTGTAGAAGAGTAATATCCCCTTCTGGCAAAGCTATTCTGCCTTTCGGTACAGCAATAGCTTTTGAAATTACCCATGCAATAGCATGCCAGCAGCAACCATGTTGGGTTAAATAACACTTGTGAAAAATGGAATTAAGGAAATAAGTGACAGGCCTCTTAAAGGATTTCATCATCCAGTTTTCCCATTTTCTGTCTCAGCTCAATTCTTGCTTCTCAACCTCCTACAACTGTCCTCCCCTTCTCATATTTGGCAACCGTGGGAGTCATCCGTGTTTCATTAAGCTCTGCTGCTACACTGCCACTCTGCCAAAGTTGTAGAAAGGTTTATGTGGCTTCCCTGACAATTTCTAGTTTATAACCCAGTTTTATGGTGCTGTGTCAGGAAGGAGAAGCATATGTTAAGAGAAGTGAGCCAAAGGTATGTGTGGAAGGGGGAGAGGGGAAGCAAAAGCCTGAGAACAGCTGAGGTCTGAGGCGTTGGAGAAAGCACACACACACTGATCTGCAGACAGGGAAATAGCTTTCCTTTTAGCGTGATCACAAATGCTGTCAAGTAATGCTTTTAAAGATTTAATTATTTATTTTTAAGTTTCTAACCCTCCTACGAACCTACTTCCACAGGAGTAACCTGTAGTAATTCAGGTTGAAGATTATTTCTAGCTTACTGCCCTTATAGCAACCCAGCTTTCTACTTCCTCATCCAATATATCAAACAATTGCTAATAGACATATATGCCAATATTAGCTACTCCTGCTGCTGCTGAAGAGGAGGAATCAGAGGCAACACATATGACATGCCTTGCTCAGGGAAAGACCAAAGAATCAATTGCTGTTGTAGATTTTTTTATTATAGTAAAAATGCTTAGCAATTCCTATATGTTGCGCACAACGACATCTTTACCAGAACGATGGTATTTATTTTTGCCAGGGTACGTTCAGACCAGTGAAAAGTGCCAGGTTTACTTAAGCCAGAAGCTGAACCTTTTATACTCGAACACTGCCAGTGCCAAACAAGCTTTCTTCATGCTGCAGCAGGTAATTAAGCTCCAGAGAGGGCAAGGAAATGCAACGTTGCCAAGAGCTCCTATCGACTGCTGAAACTGATTCACTGGAGTTTGCTAGGTTGATTATCTGTGCTGTTCTTTTTGGCTCTTGGGAAACTTGTTTTTAACTTTTCTTCCTCTGTCCTTATTAACCAATATTTAGAAATATATCATTTTGACACTAATAAGAAATTTGCATCACAGTGTTTAACGAGCTGAAATTGAATATAGATTAAATCTGATGCAACTTCCAGTGTGCTGAACCAGCAGTAATACAAAAAAAATCCTTTTAACCTCCACTGAAGAGCAGTTTTAAGGACATAACAAAGGCGTTTACTTCAAATAAAAAAGCTGAGAACTTTCTTCACGGTCCCAGAAAGCGTAGGTTGTCTTCAACCATACATATATGTCGGTATAACCACCCGAGGCAAACTTCACAATGTCAGTGTATTTATTCCCAGGCTGCAAATGCCGTCTCCTGTTGCTGGCCAGTTAAGCAACCTGCAGATACGGAAAGACTCAACGGTCACACACAACAACTCTAGCATCCATTTCCCATCGCTCAAAAGTGTCTAAACGTATGCAGACATGTATATGAATGCAGCAATCAATAAATTGTTTTGCCACACTAATCCTTCCCTCGCCTTTACGGGACTGTAATTGAAATGCATCAGCTGTACATGATGCCCCACTTCGACTCCACACGCATTACGTAACACTGCAGCACTTCACCGCTCTGTCTCACTGCAAGATCAGACATCAATTACAGTGACATGTGTTGCCTGAAGATATGCAGCATCCCAGTTTATCCACAGCTCAATAGGGTTTTTCGTCACCACTTCTAGAATATTGGCAAATTTATAAGCAAAGGCACATTGGCTCAAATGCAGTTTAAAATTCCCAAACTCAAGAGACTCTTACATATACAATAGAAAATCTTTCAGCACCAACTCGCAAGCCTGTTCTGTTAATCAACAGTGGAGCTTTTGTTGCAGCGATTAACACATTAATACTCTGGAATATGACCGTCCACTTACACAGCTGAACCAAATCCTAACCAAAAACTAGTGTTAACATCAATTTTTTCCTCCAAGTAGAGCCAAACCTGAACCGTTAACTCTGAAATACCTGTTCGACCCAGACTGAACTGACCCTCTCCCACCCCCTCAAAAAATCTGGTTAAACAACTTTTCTGTTCTGCTTAAGAACAAGTTTTCAATTAAAATCGTACTTGCTTAATGGGGGCCTATTCAATATGGGGCTGCTCGTAGCTGGGAGGGGGCTGCCCAGCAGCATCACAAGGCAGCAGCAGGTGCAGCCTCAGCCCTTGCTTGGGTGCTCTGGTCCTGTGCTGCTCTGCAGTGCAAGGATTTTGTGTCTAAGGGAAGCTTCGACTACCCTTCTGCACTGCTCTAACCAGACCTCAAGGGAAGGTAGAAGCATGATTAACATAACTAAGCAAAGGCAAGATGAAGAGCATGGCTAGGGCATCCCAAATTTATGAGACTCGCTCAGAGTTAAGACTTTTAAAATACTGTTCTAGCAAAGGAAACACTGGGCTGGAAGGCATCACCTAGATATTAAACTCCCATTCACTGCAGCAGAAATTTACTCCTGATGCGTCCATTCTACCCCACCAACCCCCAAGCCCTAGGAAACCATAAAGGATCTGGTTCACACTGCCAAACAAATGACTGGCATATACTTAGCCCAGGATGGCATCTGGTCAGCGTATCCAGGAACAGAACTTGAAAAAAGGAGGCAAACAGACTTGAAGGTAGCCAAAAAAGTATTTTTTGTTGAGCAGTCAGCCAGGCAGAGTATGGTCAGCACATTCGCGCCCTTGAATTGCAAGCAGCAAAGAAAACAGTTCATTTCCAGCCTCAAGTTACATTTATTAGAAAATACAGTAAGTGTACAGCAGAGTTAAACACAAGGAGCTCATCTTTGCACATTGACAAAAATCAGCCTCTTCTCCCCCAATTTGTTAGGCTTGACTACACGCTTGGAAGCCACATGAAAGTGGTGACTCAAGGTGTTTTTTGGCCCACGTCCCCCTGCAGGTACCATCTGAGAACCTTCATCTTCTTGGGGATTACTGACCAGACAGTTGATCTCTAAATTTCAGCTGGCATCACATTTGCATAGTGCTTTTAAGGGTCAGTAAATGGTGCAGGCAGCTCCTTCTATAATTACCCTAGCTGACTTAAAGCAAAACAAATATAATAGCTAATAAATGTTATAGGTACCTTATATAAACTTCATATTCTAAAAGCCATTTTTCCAGCTAAAAATGCCCAAACTATTCAGAGGGGAAAAAAGCTGAATTGATCCTACCTACAGTCCTTAGGCCATGCATGAAGTCTCAAAGTGCTTTACTCCCCTTCTTTTCAACATGCAAAGCCTCCCAAAAAGCCAGCATTCCCATAACAGACTTTCAAAAAGTGTATTGTTAATTGTTACTACACTGCAAAATCAACCTTCTGGCCTTTCTAAAGTCTTTGGGACTATAGGTTTGTTTAGGATTGGAATAAACACTCTGCCTGCAGTCATTTTTGTCACAACTGTGCTACTGGGAAGCCCTACCAGCTAGAAGTCAGCAAAGAACAGTAACACTGCATTCACTTTTAAATTATTTGCTATTTTAAAAGTGTTGCTGAATTATACATAAACACACTGATTCTTCTAACTTATTATTCATTGTTTTCTTTAAAAAACCAGGAATTTTGAAAATAACGCATACTAAGCTCCTAAAGAGAAACTGCGTTTCTCTACGCAGTTGCCTTTATTGAGGTTAATTCCTCATGTGGCTATATCAAGCAAAACATAAATCCTCTTAGTGCCTTTCCTATTTGCTTTGACAAATTAACTGCAGGTTGTAGTTTGCAGGCATGGTTTTCCACATAGATCACTGCTCCAGGAAAAACATTGCAGTTCACCAGTTGTTTTAACAATCTCTAGACACACAAATGGTAAGAGGACTACCACACAGAGAATTTTAAGCAACTGAGGGTTCCCCCCCGCCCCCCAAAAAAAGAGTGGTCTCCCTCTATAGCTATTCATGCCAGCAACTGCCTGCCTTGTGGGTAAAGCATTATAGAAAACCATCCTCTCAGATGAAATTATGGGGGGTGATTAAGAAGATGGTGTTGATGTTTATGTAGCCTGCCTCAAACTTTCCAACTTTCCTACACACCTTCTTCTATAAACTTGTATGTTTTGGCTTGAACATTAACTTACATGAAACACGTTCTACACGCATACCAGAGAGATTTGAGAGCAGAGCTGCTTTCATATTGAAGTCTTCTAAACTCTGGCTATATAAAAATATTGATCTTAGTATTTTGAGCTTGCAGGGTCATAGTATAAAGTTGCACACACGGGAAATTTTGGTAACTAGAGCAGAACTTAACCCCCAAGTCTCAGCCAGCACTCCAAATAACAAGCTTACTGTGTCCCAGAGGAGTGGTTCCCCCACCCTTACTGAGCTGTTTAAAAATTATACTACTTCCATTTCTACATGAAGGATAATGCGATCCATGGAGTCACTTTGCACCAAATAACTGGAATTGATAGTTTGGAGTAAAATGAAATCACACCAGATGAAAAAGACTTCCTACCACAGACTCTTTTATATACAATCTTTACTTGCACATGTTATGTTTCACAATCAGTGAGGCTATGCATGGAAGAATAAATTTACCATTAAAATCTGAAGTTAAACAAGCAGAGCACACCAGCAAATAAACCAGCAAACATTTCCTTTCCAAATGCGCAAATTATGAGCATTAGGCCCTAACGGGGAGAAACTAGAACAGAACTCTTTTCCAAACAACCAGATAAGTATTTTTATCATATTGTAAAAAGCAGTTTTACTTTACATCATTCTGCTTGTAACCTTTTTCTTGTCATTTGAACTTATAAAAGCATGGAACGAGTTATATATATGAGTTACAGGTATAGTCAGCAACACAGCATTATTCAGTCATCCAACAAAGGAAACCTAAATAAATTTTAAGATTGAAACCTAAATAATTTTCAGGATTGAATTTTGCAATCCGTTCATATCTGACGGAGAGAAAGTTGGACCAAACCCCTCCCCTGCAGGTTACAGCTTAAAAACATTTGAAATTTTAAACACATTTGCCACGTCAATGGGATAGGAATCCATAGTGCAGAAAAATAACCTTCCCCTTCATTTATCTCCATAACCTCTCACACACGCTGACTGCTATCCAAACCAATGGAGTCCCTGGCACCAGATTTATGACCCATGACTTTGACTACCTCAGAGAAGGGGGGAGCACTTGTTAAGACTACTTCTTAATTAAATTACAGAGAAAGAGCCACCCTCAGCTTTTTAACCAATTACATCATCTTACTTTCTCATTCCATCCCCAAATATCCTGAAAGCTCTCCCATGCACTTCTTCAGCTTCTCTACTGTTACACAGCGCGTCTGCATCTAGGGGGGACCCAGCAAGTCACTAGGGAAGGGGTGTCAACACTGCTGCTCACCACAGGTTGCTAGCGATGACCTCTGAGATGCTAGCCAGTTCAGGTTTGTAAACCATGTTTCTTGCATACTGCTGTTTGTTGAACCAAAAAGGAAAGAAAAAAATTTAAACTCAATTTTCATTTCAGACAGGTGACAAAGTTTCTTTTTCTAGGGTAGGAAGGCTCTGCAGAGGGACCTGGACAGGCTGGACCGATGGGCCGAGGCCAACTGGATGAGATTCAACAAGGCCAAGTGCCGGGTCCTGCACTTGGGTCACAACAACCCCATGCAACACTACAGGCTTGGGGAAGAGTGGCTGGAAAGCTGCCTGGCGGAAAAGGACCTGGGGGTGTTGGTCGACAGCCGGCTGAACATGAGCCGGCAGTGTGCCCAGGCGGCCAAGAAGGCCAATGGCATCCTGGCCTGTA
>NW_008825153.1:574859-584619 GCF_000699105.1 Pygoscelis adeliae
AAACATTGGACCAGGCTGCCCAGGGAAGCGGTTGAGTCACCATCCCTAGAGGTATTTAAAAGACATGTAGATGAGGCGCTTAGAGACATGGTTTAGTGGGCATGGTGGTGTTGGGTTGACGGTTAGACTTGATCTTAGAGGTCTTTTCCAAGCTTAATGATTCTGTGATTCTTTCTGCTCTCATTTAAAGTCAGTATAAAGTCAGCATCATTCGATTTACGTTGCAAAGGCATTAATATTAGTAATCTATCCCTTAGTGAAAAAACCCAAACCCTTCGAATAAGCAGTTCTTCTAAAAAGGCAGACGTAGTGCAGAACGACTACAGAGGTGATAAACTGACACTGAAGTCTGGCAACCAGAAACCTATGTTTGTAAAGTTTTACGGAATAATAACTCAAGGGGAGAAAGAAGGAGCAGAAGCACAGTGCGTCTGTTCTTCATTTCTATTGTAGCTCAGAACAGAACACCAGATCAGATGTTTCTGAGGCTGCAGCGGCATCCCATCACTACATAAATTGTCTAATTCGCACTGGAGTATGATAAACAATCATTTTTAAGTCACCTGATGTAGTACACGTAAAACAGCAGGTATGCCTGTAATGACTCTTCCTTGCCAGAAAATGTCTGGCTTGGTAAGACAGTATGCCTGACTTTCCAAATCAGGCAAGGAAACACAGTGACTGCTGCAACTGTATCCACTACAACTAATCTACCCTGGTAAACAATCATTTATCTGGACACCCGAGGCATTTTGTTGGGTTTAGATTCGTGAAGATTTCACCTAGAGTGTCAACGTTTAATACTAATTTTAGAATATGTAACTTAATATTAATTTTCCTGCCACCTACATGAATTCTGAAGTGTGTGAACTTGATCTCCATTCTCCAAAGAAATGCTTTAATTTCCAGAAGTGTCCAGATATAACATTTGTACATAACATGAAACACCTCCAAATCAAGAGCTCATTTAAAGCCAGAAGGAATTTGGAAATTAGCCTGGGGCCCTCAATTCTGATAGACTGAATTATTGAAAGACCATTGTTTACAGAGCAGCACAACTGATAAAAGGAGGAAATTCATGTTTTTAAACAGTCTATACATAAGACGACATAGAAATAATCCATCTCAGTCTATCACTTGAGCCAGAGAGAACATAAATCAGGATCCAGAGGAAGACAGAAATTCAAGGTTAAGATGACCTGAACAGAAAGCTATACAAAAATTTATTGACATATTAAGAGAGATTGTACTGCCTCATGGTGGGACACTTGCTAAAGACAAAACTGATATTGAGGCCAGGACCAGGCCATTGTAGGGACTGATCCTTTCTATTCACTGTTCTCCGTATCAACACTTCTGTGTGGAAAAGTAGTCTTGCTCTGGAAGTGTGTTAAGGCTTCTTGGGCTGAGTGTGGAAGCTGTTTTTGAAGATTTTTGTCACAGTAACATTTATGTTTTGACATTACCTTATGGCTGCAGTTCTGGCTTCCAGGTAATTCAGTATCTATTTAGTTTACTTCCCTAAAATGCTTTTTACTTAGTGAAGTAACCTGGAGGTAAATGATGAATTTGGGATTTCAGCATTTAACTGCTCTACCTCCGAAGTTTAAGCTCATCTGACTTTCTCCAAAGTCTCCCTCCAGCTGCTATGCAAAATGTTGGTGGGGTCACACACAGGAGTGACTGGGTGGTTTCAGCTGCCCAGTGCCTGTGTCTATGCAAAACATCAGCTCTGTCCTCACATGGAGCACTCCCCACAGCCCGGTGAGATGGCATCTAGCTTTGCTGTAGAGCCATGTAATGCAGCAGTCACCATTCCCTATATATAATAGAAACTCAGACTCAAATCCTTCTGTTTACCTTCCCAAGAAGGTGTTTGCATCCAAATCTTTACTCTTCAGAAAGCCACACGGACACAGGGCATTTCAAGGTTGAAAAAACTTCATAAAGCACCCACTTTACAAAGGGATTCAATATAAATAGAGACAGCTGAGACAGATGCTACAGTGACAGCACAGTTATTTAGAAGACCTGCTTTCACACATTTTTATGCTATTTTACACAAAGTGGAACAGTTTCCAAAGATTGCAACTGGAAGGGGGAAACGTTTGCTAGACATCCTCCCCAGCAGTGGAAACAGGGATTACATGTTTTTCCCCGAAACGAGGAGTGACAATAAATAAAGGACTTGAATCTCTTCTCAGTTTCAAAGCACAAGTGAAATTTGTGCAGCACTAAGTACTTTAGTGCTCTTGCCAGCCACTACCTGCCCATCACTGCCCCCAGCTAAACGTCTTTCCTTCTCCTTCACTACCTACTCATCCTATTCTTCTTTGCAGGGTTTAGGCTTTCAGGTCATTCTGATTGTGGGCAAGTTATGCTTGCTTGTCTGATGAAACCCTTTTAAATCCAATTTATTTCTGTAGAAACACAGGTCATATTCAGTTTACATGCTCTGCATCTATTACACTGCAAAAAATCCACCATGAGACTCCAACCGAAGATCACCAAATGCTAATACAGTATATTGCTGGGTTTATATCTTTATGGAAAAATCTGCATCTGTGCTGCTTTTTACCCGCTGTTACTCAAGACTTCAGAGAGAGGAATATATTTATGGAGTGACATGAGCTATTGGGATTTACCCAAACCAACGCAAATAAAAATCTATGACCTGTTTTTTCCCTGTTTAGTTAAATGGACTTGTATTAAATTTTATCGTCAAACTGAATCAGCAGCTCAAAACTTTTCCAATAATTTCTTGCAAAAAAGCCTGCAGGAAGCATATCTGAAACCTTCTCAACTGTTTGGTTAAAAGAGGATGATTAAAATCGAGTCCCAGAGGGTGCATCACAGAAATACTGTTGCAACAAGCACACAGGAGACTCAGAGGAGAATAGAGCTTAAGGGGCTGCAGCTTTGACAATGCTCTTGAAGCAAGCTTTATTAAAACATTACATGATTTGGCAACAGCCTGCTGACATTCTTTTCATTTCAAAAGTGGCCTTAATTTTATTTCCTTGAAAAGTAAGACTCCTGTACATTAAGGAGTTCTCAGCCATTCCCTTTTCATAACCTGTTTCACAATCCACATTCAATAGAAAACCATTGATTTGAGTCTTTGCCTTACAAGTTTCAAAAGCTGAGTGCCTGAATCTTGGTTCTGCATCTGCAAGTCTCCGCCACCAGAACCCCATCCAAAGAGCTGAAAGGTTTCTTTTTACAGTAAAGAACAGGCAATTGCCTGCTGGAAAATTGCTCTGGTGGCAATTACTTCGTAATAAAGAGCATGGAAGCACTATCATGTTTCATCTGTTATCGCTATGGCAAAGTTGCATCTCGGTCAGAGGTGAGGGTCAAACTCAAGTTCTGAACTGAAACTGAGACTCAGACAGCCATTGTGTGTGCACATACATTCACAGGTTCACCTGACATCTTGCTCTCCTAGAGGGTGTTTAGACAGAATTATATAAAGATGTAGGCTTTGTAAATTTGGCTGAGAGCCTATGTCTGTGGAAAGCAGATTAAGAGGTTGAATTTTAGCACACTTTCAGAAGGCCAAAGTCTGACCCCTACTTCTCCCATCCTTTCCCCACTACCCACAGGAAATTGTCGTAAGGGAGCACTAAAAATACAGGGATCCTGCAGTTCCTTGAGTTCTGTACATGTCCCTTTCTACTCCAGGGCTGCCCTTAAAAGCAGAAGAAAACCTATAGGCTTGTCATGGCTATAGCAACAAGGCGGGTCCATTACGTGTGTGAGGGAAGAATTGCAAGACAATTCAGTAACCCAATGTAAAAGAAGTAAAAAGCACATTTACAATAGACTGAAAGAGAATTTTAAAACTATTGGCTGATATGCAAATTAAAAACAACACAAAAATGTGCTTATAATTTAATAGTCCCATAACCAGTTCAGCACTATTAACACTCCTGCAGCAGTGTTATTAACTGGTCCTTATTTCTGCTGCTTTACTAGCTCACCTTGGGGCAGGAGAGAACAAGAGATTTGGGAAAGAAGGGGAACAGATGTCAAAGTACTCCTAAGTAATTCCAAAAAGTTTAGTCTCTCTTAAACCTTGGCTACTCAAGATAAAAAGGAGGCACCATGCTGGACAGGAAAGATTTCCTGGTAGAAAGAAGCATCTACATAAGGGTAGAGATGTCCATTTCCTTCTTAGGGAGTGATTATTTTTGGAGGCCTCAAGCTCTCTCCACAAATCACAGACTAAAATGTCTACTGCTGCAGGAAAAAAAAGGATTTGAAAAACAGAGATGACAACAAAATTAAAAATGGCTTTTAAACCTCTATCCTTATATAAGAGCTGACAGTCTGCATTTTTATATAGTTTGCTTTGTCTTGCAGCATGCTTTTTCTATTGGTCCACAGTTCACAGACCTATTAGCGTTTCTTGCGTGTCATATATGGTCACTTGCACTAACCTCACATCACACAAGCTCTCAAAAGGAAAACTTCTGAGGATTCAAAGAAGTGTTCTCACACGCAATTTTTGCTGCGAACACTCTTTATGCTGGGGGGGAAGTATTAACATTCCCACAGTACACAATTAAAAGATCACGGATTTTTGCTAAAGATTTGGAATGGGAGAAAACAGCACCAGAGCAAGTTTGAGACTTATTCTAGAAGCAGCTTCTTCGGCAGACATTATTCAACAAAAAAAAAAAAGGGAACAAAAAGTTACCTACTGCTAAGTAATAGGCAACATGTTTCATGTTATGGGAGAAGCCTCTGAATTCCTTCGGACTCAACTTCCCTTTCCTAGTAAGGCTATTCATCCCAAGTCACACAGCCTGGACAATCCTAAAGCCAGCATGAATCCTCATGTTACCCCAGCTGAAAATCTGCCAAGTGTTATCAGTTGTGCCTCTGAAGGCCAGATTCAGTGTTACTTAAAGAAAAACAGAACACTGATATAAAAAAAAGCTCTGTAAGTAACAGTTATTGCACAACTGCCAGACCGTGTGGCATTTGCCTTGATATGAAAATAAAGCATGTGCTCCTGCTGCCCCCAGCATTAAAAATCTTAATACTTGCATAGCACCTTTCTTTTAAAGGAACCTTAAACATATCCTTAACCAAACCTTCCACTAAGGACTACATGTGTTCAAAAACTATGCTGCTATTGATTTGAGGTCTAAAGATATTTTATGTAAGAGCACAGCCATACGTGATATGAAAGCCTTACTGACTTGCTTGTTGGTTAAAAAGAAATACAGTAAAATTAGTCTTGCACAACCCCTAAGTGGGCATAAAATTAGTCAATAAGTAAAAAATGATGGGTGGGGAGGTTTTATAGGGCAATTAACATGTGCCTCAGGCACAATATTTGCAGTTTCATACATTCCACCACTTGGTATCTGAATACAAACTTTACATGACCTTAAAGACTAACTTCAAAGCTAACAAGGCTGAAAAATGTATTTAAGTGTTCATTATTCTACGTTTTCTGGATCCACTGTAAATTCAATTCTTGTCCTTAGGTTAGCCGTGTTACAGTCCCCTCTTGGGACAGGTCAGCTCTCAAGCCATTGATTCTTCCAAGGAGGAATTCAGATGCTGCAATTCACTCTCAGCATCAAATGCAGCTATGCCTGGGAGCCCAGATGCAGCTGGATTGTACAGGAATTTAACTTTTGAGAGTCAAAGAGCAGGTTATAGCAACTCAAACAGTTTCTTCCTGGTCAGACAAGGTAAGGTAAGGCACAGCTCAAATGGTAAGATGCAGCTTTGTAGAAAGACAGTTATAAATACATATAACCTAACATAAATCTAACCTCTGGTAGAGATGAGGAATAAACTTGACTGCTTGAGCTGAGCTGAAATAAAGTGTCAGTGCTGCTTTACGTTGAAGAGCTTCCTCCATCTGCGAGACTTTTTCCAGCCAGTCAGCCTTTTTTCACTTGAATTACAGGCAGCCTCTAAAAGCTCATCCAATCCCCTTGTTCCCTTCTCCCCCACCAGATCTTTAAGGTTTTTAGATTTCCTTTGATCTCAGGCTTAGCCTTAGGAAGACTATCCCTTTCCACACTGAATTGAGTCAGCAATTGATGCCTTAACTCCTTTGAAGAAACATACCTAAAAGCTAACTTATCTGTAACATTTCATGCTTGGTTTCAAAACGCGTCTCCATAATCTCCTCTTTACCTACATGCATTCTTCTCAGGCAGACATCAACACTAAATTTCAAAGGGGAGATGCACTACTTCATACTAAAAGTTCATCCCATAATATTAAATCTCTTCAGCATGACGACTTCTCAGCTACCACTTTGAGATTTCTCAGAATCAGTGTGAGTTATTGCTTAACACACTTTTTCCATACTGCCAATTTCACATGAACAAGATTTCAAGACCCTTTAAGCATGGTCTGCTAAGCTTTAGTCTGGAAGAATTTTGAATGTTAGGTAATTTTTTTCTGAGATATTATGTCTAAATGCTTTAACTGAGAAATGACAGCCCAAACCCCCAAACAGCTTTTCTACATGTATGAGACATGAGCGACTACAGTATTTTGCTGATTCAAAAGCATTTAATGAGATAATTCCTTTTCCAAACAAAAATAACCTATGGTATTCTGTTCTGCTTAGCTAAGCCTTTCTCTTTATTAAAATCCATTAATCAGCACTGAAATACGCAGTTTCCAGAAATGCTATTCCTTAGTGTTATTGCCTAAAAAGAACACCATGCTCAGGGTTAAGCATAACACGACCAACTTCAATATTTAATGTTGGACTAGCTAATGTTTACTACAAGAGCCCATTAACTCTCACAGCAAAACAAAGTAATGCCATCACAGATAGGCACTCAGATATGAAATGCATAAAAATCAAGGCTATTCCTGTACCGTACCAGAGAAACAACCCTAAATTTAAGTGACATTATAAAGGTAAGCAGCACATGTAAACTGTTCATGTTTTTCCTTATGTAAGTGTACATAGTTTCTTTTTAAAAGCACTAGTGTAATATATTTAATTTATGCAGAGGAATGAGGAACAGTTCTGGTGCTGACAGTCACTTCTGTGCCTATTAACTATTCATAAAACACTCAATAGCATTGGAAAGAGCCTTTGAAGCAACAGTAAAAGCTTGGCAAAGCTTTTATCATATTAAATATAAAATGTGAAACTTCATGTTTACAGCTACCACTACTCATTAGCCAGAGTTTCAGCAAGTTTTTCATGCTGAAAGCAGCAGCCACCCCAAATCACAGAATACAGATTTTTTTTTTCTTCCATAGTCCTAATGAAACAGGCACATGGATCCCACTTTTCAGAAGAACTGAAATGGATTTACTGGTTGCATTACCACCCAAATTGTGCTTGAATTACAACTGAAATAATCTGAAATTACCAAATTATGTTATTTATTAATGGTTTAACAGAAGCCATGTATTGTGATTTCACTTAACAAGTTTCTTCAAAAAGCTAACAGTTTCTCTAAGTTTACACCATACCAGTCATTAGTTTCACCTCACTTTTATTCACTCAAAATCCCTTGCAAAATAATTTCTAAAATGTATCCAAATTTTCCATGAACTGTTATGAACTGGAAGTACATTTAGAGATTTAATCCTGAGAAGCCAAGTTTAATGATGGAAGAAAATACACTGTCATTTATAAACAATAGCAGGGATTTTAATTCCCTCTCACAGATAAGCAGCATTAAGTACCAGATGTTTCAGAAGACAAAGGCCTCATCCTGCTCCTATGGAGTTTATAGTATATGGCTGAAATGTGACAGGGGAAGCAAACAGTAGTGTTAATGCACAGAACATACTCAATAGTAACGAGAAATCACTGTTTCTCAAAAATCTCAGACTAATGAATAAGTAAACCTAGAGTGCTGAAGGCGCTGACAGTTTATTTTCTAGTAAAGTTTTAACACTGGCTGGGAGGAACTGCTGATTGAATGGGTCTCTAAAAAAGGTTAATGAAGATTTCTAGAGATCAAAACTTGTGAAAGTGCCAACTAATATAATTTCATCTGGACTCAGTCTGCCACATCTCGTATTTGGCATATTTTTATATCCTCCAAATTCTTCTGAACAAGTTAGCTCCTTCATTTTGAATTCTTAAGCTGCAGATAGCAAGAAATCAAAGAGCAAGTCAGAATAAAAAAAACATGTAATATATATTTGGCTTGTTCTTGTTGCTGAGCTACGAAAGCCCAGTTATGACTACAAGGCTGTTATAGATTTGTAGCTGCATTTCTGACAAGGCAATGTAACATCAATCTAAGCAGAGCAATAAGGACAAATATTAAAGTCACAAATCAGAATTTATTTCAGTAGGGGTACAGCAACTTGGATGCTTCCAGACCTTTCCAATTCACAGTATCCATTGATGCAAGCAGCTCTCACTCCTGCCTTTAGTTCTTTTGTTAAGAATTCAAAACTTCAGGAAATTTAAACACATCAAGAATTCAACCACTGTTGAATTGGAAAGGGACTATCCAAAGGACTCAGTTGCTGAAATCTCATGGCTTACAGAACAAGTAGGACAGGTCATTGATCTGCCAAATCATAACTACACCTCTGATCCAGGGTACACGAACAGCTAGGAAAGTCAGATACCTGCAAGCAGAAAGTATGTAACATCATACTAATGTGCCTAAGGTTTTAACGGTTGTATCAGATAAGAATCTCAGATTATTTTAGTGACCAAAGTTTTCTCTGAGATTTAGAACACAAGCACACACCATAAAGCTTAATTGTTAATACTCAACATACATCTAAGGAATGGTCTGTTCTGCATACCCAAAAGGCTTCTGGTTCTTCAATTTATTATAGGCAAAGTTGGTTGGTTAAGTCACCACACTTCCCCAGGTGCCACTTCTCAAAAATAGTTTCTCAAGCCAATTTAATCTCACAGAAGACAACTGAATGTTGCTTTTACCAAAACAAGAAGCAAAGGGAATATCACAGCAGTTTGACAGCTATATGCAACCCCTTCCAGTGAGGAATAAATATAGCTCATGTTGAGGCAGACAGATGTTGAGGTTGATAAAGGTAAACAGAACAACGTAAGAAGTAATTACCAAACAGGCTAGATAAGTCACCCGTGAATAACTTAACCCTTCAGTGAATCCAATATTGTTTATTCTCCTGCAACATGAGCCAGAGCACAAAAAGATTTCAATTAGTTCCCAAAGCACTAACATTTGTAACCAACTACACCTCCATTTCTTATCTATACAGCATGGATCATCACCATTGCATCCCCACAGTCTTTTGCATTGCTTTGTCGATTTGCCAGCTTTTCTAGAAGTGAGAGCTCTTTTCTTCCCTTCCCCGCAAATCCCAGTGCTATTTTGGTCACTGGGGGTAGGGAAGGAAGGGAAGAGATATTTCTCAATTATCTGGAGGAAACAGATCTGCTAGAAGAGCTCACAAAAGAAATGTAAACTAGTAGACTGGTCAGTAATTGAGAGGATGGTTTATTTATACTGTCTGACCTTACTCTATGGTAAGGTAAAATAAGCTTAGCCAGCTATACATTTTAAACAGCCAAGTGCCAGCCCAAACACAAAAGCGAACAGAAAAGTACAGGTCACTTACAAAACTGGGGTCTTCTCCATACAAAGCAGGATGCAAGTTTTTGCATTCATGGTAGAGAGTAATTGAACCAACGCTGCTAGTACAAATTACTTAAATCTCTAAATCCCAACTTACCCAAAAGACAAAACCTCAAAACAACTTACGGACATTAAAAACATTCCTGGATGAAGTTGCATGTGTTTTG
>NW_008825153.1:584654-600703 GCF_000699105.1 Pygoscelis adeliae
AACACTTACAATCTATTTTAACTATGCCACCAATAGATCCAAAAAGGACATTTGATAAGCTCTGAAAATGAAAGTTTTCATGAAAACTTGGAGGCATAGCTCATCAGCATCTCACATGGCACTAACTGCACTGATTATTGACCCCTCTGTTGACTCAAAATAAACCAACTAGTAATTTCTATGAAAACACATTTTTAACTGCAGGAAGACTGCACAAAAGAATTTGTACATTGCATGCTCACAAGTTCAATCTCTTATGCCCTTTTGTCATATCAAATATAAAAATAAATGTTTCATTTGAGATGCTAACCTTGAAATTTTTAAACAATATTGTAAATAGTATTCAATGAACATTATTTTAGAGAGTTGGTCGAGTGCTTCTGTTTGGCCACAACTGAGCACGCTGTAAGGTACAACTGCATGTATAAGCCAAAGCAAACGTATAATATGCATATATTATATATACACTTATACAGCACACACACATAGTTGATTTATTCACTCATGGAAGCACACTCAGTCCAGTACTTCCATTCAGTTTCATGTAATATTTTCTGGTATCTGATACAGAACATGATTTTCTGGATGTGATAAAGGTAATACCAGATACTGTTAATACTGTAAGCAGTTTACTGGAAACCTAGTTACAGTATTCACCACAAAATTTAACACTGTCTACTCCTATTCTAAACCCCATTATTATCTAAAGCTATTGGTATCATGGTTTATTCATATGTATTAACGCGTTATGAACTAGACAGATTAATCACATAAAACAAGACTCACTAGTAGTTTGAAATAAATGCAATATTTCACTAGTAGTTGGAAAAGCCAATTTATCTAACTGTTTATTCTAAAGTACTGTAACCTGAAGCATTTCTCCATGAATAAAAAAAACTTCATTGCAATCCTTTATACTCTAATGTTGTTTCTAGTTTCTAGAACACTTACCTTTTAATGAAGAATTTTAGAAGCTTTTGAGGTTGCTAGCTTTATATGGGAACTCAAAACTTAAATCAGGTTAAAATTTTTACAGAGGGAAGCAGTATTAGACAGAAGATGAATGCATATAGAAATCCTCCCCACTTAAACGTGGTCACACAATTGAATCTGTGGCACAGCCACAATAACAAAAAAACCAAAGTCCTTTTTACCTCTGTAAAGGTTTTACCTTTGTATTTTTAGTTGACAGACCCCACCTCCCTCTTCCTCTGACTTCAATCAATCCAAAAAGATATAGAAAGTTTTGATTAACAGAAATGAGAATTACTTACCAATTTGTAACAATACAGGTGTTACCAAAGCTGTCTCCATGGCATAACAAAATTCCCTGCCAAACATTACTGCACCGTGCATCACCCACAGGCGTATTGGTATCCGGTCTATGGATCCTTCACTAATGGTCTCCTCCCTACTTTCATTCTCCTTGTTTTCTGGTTTCTGAAGCTGTGCCACAGGTAGATCTTGAACTTGCATAGATTCCGAGTCAGCATTCTGGGGAGCCATTTTCATTACCATAAAAATATATATATATTTGTTATAGCTATATAAATAATACTACCATAACTCCACAAACAAGTTAGCGTTGTCTTCTCTTTCAGCTTCTGTTCCTCAGGCAAGTAATGCTTATATTCCTCTTGTACAAACAGGTGTCTTGCAACTTCTTGTATAGATATGAGACATTAAGAACGAAAAGCTATTTGGTAGGAATTTCAACATATGGCTTGCTGGTTTACTGTGAGTTAGAGTTAAAAATCCATAATTGCCATTCAGTTAATACCAGTTTCATAATTATTATTGAAGAAGTGCTGATGTTGTTATTCTTGCTACAGAGAGGTGGAAAGGCGACACAAAGAGGTGCTCCACTGTTAATCCCCATCGAGTGGCTGATTAATCTGCAACAAAAAGCAAGCATTTGAAGATTTCAATAGCATTTTTCAGGATATTGTGCCCCCCCTTAACTATATACCCTATTTCCTGCTTAATGCTTTCCATTGTCCTTGCCTAGTGTAGGGTCTTTTATTCCACATTCCCTCCTACCCCTGGACTTTCCATTGAAATGCAGTTACTCCTCATATTTAAATGATGTTAACTGTACTCGTAAGTTCCTCCACTTTGTGCTCCTACACGAAGCCACAGAAGACTATATCACTGTATTTGTCTGAGATCCTCGGGCACAAGACTAACAAATTCCAGGAAATTTAATGCAGGTTCCATTTCAGAAACAGCGTAGGATATTCCAGTACTATGCCAGGAAGATGATTCATCCATTACCATTTACTCACTGGCCACACAGACATCTCCGTTTAGACTTTTGGAAGTTGCCAGTTACTTTGCAGTAACTATCACACCATCTTGTAACGAAGATATTCCTCAGGCAAGCATGAGCAAAAATAAGCCATTAGGAATATAACTCTGAGGATTGATATTTAAATATTTAAACTTCTAATGAAGATATATACAGCATATGCATCCGTCTTCACTTCCTGCACACAAGACCAGAGCATCATACTTCCACATCCTATAAGGCTTCTGAAGTCCATGAAAGTAGAATGGTACAGTATCTTCCACCACACATTAAAATTACTAAAATATATTCCAACCAAGTAAGACAAGCTTCTCCTGTATTTCCCTGTCCTTTGTGCCACAAAGTCTAAGCAGACATACATACTGTATCATGTCAATCAAAATATGTTTAAGCACTTAGGAGAAAAAAAGAAAGCCTCTTCTAAAAAGTCAGATTACATAATGTTTGTACTGGAAAGATGCATATTCACATCTACGCACACAGTGTGACTGAACTCGTATCCCAGGACAAAACCCCTCGGGGGTATGGTTCCACAAGATGCTGGCTTTGGCAGCAAAGCTGGCCTAAGAAGTCCCCACGCTGCAGTTCACTGCCCCTTCAGTTGTGGCAACAAAAACTCTTTGTGGGCTAGAGAATAAACCAGATCATTAAGCAGTGAACCTAAAAATGAGCCTTAAGAAAAAAGATGACATGTTTGGGGTTTAAAGCACATCACAACAACAACTGTTTCAGCGTGACACTGTTCTACTAAAAGCGCAACACAGGAACATCACCTTGAGCACTCCCGCCTGCTGGCACCCTCCTTCAAGCTGTAGCCCCAGTGGGTTTATTGCATATATTTTGTTCTTCCATTCAAAAGCATTTTTTTTGGTCTGGGCTTCTTCTCCTCCCAGGCTCCCCAAGATTACTGGAGTTCTCAGATTTGATGACCTCAATAACAACTTAATACTGGAATTTGCTTCTGAGCTAGTCAAACCTTTAAATCACATGAGAGAAGTTAAAATAACTGAACACAAATGCTATAAGCATAGTTTTAAGTTCCAAGTTTTAATCTACAAGCATTAAATCACTCAGAACAAAAAGGACTCAAGAAAGCATTTCTCCACCCACTCAGAATTAACAGGAGGAGTTGAGATGCACTGCCTAGGGTTACCGAATTATGGCACAGACAGGTACTTATTCAAGTTCTTCATAAGCACCTTGTTTTTAGAAAGCTTTTTCTTTCCACCAGCCAGGGCTTGGATTTGCTAAGCTCCTGCATGTGGCAGAGTTCATTTGCCTCCTTCCAGTAGTTGGTACAGTGTTGAACTAGCATCAGGAGGAGAAGGGGTGCAATTCTCTTACCTTGCTTTGGTGTCTGAGGTTTCAACTCAATCCTTGAAGGGCTATTAGTTTATCATAAATATGAAGTACTGTGTGTATTAAAAAAACACACACACACTTTTCATAACACAAGTTCCGGGTGAATAAAACCTACAAAATACAGGTACCAAAGTAGGAGCAATTATTTTAATTACAGACTAGTCAAAATGTTTAATTGCTGGCAGTGTCAGGCAAAATTGCATTCAGTAGAATTTAAAAGTTTACATATCAGTTCTTATTATTCAGAAGTCATTCAGAACATGTGTTCTATTATAGACTAAGGGTCATAGATAACGCTCCTGTACAAGATGGCTTTGAAGTCCCTAGCATTTTCTTATGCTTAATTTCCCCTCCTGTCACTGTCTATGAAGGATTTAACTCAATTTCCCTAAACACCTCATTTAACAGGCAGTTACAGGATAGCAGAATGAGGCAACGGAGAGGAAGGCAGTTCATCACACCAGAATGTTTTATGATGCACTGGGGCAGCCCGCATACGCAAGCAGGATGGCACCAGGCTGGGAGCATTTGTCACTGGAAAGGATAAAGAGGCAGGACAAAAGAGGATATCTGAGATTTAGCCCATTTGAGCGAGACTCCTAAGGGATGACTGAAAAAGTTATTCTTGAAGTGGAAGATGATGGGGGCGATCAGATAATTTAAGAGACAGGAATAATGGATGATAGATGGAGGTAGACTTTGAAGCTGTAATTGACACAGATAAGAACAGTGTATTTTAAACATGCCAGAAAAAGCAGTTACAGTATTCAAGTGCAATAGCAAGAAGCACAATGGACAGGTTTTATCTAAAGGAACAGAGAATTACTGTTCCATTATGCCAATCTTGTGGTAAGCATAACGCTAGTCTTCCTGCAGCACTTTCATCTGACTCCAAGTGCATGTCTAATACAAGAGCCAGAGAATAACAAGAGCCTTTCAGACAGGTCTTCCAGTTCTTTCGTAAGTCCTGCTAGGTTGTGTTCATACTCATTTGAGACTGATCCAGATTCTGCTGTTGCTTTTTCCAAGTTCATTTTGAATTTGACAAGTTTGAATAGTGGCATTCTTCCTTATCGAAAAGGGAGACAAATTCATTTACCTGCTGGAAGTTAATATTACAGAAGCTTTTATGCAGCAAAGAACTCCAAAGTAAATGGCATCTAAAGAGGAGTTGGATTAAAATACCAAAGATTAAAATACCTGCACCTAGCACAAATTTTTTTTTCATGTTTGTTAGCTAGTAAAACCAAACCTTAATTGACAATATTTTTTTTTTAACTGTAGTACTGAATAGCCATGGTAATTTCCAATACATTCCCTTTACTCATGTGGTTCAAAGGCTTCATGGCGTGAAGAGTCCACCTAAGAAACATGTCAGCATTATTGTTATATTTTTTAAAAAAGTAATGAATTAGGCTTACATTTTATCTGTCATTCAAGCAGACCAGGTACTAAGACAGCTGGCATCCCTTGCTCAAACAGATGTCAAGAGGCATGGTGGCAAAAGGTTTCAGAAAGACAGCTTCCCTTTCATCTGTACCTTTCTGACCATGCAGCAGCTAAACAAAGTAATTTAAAAAATGTAAACTGGCACATGAGACAGCATTTATCTCAGGAAGCCAAGGCTGTGTCCCCCAATCTGCCATGCACTCTTACTATACTTTCCATAAAGTTTTAAAAGGCATTTTCATGACTAACGAAGAATGGAAAAATAGAATGAAGACTTTCAGCCATGGAAAAGGGTTCATGTTGGTCATTACAGAGGTTGGGTATGAAGATAAGTTTAGATACAGAAATATTCCTGATCTTGCAAGTGTATATGGGAGGAGGGGACTGATTAGACTAGCTCTTCAACCTAATTGCACATGTTTTACTTTGACCTTTGGCCACATTGCGACAATGACAAGACCTATAAAGTGGTAGTTAATATTTCAACAAAACAGGCGACTAATATATTCTGAAAACTAATCTGTAAGCAAAGTTTTTATAAAAGCTGCTCAAATTGCTTGCAATCTTATCTGTTATACTATCTATCTTCCATCTAGGCATAAGTCATAACATGACTACGTGAAGCACAAACCAACATGTTACAGCCTTGACAAGGCCATATCACAATAGTCCTGTGCCTCAGATCAGTAGTGTTCACAGACAAAGCACGTGAATCATTGAAGAACCAGAGGAAAACTACTGCCTTTCTTTAGGGTTTTCCAAAGAAGAGGAAGAGTGATACAGGTCAGGTTTGTGGCCCACAAAATTCAGTGGTTTTCTTTTCCCTAGCGAGCGCTAAGATGCTAGAGATGCATAATTGTCTAGCATGAGCTTTTTTTGTGCAACACAATGCCTCGGGCAAATGACTTTTACCACACTTCTCAGCGTGTTTTGTAAGTTTAGGACTTAGAGGTTGACAAGCAGTGTTTCTGTATTTGTGATACCATCATCCGGAGGTCAGAAGATTGGTAGTACACCCATCAATACCAAAATAAATGGGGTTAACAGTGATCCTGCCCAAATCTTTTAAAACTGTTCATTTTTTTAATTTTTAAATTTAATTAATTTTTTAAATTAATTTTTAATGCATGCTTCCAGATATCTCTTGCTAACAAAGAATAGGCATGTACTGTTCAACAAGGAACTAGATTTTCTGAACCAGTGCCAAAACATGTGACTTTAATTAAGCTATGGAGTATGCAGTAAGTTTCAGGTAATCACACATGTACTTTATTAAGTAGTAATAAAGCTTGGCAAGTAGATACAGTTAAATGGGCCCAACTGGATACCATGAGAAAATTTCAACTCTTTAGGAGGGCTTTCTTCCTCTGAAGCCATTAGGCAATCCTTAAGGCATTTATTGGGGTAAGAAACAATTAATTTCAACAGGGTAGGTGTGCACTAGTTACAAAATCCTAAATTCTGAAGGGAAAAATAATCATGGCCTAAGAAAAACTGGAATGAGCAAACTGAAGAGGATGGAAACAGTTCTGTCCAAACACTATTGAATATCTAAGGGAACAAGGTGGGGACTGAGCAGAGGCAAACTACCCCCTTCTCTCATCCTGGTCTTTAAAGTTTATTGCATTAACTTCCAGTAACTTACCTAGCCATCTCATGTCTTCAAGGTCTGCCTCTTCCATTATCATTACTTTCTTTTACATGCAAGTATACGGATAGATCAAAGCCTCCTCAAATCATAGTCAAGAGCTGCATTCAGTTTTGCTCCATAGGAATTGTTTTCTAGCAATGTAGGAAATACTCTAGCTCAAACAAAGATTCTACAGTTTAAAAGAATTCTTTCTACCTTCTTGGTGCTGAAAGGAAGGATGAGGAGATGCCTTGAGCCATCGTTGCATACAAATGTCTTTTCATTGTTTACCGCTAACTTCATAAGGGAAAATAGCTAAGAACCAAGTCTTCCAGAACATAACCAGGCTTTAATGATTCTGGTTACAGTTGTCATTGGATCACTAACAGATCCTAATGTGACATTCTGCATGACACATTGAGAAAAGCATAAACAACAAAAAACTAAGGTAGGTGCATTTCTTCATGAAATATTCAAATGTTTGACTGGAAAAAAAGAAGCATAAGAGTCCAGAAGCTGCCAGTCTAATAGGACAAGATTTTTTCCTCCCAGAGTCTTACATCTTAACCCTCCTTCAATTCTTTAATGAGTACATCCCACTGACATACATGCTAGTAACCTTACTGTTTCACCTGTGAATCATGTTAGGCTGGCAAGCCTATAATTGCCCAGTCATTCCATTTATTTGTCAAATACTGAACTTTCTGCCAAGTTGGTTTATGCTAAGGTTTTCAAGTAATCTGGCCATCTCTTGAAAAGTTATCTAGACTGATTTAAATACAGCTTTAATATTAGCACTGGGGAGAAAGGCATTCTGAGTTTATCTGGCTTTTCCTCAGACTTAAGAAATGTTTGGCTGAAAACTTCTACCCCTATGTTGCAGACAAACATCACTTATTATTCCTTCTACAATTAAATGCAAAATGGACACTGGATTCTGCTTCAGCATCTGACTGGCTTGCAAAACAATACATCATTTGGACTTGCGCCTTTTCAAGAGTAAAATGGCATTTGGCCAAGGATAACTACTAATGTTTTGAGTTCAAATCCTCTGGTGCTCCAGCACGCCAATGGAGCAATAGCACGTTGCTGTGAAAGAGCAGCTCTTAAAGGCAAGGCTGCCCTTCATCCCTCTGCAAGCGTGGCTACACCACCTCACAAAAATTTGTCGATTCTCAAAATACATTAAAAACGATTCCGTAAGATGCCGATCCAACTGATTTTGTACAGATGACTCCCCCACGATTAATTTTATTCTACAGATCTGCCATGGGGACAGCAGCTTCCACTACAGAGGTAGTAGCAGCTGAAACTGGACAGATACTCTTTGCAGTACAAACCTGATCGCAGCTTCAAATTGTAACAGCAAACTATACTTTTGCTAGCAAGGGTAGTTTTGTTTTACAGTCAGCTGCTTGCATAGGAATATCACATAAAATACACTACCAGTTTATTATACTGCTTACACTATAGGCTTCTCAATCAGCTTAAGCTGGCATAAACAAGTACTTCCTCTAAGAGCAGCAGTCTGGTCTTCCTTTTCTTTGCCCCAGGTTCCTTACTCCCACCTCTTCCTGCACAGCCACACAAGCGTCTAAGTAGTGAACCAGACAGTGTAACTGATCAAGGTTGAAAACTAAGCTGAGAGAAACACATCCAAGAAGCTAAAAAAATCCTTTATAAAGTCAGGCTGGTTTTATCTGATTGCATGGCTGCATGGATCCATACCAACATAATGGGGGAAGAGAGGAATAGGGGCAGCTAGAAGTATTACTTTGGGTAGCAATTCCCAAAGCCAGTGTGAAATTGCAGCTCAGAGAGAAAAGTTGTCAGTGGGTCCCTGCGGCTACAAGATCAAAAAGCAGACTCACCTGCCCAGCTCCAGACGCCTCCTTTTCAGAAGGCAGAAGGATCTTCAGTCATGCTGCAAGAGCTACCATGTATTCTGCCTCCTTGTACTTGCCAGATGCAAGGCAGAATACCACTTGCTTAGCCAACAGGCAGCTATTTTCTCCCCAGTTGTTTTGCGGCTGTGTTGCTAATTATTAGCAGCTGTTTAAAGTAACAGAACTGGCCACAGGGGAAGCTGCTTTGGCCCATGTCAAGACTCAGAAGTATTCAGCCACTGCAGTAGGAAGAAAAGCATCTAGAAAACATACCTGGAGTTTTTGGCCCAGGTGGACAAGTGCAACTACTTTGCCTGAAGTTCAGCAAAGGGGCTGTATCCTTCCGTGGACAGATTATGTCGTTCCTTCATAAAACTTTAGACTCAAAACACCCTGTGACTTTTCAGAAGTACCATCATATAAGTGAGTCATTAGGCCTTTGGTTCAAGAAGGCAGCAATTATAGGCAGGTAGTTGTTTAAATTCCCATTAAGACTTCACATAGTTAAATGCAAACACAGATTTTCAGCTACTGCTTTCTAAAAACAGAACTGTATTAACTCTATCAGAGGGGGAAGACTGTACTTGTTCAGGAATAATTTAAAAAAAATGCAATTATAACACATATTACTTAACAACAGTCCCATATGTGAGCAACATTACTCCAGATCTTGAGAGGAAAGTCAACCTCTAATTTTAAAATAGTCTTACGTTAAACTGGACTAACCTGTTTTGAATCACTAAAAGCCTGCCAAAGGAAAAACGTTAAGGCTAACTGGGTGCAATAAAGAACCACATTTGACATGTCCTAACATTTAATCCATCATTCAGGTAATCAAAGGCATTGAAACACAACAGCATACACCAGCTTGTTCTACAAGCATACCGCGCCTAAGCAACCCTACAACTGACACAGAATGAAGGCTTAGATGAGATTTTTAACAAGTTCATCTTGAAACCTGAGATTGGTTTTAAAAAAAAAAAAGCCACTGGAACGAGCACAGTGCTTTTGCATCATGACCTACTTTTGAGGCTACCACACAATTTAGGCCACCGAAGCAAGGTCTGGGAGGGGGGAAATCATTCTGCAGCACGTTGCTAATGAAGACGATATGGAGCAATCCACCTCACACGGAGAAGCAGCATTTTTTCCACTTCTTGCAAAGCAAACTTTTGCCTGCCCTCAGGACTCTTCACACACTAATCCAGTTGACGTCTTTTACAACCTCTGCCTTGCTGTTGTTTAAGCCGGGGCATAACTTTTGAAAAATATACTCATCTAAGAGAAGCAAATGATTCTGGCAGCTCTCCTACTATTAAGGCTGAACATCTGACATCCTTGACTCCCCTAACAAATCCATAAAAATACCCAAACAACAATCCCCGCCCCAAATATAAGAGCAATATGTGTGCTGCTTCATTTTGAAAGGGTTAATGAAGACTCGTTGCACCCTTTCCTTGGTATGTATACAAAGTTCCAGAAATCATTAAAACCTGACGTAAACAGGCTTCCAACTCCAGCCCTGCCAATATTAAATCTTCCATAGGGTGTCCTGCCTACTTCTTTCCGTAAAGCATGGCCTTGACTAGAAGCCCCCCTGCTTTCTTGGGACCCTCTTTCCACACCCTTCCAGCTTAATCGGAAAATGAACAAGAATAAGGTTTTGGCTCATGCTGGAAGACGTGGCCATGCAGTCACAGATGGCAATCTGTGTGTGACAAACTCCCCTGATGGGCTTTTTCGTGCCCAGACATGCGGGGAGGAATAGAAAGCTTAAGACATAAGGTGGAGAGATGAAGGTCCTCGTGACATCAGGGAGAACATCTTTGCAAGACAGCACTATTTCCTCATTCTTTATATTTTGGAGGCCAATGTAGTTTCCCCAGCCTGATTATATTACTGGGAAAAAGACATAGGAAACCATGGGTCTTTATGAAATTACTGAAACAATTCTGGGAAGCCATCTTTTTAAAAGGGATCCAGAATTTAATGTGAGACAGACTTTATTCAGTAGATTGGATATTATACTGCTACCTAAAGGCACAGGCTGTTGCTAATATTAGATCAGATTACATTGTTAAATCACTGCTGCTGCTGTTTTTAGTAGGAAATACTTCGTTTTCTTAAATGGGGGAGGTAGCATTATCTGATTAAACTTATTTTTTGTTTTACTGCTAGGTAAAAAACTTAATATATGCTCCTGTTACCCTCATGTTTATTAATACAGATACATTAAACAAGTAATCAGCTAAGGTGGTATGGGCATAAATAGCAATAGAGAAGCCTTCCCAGCTAGCAGAAAACTGGACAGCTGGGACCAGTGTTACTGGTAAAACAGGCACTAAGCAGTTCCACACTACAGCAAAGACACAGGCATGCCTTATTCGTGAGAGCTGGATCTCCAAGTAGCATGTTCTACCCCCAAATTAGATAAAGGTTAAGGGCAAGATAAGCAAGCACTAACAGCTAAGTACTTTCAGAAACAAAAACCAACAACCTAGTCACCACATAAGCACAAAGAGAACTCAGACCCATGGGGATGGAGATCACTCAGGCCAGTGTGCAAATATGCTGTTATGGTTTGACACTGCTGCAAATAACTTTCACTAAGAAAATCCACTAATTTGGCCAGGTAAGCACAGTGAAACTTCAGTCTGGCACAAGCTAAGTATGGCTGAGTTTAGCATGCCCTACTAAAAGGGCATGCTACTCAAGTTTTTAAACTATGAACGCGAGAGTTACCTCCCATCGGTATTAAATTGGTTTGTTCCCTCTGCCTCAATGAGGTAGGACAACAGAGGAAAACAAAATTAAAGCTATCATCAGGGAACATCTTAATACATTACCAAGTGGATTAACTGGAACAATCTCACCTTCCTGCAGAAGGAAGGACAGTGTCTAACCCAGTGGGGCTGGTGATGCAACAATAATCCTAACTATCAGTACATCGTTGCCACTAGCATTTTTTTTTTTTTTTTGCAAGTTCTTTCACCAAGGCTGTCCTCCTGATTGCACAGTGTGGGAAATGAAGTATACCAGCACAACCATTTGCAAGTTACTTTCCAGAATGAGCAATACTTTCTCATAGTTGAGATTTGTGTTTTGCATGAATATTCATCCATAGAAAACAGTCAAGCCAGGACCGATCGCTTCGTCTGTAAATGCAAAGTTAGATATTCCTTGCAGATGTTACTGTACCTACTATGAAGTGTGCAATACTTTATTTTCATGTACTGGCATTTGAACTAATTATATTCACTGCTCTGAAAATTTGCAGGCTGGTTTCTTCAGGCTGTAAATGCTTAGAAACCCAAATATTGCCAGAATATGTATTAGACAATTAACAGAAGCTATTCAATAGATCAAGACAACAAAGAGCACAAGCATAGATCTTCATAAACCGACTTCCTCTAGCATATCATTAACGTCTGCAAAGTCTAATTCATTGGAATTATCTCCAATTACCAGTCCCTAAATGCATTACCATCATTCAGTCTCAGGACACTCTCTGTTAAAGTGTTTGAAAGCATCCATAGAATTTTGTTCACCCTCCAACAAAGATGAAGTTAAGTTTTGGCCAGATTTTACTAACACTGAGGAAATAATTACTCCCTCAGAGGAAAACCAAAACAACGCAGAAGAGGGTTTCTCACATTTCATATTCTCTGAAGGGTTTGTAAACAACTATATATAACTGGTTATATCATCTTGCACTAAGTATTCTCATTTTGCCTTCTTTGAGCAGACTCGCAGATCAAGTGGTACATCATCACTGTGATAGCTTGGTAATAAGCAACCGTTTACAGCCTAACCTGCAGTTTGAGCCCACACTGATTCAGCATGATTGCTGGAAACTGTCTTTTGTCAGTGTAAAGGAGAAAGATCCCTTCCCTTCCGCCTCTTCCCCACCCCAACTTCGCATAACTTCCCTCCATCTGGGCCAAGTAAAATATTCTAACATCCCCTGATGAGGTGTTAAATGGAGCTGACCGCTATAGTATTGAACAAGAGGAATAAAGGTATTTAGAGATTAATTTTTATTTCTTTCTTAATCCCTCCGTGGCATCCGAGGAGGCCTGCCTCCTTCTAATGCAGCCGTGCTGCAAAGGGTGCAGTAAAATAGCTGCTTCTCAGCCACATGACCTCAAGCCTGTGATGCATTAGATCATGCTAATAGGGGAAACAGCTGTAAGTTAGAGCAGCAGTTTTATGGTGCAGCACCTTTGGTAAACATCTTCAGTGCCTCCCTTTTGAAGCACAAGTGATTACAAACAAGCATTGAGAAAGCACGCTCCATAAAAAGTATAGCTAGAGCACTTGAGCAGATCCCTGCTCCAGTTTTTCAGACTGTCCCAAACACCAGCATGACAGACAGGTTTATGTTCATTGCCATAAAGTATAGCTATTTGATTTAGTTTCTGAATTATTTAAATAAACATTTGAACTGACCTAGCAGTGATGCATAGCCCATATATTTTAAGTAAGGTGTAAGATAAAGAACCAAAATTAAGAATCCCCTTTTAACACCAATAACTAATAAAATTAATAAATCTTAAGAATACCAGAGGAGTACTGTTCAGCCAATAATATGGATAAATCAGTGCTTAGAAGGGTTGCATCATCACACTGATTCAGACCATATCTACAGCATTTAGGAACACAATACAGTAAGAACTTCCACAAACAGTACTTCAAGCAAAGTAGGTGAAACATACCACTTAAGAGTTATACTTTCTAGGAGAAAGAAATACAGGTAATGGACAGCACTTTGGCAAATACAGTGTATTTATAAACCATCGGTTTTAGAAAATTTTAGCACAAGTAATGTGATTTAGACAGCTGGTTTATAAGCAGCCCTGTAGAAAGCTGGTGGCCACATTTAAGAGCAGCTTGATCAGGACATATTTTGATTTTGGACTGAACGAATGCTATTTTAGTAATGTGTTTTGCCAAGCTTATAACCCTGTTAGAACTGGCAGGATAAGATATTTACTGACACGCACACCAAAATAATAAGAGGCTACAAGTGCTTGGCAGTTGGACTCAATACATAAAGACCTGCTAGCAGGGAAATATTTAGAGGACGCAGACCTCTTCCATTTGTGACTTTGTAGAACTACAGAACATTTGGCAAAGGCTTGTCAGAAATTGGCATTTTTACCTAATTTGGGAAAGACTGTCAGCCACTCTCCTCTTATAGGATGCACAAGCTCCATCATCCATGCCACTAGCAGCATACATCTGGACCACTACGGGATGAGACTCGCAGCAGTTCTGTACCAGAGCTGAAGCACTTTTATAGTCAGCTGTTGTATCCGTGCAATCACTACAGCAGTTCTTAGAGCTGACAGTCACCTTCAGCAGGTGAAAATGAAAGAAAACACATCTCACAGTCTAGGTTTAGTCCTGTCATGTTCAGACAATTTGATCACGCTCTGTCAGTCCATCAACTTTTCCTGTATGCTTGCTGCAAAGTATCCAGCTGCCATCCTTCAAGGGAAGTTTTACATTATGACCCTAAGGAATCCTTTAGGGACAAAGCTGCACCATGAGATGGGGGCAGATCTCATCCATGCAGCTGTAAGCATTATTGTATGATCTAGAGCATAGATCTTGCACCCCTTTAAATCCCCACAGAGACATTTTCCAGGGGCAGAGTGGTTAAGAAGAATCAGCATAATGGTTTCGTCAGGTGCACTATAACTATTTGTTACAAGCCAGCCAGGGCTACCACAAGCAGGCCATGCAGGCAGTAGAGATGCTAACCTACATTTAACTAGCTTGAATATTGGTTGGCCTTACAAACTATTATCCCCACCCTCCCCCCCAAAAAAAACCAACCCAGCAAATGCTGTTTAAAAAGCATCTAGTCTCTCACAAGCATTTTCTGTTGGAGGTTACTATCAGATATGCAGCCTTAAATTACCTAAGACATCCTCAGTTTAATATGCTTTAGTGTGCGTAAGACTCTTTTCTTGAATGTTCATAAGGACAAAATATTTTTGCAATAGTTTCTACTGGACTAGGCAGGCTTTTTCTAGTAGGAGGAGAGTTTCTTTGCATAAAAAGGGGTATTTTAAAGTCAACAAATCATAGCCAACATTTAGTTGTAAGATTCAAAGTGATTGCACTTGAGTCATTTTCTAGATGGAGGCTTGCTGGCATAAAGAACATGGTAGTGAGAAGTTCAGCCTATACAAGCATGATTAGCTTTGTTTTCTAAACAATCAATCTAGTCATTGTTTGTTTATGCACAGCTAATTGCATAGCAGCTAGAGTACTTTTCAAGAGCATTCTCAGAGGCAGAATGAATTTGTGGTCAGATAATATCACAGGTATTTCTGTAGGTAGAGCTGCTTTAATACTTGCAGGCACTGAAAGCAGCATATAAGAAGAGCAGGACAATGAAGGAAGTGCCAGAATTTTAGTACACAGAAAAGCATGGTACTTCAGTGCAACAGCTGAGTTGGCAGGTTACATAGAGGATGTTACTAGACATCCAATATCCTCAGAAAGGTATTAGATCTTCTACTCAGAAGTGCATTCACTAGAATCAGAGACCAAGCAATAATTTTTCTCATTCTGTTACCCTGGATGGATCCTGAAGTCTCAAGCCAAGTGGGAAATTCAGTTGGGAGATAGGAAAAGTAGCAACCTGAACACCTGACAAAATAGGTTTGGTTTTGTGCCTTTATTGTTTAAAGAGACACCAATACACACATGTAGTTATTATAAGCCATCTTCAGAGGAAGGAAAATAAAAGGGACTCCACAGTCTATAGGAGTATACTTTCAATGTATGTAACAGCTACAACTTGAATTCAGGACCCCAGAACTGGTCAAGTGAACATAGATGAAGACTTTGAGTATCTCCTTTACATTTTTTAAAATGCATACCAACCACAGCTTGAAGAGTAGCAAGTGAAGTCTGTTGAGTGTTGATTTGAAGGCTAAACAGGAACAGCAGTGTCTTGCTCAGAGAAGTCTTCAAGATTAGTCTAACATGCACCTAATGTTAAGGCACCTCCTATCTCAGGGGCTGTATGGCTATTCACAGAACAGAGGAAGAACTGACCAAATTGAGAGCTGATCAATGAATGCTGCTTTTAATGCACTGAAGCTATCTGCTATGCATCTCAACAGTTTGACAGGAGCCTACTCTAAACTATTACACCATTCTTGAGTAATAACACATAGCAATAGCGTGGGCTTCATGAAGATAGTTAAATAGCTCTCCATTCATCTTCTGTCATCCACACACCTTTATTATGCTTCTTAAAGTTTGTGGTTGCACCACTGACTTTTTCTCATCTTGTTCCACTTGCACTCAGCCTGGCTTCACCTCTGCTGCTCTGCTTTATGGTAGAAGAAATACTGGTACAAGATTTTTAGCTTCTACTCTTTGCTCTGATTTA
>NW_008825153.1:600737-614250 GCF_000699105.1 Pygoscelis adeliae
GGCATACCACAAGCTAGGGCATCCTGCTCTTTGCTTTAAGCTTTCATTACTTTCAGGATCAGAGAACAGAAAGCATAATGGACAGAGTCTTCTCACTGCTCCTCTGGAAAGCTGAGCCTGACCTTACAGTATTCTAGATGTTACATTTCCAGCTCCCTGATCTGTCACTCCTGATGAACTTTTGGTGGCTTCTACTTGCTATAATATACTAATTTCTCCATTTTCAAAACTGAATTGGTGTTCATCTTCCAGGAGATGACAACTGCCCACAGCAGCAACCCAAGCAAGGAGCATCGCTAATCACATGCAGAGGTCAGATAAAGTATGATGTGAGCACACATACACCTGGTTGAAGCTGTTAAGTGTTTTTGACTAGATAAATTTCAGAAAGGGATGCTTTATTTCTGTGGTGCAGAGGAAGTCACAGGCTTACATCTGTGGGGGGAAAACAGGAGGACAGTCATAATTCCTACAGAGGGATGAGTTGAAGTTGCAAAACCAAAGTCAAATATTTGAATGAATACTGCATATTATCTAATCTCATCTTTTCAAAAGAGTTTTAGGTCTTCAGACTATTTCTTTAAAGAACTGCTCTACTTTTAACTGAGTAATTTCTCTTATCAGTTTATTCTGGTACAAGATAGTGGCTTGGCTTCCAACCCAGTTCCCATGAAGATAGTTAACACTTACAGGATTCCTTTCTCTAACATCAGAACTAGCTAAATCCCATTTATCACACATGGAGTTGATAAGGGATAGCACATTTGCCCCTGAATTATTTCACTGCTTTGGGCTGGTTCCCTCACTGTTTGCAAAGTGTTTATAGGCAACAGTTTGTTGGAAATAGCAGACTTGTCATTCACATCAAGGAACAACTTTACTATGTACTTGGCTAAGTCCTTGAAGAACAGACAAAAGTTGCTACCTTGATAGAGTGATGTACCTATTAGTCCTAAGTATTTGAAGTGTTACACCTGCTTAAAGTATATGGCTGTTAAGAGCAGGCAAACCAAGAATATCAAGTGAATGAGGCCTTAAGCAACTGGCAGTTATCCAGGTCAGACTGTGGCAACATTAATTTTGCCTAGGATTTCTAAAAAGCCTGTTGCAAGCACTTTGGCATATTGGATGGCTTGTTATAGGCCTTCTCTGGTTTCAGTTAGAGACTTTTAGAATCAATTCTAGAAAACTGGAATTGCCTGAATTTGGTCACTCAGAAAGTCTTCCAGGAAAAATCCTACTCTGAAACACATGAAGGTATTAATAAATTAGCAGTTACATAGGATTTCCACAGGTCTTATCAATAAGCAGTAGTAGGTGCCATGCATCCCTACCTACATTAAGGCTCTGGCAGCCTTAGATGAAACCACCACAGAAGTGGGTAGGACACTCAGATGGACTTAGAGAACATTACAGCAGCTTCCACAACTTTTGCTATGAAGAGTAGCCGACTCCAAAATAGTATTTGTAAGTAGGGTTTTAAGAGCTTTCTAGTGTCGGTCCAGAAGTATCATCAGCTCATACTGAGAGCAGGCTTACTGAACACAGATCTTTAAGGATTGCAAAGGACAGTCTGAAATAAAAACAAAAAACCCAGCAAAAATTTACTCAAACACTGCTCCTGCTGGCAGGTTAACTAGAGAAGGAATTACATTTTTTCAGGAAGACCTGTGGATTATAGCAGAGAAGCAGAACCTAAGTCAGTATCCTGTTGAAAGCAGATATTCTTACTTTTGTCTTAGTGTTATACTAGAGGTGAGGATCACCTCGTGTGACTAATGATTCCTCATCAAGCACAGCAACATTCAACCCAAACACTTCAGTAAGCAAAGTATGCTGTACATAAACAAATTGAGCCAACTAGAAAAAGCTGGGGGAGGAAATAATAGAAAGGACAAAAGCCAGAAGACATGACTACAAGTCTGAAGGGCATGAGATTATTCTACTTATTTAAACAAAGGCTTGACAGTATGTTTCAAATTTAAAAGCTGTTGAAAGGACAACATGAAGTGATCTCTCCATCAGAGAAGTAATGATTGACCCAAGTTGTAACCAGGATTAAAGCATATTCTCTACATGCTATCAGTAACAGAAGTGTTATTATCCATCATAAGACAAAAAGCAGGTTCACTCCTTCCTTGCCACACTCACTGATAACTTTCTCACAGCTCTAAAAGCTCCTTGCAATTCTTGCATCTTCTTCAGTTGTGAGCACACACAATTGCCTAGCTACCAGGTTCCATGAAGGCACAGACATTCATATGTGCTGCATTTGTAGTTGTGCACCTTCAGCGATAACCAGGAAGCTGAGGAAGAAAACTATTCAATTCTTGTAGCTTGTGAACAAGAAAGTAAACTTAGTATTTGACTAATAAAGATCTTAAAGTTGATGCAAGTTACTGGTCAGCACATGGAAGTATTTGACATTTTACATTTTAGTCACTCAGTGAGGAAGCCCTTAGGGTGAACAATTTCATGGTTGTTGCAGTTTTTTAATGAAACATTTAGCTTACCCTTCTGGGCTGTTATTTTATTTTGGCAGCTTGACTGAGAACACTCTGCTTAGTCATTTTACTTTTCCAGTTACAGTACCAGCTTATGCAATAAACTAACATGTTTACTGTTTGAACAATCACCTGCCAAATTTTTGGGAGGAATAAGATTTGATTAAAGCAATGAGCAGTTAAGCATAACATACTTAAAATGTTTTAGGTTTTAAAAGCCTAAATAGACTTGAAATATCTTGATGTTACTTTGTGTAGCAGTCAAGATTTAATAGACAAAACAGGTGCACCACATCCCTGTTATCTCATTTAAGTGAAATGCATTTATTATCCTGTAAGAGCTTTAAGTTTTTCTTCTCCCAGTAGCAAATTTCTAAGTTCAACCTATTTCCTCTATAAAAATATTTCTGCAAAATAAGTGGGCATACTTTTGACCCATGAACTTCTCTGGAGAAGTACAGATCACCATATAGTAAAACAGCCATAGTTCAAGGTCACTTCCATTTTGTTTTAAACCTTTATTTTTAAGCCAAAAGAGACTTAAATTTCTTAGTTGCAATTCCACATCAAAACAGACATGTGACACATTGCTATCCTTAGCTTACATTCTGATTTTCAATCAAGTTGCAGTGAGTTTAAGTTAACTTAATTGGGGTAGACAGTTAGGGGATAACAAATTACTGATTTACTAGGAAAAAATAAATCCTGCAGGAAAAGAATTCATGTGGTGTCTGTAAAGTTCTTCCTACTTATACACACTGCAGTTCACACTGACTGCAGATAACCCAAAAAAGTTTTTGCAGATAACCCAAGAACATACCCCTGAAGTCCAGGGTAGTGAGCTTGCTGTGCGCCCTCCTTGGTGCCCTAAGGATCTTGAACTACACCATTTTATGGTCTCTGCAACCCAGGCTGCCCTTGAGCTTCACATTCCCCACCAGCCCCTCCTTGTTGGTGAGAACAAGGTCCAGCATAGCACCTTTCCTCATTGGCTCCTCTATCACTTGGAGAAGGAAGTTATCATCAACACATTCCAGGAACCTCCCAGATTGCTTATGACCTGCCATGCTGTCCCTCCAACAGATGTTGAGGTGGTTGAAGTCCCCCATGAAGACCAGGGCTTGTGAGCATGAGGCTGCTCCTATCTGCCTATAAAGGGCCTCATCCACTCGGTCTTCCTGGTCAGGTGGCCTGTAGCAGACGCCCACCATAATGTCATCTGTCCCTGCTTTCCCTTTAATTCTGACCCATAAGCTCTGTCAGCTCCTCATCCATCCCCAGGCAGAGCTCCATGCACTCCAGCTGGTCATTGATGTAGAGGGCAACACCCCCTCCTCATCTCCCCTGCCTGTCCTTCCTAAAGAGCCTGTATCCCTCTATCCCAGCACTCCAGTCATAGGAGCCATCCCACCACATCTCTGTGATGCCAATAAGGTCGTAGCCCTGCAGGCGTGCACGCGTCTCTAACTTCTCTTGTTTATTCCCCATGCCACGTGCGTTTGCATAGATGCGTTGAAGTTGGGCCCCCAATGAAGCTGTCTTACTGGCTGGAGTTCCTTTGTGCTGCTCTTCAGGCGCTCTCCTGCTGACCTGTGATCCTCCTCCAGGCTCTGGGCATCTATTGCTGGCCCTGGCATCAAACCAGTAGCAGTGGGATGGACTGAGGTTCCCCCCCAGGATCTCTAGTTTAAAGCCCTATGAAATTAGCATACACACAGGTTTCCCCAGGTTCAGTATGAAATGTTGATTCCTACTGAAGAAAACAGTGCAATCAAAACAGACTCCAGTTTACTTTAGAACACACATAGGGTAACATACCCAGCCATCTGGGTAGGATCTTGAGTGGCCTGATCCCAGAATTCTTTGCTGGATGGAAAATAAACTGAACACATGTATGTGTCTTCTCACATGCTTTCTATTAAACCTGCCTACCATGAGGAGCAGGTGTGACTACCATTTGTGTGATTAAGCTGATTTCAGAAGTGTTGGTAGTTATACACTAAAGCCATACTCCAAATCCCACTAGATTGTGAACAGTGACACTTGTCTATCACTTTGGATACATCTTCCCCACATATGCTGTGAGTGAAGCTGTGCACCTAACTGATGAGAAAAGCTACCCATACTTTCAGGCTTTCCCTGCACAATCTGCAGTTTAAGTCTGTGCCTAACCTTCTACTCTGGGGAATACAGATCTAACATTAAACTACAAGCCCAGATATAAACAATTTGAGATGTATTCATCAGTCATGTAAGCCTTCTATATTTTTATTCTTTCCTGCAAGGCTGGAAGGGTGACAGCATTATTAGAAGCCTAAACCCTTTCAGATGCAAAAGAGACAGACTTGTGTAGCTTGAGTCTTAGCTGCTCACATCAAACAACTTAGAGCTACAGTTTGTCCTGTGAGGCTAACAAATTAACAGAGAAAAGTTCTGGACTCTTGCTTGCTTTATCAGATACGATGGAGCTGAGAAGTTTCCAGCCTTGGCTTCCTGGTTTGCTCTCAGTCTAGTCCAATATTTTAAAAATTTCTTCAGTGAAAGCCAAGAATTGGCCAGTATTCTTATTGTTATTTGAAAAGATATCACTATTAACCAGACAATTAAAGAGGAAGTTATTTAATCCCTATATCAACAGCGATCAAGAAAATGAAGCATTATAATGGCACTAGCATAACCACACCAGGTAAGAATTAGAAAGTATGCTGGACAGTCATTGAAGCAAAAATAAAGGACTATTTTTATTTAGTATTTGTCACTGGCAGGCTTCCACTAATTTTCCAAGTTTCAGTTCATTAATATTGCACCTACCTGTATGCTGCTAGTGGAGATAAACAAAATGTTGCTTCCATTTGCACAGTACTTCCACCCTGACCACACTATTTTAGGTGCAAGATAGACAGTATAGTGCATGGTGGTGATGTTATAAACTGAAGTTTTTAAACACATTAACATTAGACTCTGCCCTTATTAGACAATATACCCTTAGTATTAAAGCTTGGGGAACTATTACCAACACCTCTCCTAGAACACCTTCTCTAGGTCAGACTATTTTTTTTCAACCACAAAGCAATGTTACCAAGAATGCTTGAAGCACAGAACTGCAGCAGCTTTCTTACTCATTTCCTAGAGGCAGGATCTCCAAATCATTTGGTCTGCAGCAATTTCTGCATGTAATGTGAACTCTTATTCCCTACTCAAAGAATTTGTCTTTTGTAAGCTATAGTGTATTTTCCATCTTAGTACAGTAATCACTATGTAGGACTTAAAGCTTTGTCTAGTAGGAATGTTTGACCATGGGCCACTTACCAGCCTGTGGCTTTGTCAGTGGAAAAGCCCCTAAAAACTTGAAAGACTGGTGAATGCCATCAGGGACATTGCAATTACTAAATTCCAAGTAGGCAGAATGAGTTTGTGATCCACACTCAAGGCAACTTGTCGTCACATTCATTGAAGGATCCTGCAAGTGAGATATTCAGAAATACCTACACAGACTCCTTACAAAGCCACTCAGACAGCGAGTCTGTTGACCAGAAGCTTCTGAAAGAGGCTGAAGTTAAGGGAACAGTGTAGCTATTATTGTACCAGTGATAAATTTAAGCATTCATTACAACCAGTTATTCAGTAACCAGCCTTAACACAGAACTGAGCTCTTGGAAAGACTGTTAATTTAGGAGCATAGTTAATGAGGAAGAGAAAGCTGCTAAGTGCAGCTCAGGGAAATACTGTGCAGTGTTGGGCTGCTGGAATGAGCTGGAAGTTTGTAGTCTGATGAACACTTATTTTCAGTGGTTTGCAGTTATTGAGCACTGTTTATTTTGTGTAAGTGTAGCTTTCCATGAAATGACTTGTACAGAGGTAGGAAGATGCAAAGAAATCTGTTCAAAGAGTACAGAATCAAGTTTATACTGAACATCCCTGAGACACATCAGGTTTTACATAGACAAAGTGATATTCATTAGATCTAGCCATGAACAGGCTAAGAATACCCTGAGACAGAGTAGTAAGGCTCTATCTTAAGTCATCACACCAAAGACTATTACTTGCCCACAAGTATATTCTACTGTTTCTAACTCGTAGAAGAATTACTAACAATTTAATAAAGCCCACTAGAGGAACAGGCATCTATGGAAGATGCTAGCACAAGATTCACTGGATGGGAACCCGAACCCTTTATATATAGCTTAACTGGGGACTACTACACAGTTGAAAGGCCACAGTAGATATACTTTTATCTAGCACTCCAGTCCAGCTCATATGCATACAAAGAAGATTAGCATTCCCACTAGTATTATAGGGTCAAAAGGCTTATTTTCAAATGGCATCCTGAACTGTCACACAAACTACCCCAGAGTGACCATCTGGAAGAGGATATGTTATCTGGTTCAGTGCCATTTCTCCAGTAGACTGAGATCTACTGTGCAGCTGCATATTGAGAGTTTTGAACAAGACCACACCTGGAAGACAACAAATTAGAAAGGTGATTTGAAAGGAAAGCAGCACAAAAAGCTCCAACTGTAAGGCCAGCAATAACTGTAGGAACCCAAAGGGTACAGATAACTGTCAGATCACTCCCCTTTTCAGCGCATTGAAGGAGCTAAGTGTTTTGACTTTAAGGCTCTGACAACCATTGTGAATGGCAGACTGCGCCGCAGAAGTGCTACAATGTTGGAAACAATCAGGGTAACTCCTGCACTGAGAAGCATAAGCCTCTTCCCTCTCTCACACCGAAGTTAGGAGCAGAACAAGAGCCAAGAAAAAGAACAAACCTACATCATGAGCTGATTCCCCTAGATACATTTCCAACAGCAAACAGGACATGTGCACTAGATGTGTTAGTGTTAAGTTGTACATTTGTTTTGGGTTATTTCTGAACTCTGGGGAGTTAGCTGGCCACACTACTCCAAGGAGCAATAGTTCAGACTGTCAAATCACTCCTCTGGGAGTACCCAGAGCCAGACTGCACAGGCCAGTGTACTTGCTCAGATATTCCCCTCGTAAAAGGGGAGGAGTATTTTTACCCTGCATGCATGCCTTCTCCCTCCCCACAAAAACAAACCAAAACCCTGAAGCTCTTGTTACCTGGAAGCAAAGATCCAGCATCAATACTACTTTAATAGTTGCTTCCTGTTCCTCCTATTTGTACTCCCATATGATTGATAAGCAAGTTGTATGTTAAACAGTGCTCGGATTAAGTGTATTCTGGAAGACCACCTGCTGCATATAAGTGATGATAGGAAATTAAGTGGCACAAAAATCTGCCTGTCCTGTAGTCATCGCTTGTTGGGTTAAGCCACTGGTTCTGGATGTGGTCCAGGAAGACTGATCATATATTCAAGGACAGAATGAAGATAATGTGACATGCAGTTGTGCTTTTGTAGAAGAGCACTTTGGGTTCAGCCCCCAGTTAGATCATTTATTTATCTGGCACCGAAGGGTGATAATGGCCTGTTTTCAAGTCTCCAAAATAAATGAACTATACTGCATGCAGAAGTAGTCCAGGCCAGCCAGCAGAGGACAGAAAATATGTAGGGTCAGCATAACACTGGTTTCAATTTCAGTAACAAAAACATTAGAGCTCTCATTTAAAACAAGATGAGGAAACTAGGTTCTTTCTCCGCTCTGCTAAGAACACCAGTCTTGCTCTCCCCAGAACATTGATAAAATCCACCTCGGATACAGTTCAGCAAAACAATTCAGGGGTAATGCTTTCCTGCTGCTGTTCACACATTAAGATTTTTAAAAGCATCTTCACTCTGTTCCTTCTGGCTAAGTTTTGTTTACCTCCTACCCTTTTATGCCTTGCTACATGAGTAGCAGCTATTGACTGACAATTTCAGTCTTGCAAGGAAAGTAGGACTCAGTCCACTCCCAGAGCACCTCAGGCCCCCAGATGAGTCAGTCTTCATAACACTGCAAAAGAGACTGCTAGTCAAGCCTAAAGTGTCAAGCCAGCCAGGTGTCCTAAAGCTAAAGCAACTAGTTTAATAGCCTATATCCTTCATAGATGGGAGTCCTGGAAAGCAAGTCTTCCCCAGCTCTAGCTGGGTTTTAAGAGTTTTATTCGTTGCCCACATTGTGGAGACCAACTTCCCACCACCTATATATTGACATTCATGTTCGAGCAGACTACACACCAGTAAGAGCCAAACCAAGGTCAGAAGCAGCTCCTAAGCCAAACCAAATTATTACCCAATGAAAGCTTTGCAGCCTGATGCTTGCCAGTCACTCACCAAGAGCAAGTTTGATGAGAAAACCTGGCTGCTTCTCCCAAGTTGTTATAATGCAGTATGCCAGCTGCAGCCTAAATGACTTTACAGCACTTGTTGGAAATACCAGCACTAAGGGGCTTTAGTTAAGCTACTGTGTGCCAGTTTCCCTAAGATGGCAGTTCACAGCACACAAACCACTCTGACTCAGACACTGCAGTGCTCTGAATCCATTGCTGAGATGCCTAGAGTTCAGCTTTTAACTTGAGGCAAATTCAGTCTCCAGCAACTCTATCAGAGGTCTAGATTTAATAGTATGAACTCAGCTCTTTTTCATGCAGAGTATCTTATTCCACTCAGATGCATGAACTTAATACAGAAGCATAACAGAATAACCAGTTTATTCAAGATAGCAATAACTATTCAGTGCTTAGCATTCAACAGACACTCAGTCCCAGCTGGAGGACATAACATCCTTTAACAGTGGAAGTTTTAGGTGGTTACTCTGAGTAGGGCTGTAACCCAAATGCAAGATGTGTGGGTAACTAACAAGCTGCTGACTCTAAAACAGTCACCTGACCAGCAGCAGCTTACCAAAAGCATGTAAAGTCTTTAGTTCACAGCACAGAGCTCCACAGCTTAACAGTGTCTGCTTCCAGGCTTGGTTTCTGGGCTGCCCAGGATCTCCCATCTGGAAGGTGACTCTCAAACTGAAACACCAGCTATCTGTCAAGCTACACACATGGTGTCACTTATCCCGACAGCAGGCATTCTGCTTTCTGGCAACTGGATTTGCCACAATCATTTGTATTTTCTGCTTCTGTATGGTGACTTAAATACACAGCTCTGCTAGAAAGTTTATTGGACTCCTTAAAGCAGTTACTGGACAGGAGTAATGCTCTGCTTAGGAAGAGTATTGTTTCAAACACTCATATCAGTTTAGCACTGGTATATTAAGCCAAGTGACAATCATTGTACTCTGTATTCCCCAAGTTAACCACACTGTTGAATGGAAGCTGTTTAACAAGGCTGACAATGTGCTGCAAGTTGAAGGACCAGGAGCTCTAACAGAATAGTTATCAAACCAGTTAAGCCTCCTCTAATGGCCACAACTGTGCACAAGGCTATGCCATTGTCAGTATAGTTTTGATGAATCTTATGCCTATAGCTGGAATAGGTCACAGCCTGGGATCTTGCAAGTATTACAAGTAAAGGTCATGTGAGTGACCCTTGCAAAACTAGAACACAGCACAAACAGTTCTTTGTGTTACCAGTTACTGTGCAAGCTGATAAAGCTTCCCCCTCCATCACGACAGCCTCATCACTTCCACAGCAGCTCTCCCATAAGATCAGCTGGAAAGCCCCATTTCAACTTGAGTGGCTTTACCTCTGTTCAGCATGCTTTTACACTAACCATCACATTATAGTCAGTTTGAAGTGCAAGTGAAGCTTGTTTCTTATCTCAAGCATGACACCACTGCATGTGTGCTGTTGCTCAATGCACACTGCTTAATCAGTTGATGCAAGTATTTTAGGGTGGCTTCTATTGTTATGAGTAACAGCAGAGGTACAGACTGCTAGTTAAGCTCAAAAAGAACTGCCAGCTGCAGCTTCTTGTGATGGGTGATATGAAAGGATTTCACTGCTTTTGCCTAACACACAAGTAGAGGTGCTCACAAACTGTGGGCAAAACTGGCTGCCTTCTCTAGGAATTTAAGCCATGAGGTGTTCAACTAAGAACAGCAGTACATCATAGGCAGAGTTTACAGATTAAGCTAGACAAGATCAAATGCTACTGTGTAAAGGAACTGTTTATCGCTTAAACCAGTGTCTGCTGAAAATACTGAAGTGTTACATGCAACTGTATTCACAACTGCAGGCATTATCTAGCAGCTAGTAGGTCATTTCAGCCATCAGCTTCCCACGTAGGCATTTATAAGATGCCTCTCAAAGCTTAAGCATCTTTTCTAAGCTACTCAGTTGGCAACACATTTTGACTTCAAGAAGGTTTTTCCAAACATTAGATGCAGTTTCACTGGTGAAATACTCTGCAGGTACCTTCCAATCTTAGTATTCTCATAGCTTTTAGGAATGATCATCTAAAACAAGTTTATACAGGGATGGAGGCAGAGTCCACACATTCCAGCCTTAGCACACAAGCAGAGCAATATTAAATTACCAAGACCTAACTTTCTAGCTGTCAGTGAATCCAGGACTGGAGTGAGTTTAAAGGTAATGAACCTCTGAGGTCACAGCCTTGTGAGATGGGTCCAAATTCAGCCTGCTTTCTGTAAGCTCCTCAGAGCCTGTATTTCCACATGGCAGAATAAAGGCAGTTCCTTCAGAAAGCTCCTCAAATAGGCTACACACTTGCTTCAGTTTGAAAAATTTAGGTCACGTACTTAGACATACAAGTATGCATATTGTTTCAGTCAGAGATACACCATGCTTCATTGGAAGCTATGTAAATATTCCACTTGTGTTTCCCCACTGAAAAGGCAGAAGAACAAAGTTGCACTTCATGAATTTTGTTGTAACATGACACAGGAGGAGCAGCAAGCTCACCAGCCAGGTCAGTCTTCTAACCACCCTCTCACCACTAATGAAAGCCACCTCCAGCAGAAGACATCCTCCCTTGTCAGCATAAGGCAGTACAATACAAGTGTATTTAAAACAGACTGAATTGCTAAGGCATTTCAGCTTTGAGGGAGAGGACTGCTTTCGATTGCAAGCAGTCCCTACAGCATCCAAACAAGATCACATCAACAGATACTGCTCATTCCTTTCTCAGTGACAAACTCCCAGAGAGCAGCAGGTTCCCGCAGGAGTTAACACGCATTATGCAAGAGGGTTATCTATAGAGCCATATGTTTTCAATTTTACTGAAGATGCCTCAGTCATACATAAACTGAGTGCAAGAACTGCTATCATTTCCTTGCTCAGAGAGGCATGAGCCAACCCATGTAAACTGGCCTCTGATATTACAAATAGCTAACTAAAATAGAAGTTGTTCCACTGATCCCATCCATTACATCATGGAAACTGTTATTTTGTCATGAAAACTCCCTTAAATACCCAATTTAATCTCATTAATACAGGAATGAAAGTCTCACTTCCAAGACAGCAGCTGCCACTACCTTTGACAGACACAGGAACTCATAGATGTTTCTGGATGCCTCAGAGACTACTGGATGCAGTTTTAGGAGCTTAAGGTAGTGTCAACTTTTCAAACTTACAGTAAAAAGTACTTCTGGAAGCATTTATAACCAGAGTGTCAACTGAAAATTACCTTAATCTCTTATCTGAAGCCCTTTTCCTTATTTAGGAAGGGAAAAATTAGGCCTGTTGAACATTTCATCAATCCAGTACAATCATTAAACAAACCAAGCGAGGAAGACCTTATCTTTTGCAATGCTGGTGTGGGGGCATACGCAAGCTATGTCAGTGCAACCACATCAGCAGCCACTTCTGCCAGATATTTACAAAAAAGCCTGACTTCTAGAGGGAAACAGAAAGTATTCACCAGCTCTTTCTTTGAGCTCAAGTGCCTGCTCAAGCCATATTTCATTAAATATTTTAGTAGCACAGTCTGATCAAGGCAGTGGAACACAACAGATCATACTGGAGCAGTTTTTACAGAGCAGTAAGGATACATGCTGTAACAGTGCAGTTTCTTCTCATGAATCCTCATAATGCTGCAGTTACCCGTCTGTGCTGTGCTCTGCACTTACAGTGCTGCCTATCCCTGTAGGTCCACTTCTTGTAACATCTCTCCTTTCCTGAAGGAGAAATCACCTCCTCTGTCCAACATTCAACATCCTGCAATACCTTTCCTATCGTTTCCCATTTGTAATTCACTGCATTAGCCAAGCTCTAGGAACATTGGTTCACTCACTTCATCCAGTGCCAAGTCAGAGCCTTGGCTAGATCTTTTCCTCTCCTCCTTTTTTCCCTCTATACACAGAGAATACTGGAGGCCAATCACTACAAGAGAAAACTGCCCCACAGGGAGAGTATTTTTCAAGGTCAGACACAATTTCTGCACCTGCTAAAAGTGCTAAATTAAGGCATCTTATAGTTGCAAATCACTGACAACATGATCTTAAGGAAAACTGCAGCTTTCATGGAAGATTTAGGAGTTAAATGCTAAGTAATTTCTTCCCCCAGTACTCTCCCACCATCATATCAGACTAGGTGAGACTCAACTGTTTTATGGTAAAGTATTGAGGTCAGGTTACAGATTAAGTGTGGAATTATTCAGATGGCAGACTAATGAAGTTTAACAGTCTGAAAAGCTACACTAATTTCCATCTTTGATCCCTCTGTCAAGTCTTCTTCCAGCATACTCACCACCCAACATAATCCCAAAGGGACACTCAGCCACCTCTTCCTCATCCCATCTTCACCTCATTAGGACTCCCTATCCCACATGCCCCAGCCAAGCCTCTCCAACCCCACCTTACTCATCCTACCATTCATTCCTCATCCCTTCCCCAACCTCTGCAGCCCCGCATCTCCTTTGGCCCAATCCCTCACCATAGAGCTCAACCCTTTCCAATTTCCACCTCTGCAGCCCCATGTCTCCCTCACACCTGTCCCTCTCTCCATTTCTCATCCCTTTCCCCCCTCTGCAGCCCCACATCTCCCTCACCCCAAAGCTCCTCATCCCCTTCCCATCTTTGCAGCCCCACATCTCCCTCACCCCAAAGCTCCTCATCCCCTTCCCGTCTTTGCGGCCCCACATCTCCCTCACCCCAAAGCTCCTCATCCCCTTCCCATCTTTGCAGCCCCACATCTCCC
>NW_008825153.1:615065-634278 GCF_000699105.1 Pygoscelis adeliae
AGCCCGTTGAGTCGCCGAGCGGCGACCTGAGGGCTGTTGGAGGCTGCCACCTGATCAGCCCCCACCGAGGTAGAGAGCGTTTTCCACAGAAACTCGGTGGCGACATGGCGTGGAGCCTCTGCCCCGTCCGAAAAAGTTGTGCCAAGTACAGCTCCAAATGGAACAACTTCGAAAGTGCTGGAGCGGACGCCCTTCCCTACCTGAGAGACTGCAAACGCGTCAGCCCCAAATCGTCGACATTTTCCTTCATCATGAGGAAAAAAATAACACCTTTTCCTCAGGAGTGGCCGCACGCGAGGTGCCATCGTGCCTCCCCGCCTCGCCTCTGCTGCGCAACCCCCGCCGGCGGCTGCGAGCCTCCTCTCCGCACGTCCAGCCCAGCGCTTTCATGGGCTGCGCCACGCCAGGCAGCCATCGCCTGCTGTGTGCAGGGGTGCGGTTGGCATTCGTCGCGGCTGCGATTTACAACGCTCGATACACAACGTGCAGCGACCCCCAGGAAATTAAAACGCTTCGGTCCTGACTGCAGCCGTAGTTCTGCTGCATCGTAAGCACCCCCTGCAAACTTGCCATAAAAGACCGTATTTTTTTAGCACAGGCGTGTGGGTTTTTATTCCCAATTACTTACGTCTCCTAGCCTTAATTGTGCTGACTGCATTGGGCAGGGTAGCGTAATATTTAATTTTCATTACTTAGAAAAACTGAGGATGCATGAAGTAGTGTGTGAGTGGCATGTAAAAATGCATGTTACGTTGCACAAGTGTAATTGTTTTCTGTTTCTTGACACGCCGTTAACTGTATATTCCAAAACAATTTTTTTTTTTATTGTGAACTTCTTTCTCTGCGGCTCGTGAATAAATAAACCACGAAGCATACCAGACTTAAGAAAAAGGAAAACCACAGAAGGCAAAATGGAAGAACTGTACAAATCTACGCACTATTAAAAAGCAATATGAATCTTGAGTCTAACAAAAATACTGCGATTGCAAGCCCTAAAGAAACAAAAACAAATGGCATTAATCTTTTATTCTATAATGCTATTATCGATATGTATTTATTTTTAGGCTAATTCGGGCCAAGGGCTGAAAAGCATGCATGACCACAATGATGCCCAGCTCACTAAATTAACCATCCTCTGGTGAGGATTCCCAAAGTCTGTTCAAAGAATGATGGTTTTTTTGACATACTACTGATGTTTATAAATATTGCGACGACATTGCTAGCTCTTTGGAAAAAAAACAAACAACTGGCAAAATAATTATCTTCATTAGCCAAATGGTAAAGATAAAGCTACCGTACTGACAGCAGCCCAGCGTAACACCTACTCTTGACAGTAAAACAACATCCATTGTATCATGACTGAATCTATGTAGTATAGCTTAATAAAACACCAATGTTTATTCCACAGAAGAAAAAAAATATACCTATATTTATAGTAGTAGAAAAGTCTAATGACTTGTAGTAAGAGAAAAGACTTCAGTGACTTCAGTGGAAATTATATGAGACCGTAACACAACTGAAAACACCGAGAAGGGATCTCAGGATGTGGTGGAGTTACAACTTCTAAGATGTGCTTCTTGTTACCCATAGATTTGTGGCAGCCTGGGCTACCTGATGTTTTGACACCTCGCTTTAAAATAACTGAACAAAATTACTTTTTTTTTGTCCTTTTGTTGCCTGCTGTTGTGGTGAAGTGTGGTCCTTACCTCGCCCTTACATTTTAGACGTGTTCCGGCAATGTCCAGACATGTCCAGACGTGTCCAGATATTTCTCCATTGTATTTCCTCATGTTATTTTCGCTTAAGAGTTGTTAACTGTCAGCCCTTAGCTGAGCCTAGAGTCATAAAGGGTAATTTTCCATAAAATAAACATTTTAGTTTAAAAAAGCCAATTTTTTATAACCAGAGAGAGGGGGTGGGAAAAACAAATCCAAGGAAGCAGACCCACCTTTTCCCTCTGAGGTTCTTACTCAACTCCAAATATTTAACCCATAATAAATAAATGCATCCTCAAGTCTTGGCAGGGAGAAATGAGTGTCAGTCAAGAGACTGATGTGCTGTCCAGACGTGTGCTACGTTTGCCCAGGAGAGGGACTGATGTGTGTGGGACTGGGAGAAAAGCCCCCAAACTGTGGTTGAGAACGAGGTTGGAGACACGCTCTCCTTCCCAGCATTTGTGAGGGTCTACCTTTAGCGGGTCCCTGCTCAGCAGGGTGGTGTTCATGAGTCCTGTTTCTCGATGCGACCCTAGGCAATGTGTAGCGAGTAGAGGCACTTCAGTGAGACCTTTCTCTAAAGAAAGCATCCAGAAGTCACCCTAGAATCTCTCTATGACTCTTATTATGCATGTTTCCATTTTGTGAGTCATGTAGTTGGAGAAACCCCCAAGGTTCTGATCCCTCACTTATCCTTGCTTTCACTGGTTTGTTTAGCATGCAGAACCCAAGGACTTTTAAAAAAAATACATCCATGGGACCTCTGAACACTGGAGAGCAATATCTTGATCTAAAAGCCTTGCCCTCTGTCTTGGCATAGAAATTGGAGCACGGGGTCTTCCCTATTTAATGAGATATGTTAATTAACCAGATGGCAGGATCATCAACAAGCTGCGTGCGGTGAGTTCTCTCTACTCCATTTCACAGGTACTTGGCTTACAAAATTGTTATGAAAATTTACCATCCAGCCAAGCCAAACAAACAACACCCCCAATATTATTTTACATGCGTGTCAAAAGAAATAACTTGCCGCAGGCAAAGCGGGTGAAGGAATTTTACAAGGCTGCGTCTGATCCTCCCTCTCCCCTCCCTCAGACAGTTAAAGAAATGTTTGTATGATGAAAGGGGTAAGGGAGCAGAGGACAGCTGGTTAGGAATTAATGAAATGTTTGAGCATTATCATGCGATAATGGATTTAGCTGACTGTTTGCCAGTGTTCAGATCTAGTGTGAATTGCTTTATATGAAACGCGGGGTTCCTAGATTATCCAAACCTCAGGAGACTGCTGCTGCTCCTAAACCCTTGAAAGCTGTGACTTTAAAAAAAGGTAATTCTGCATCTGGATGGACAAAAACCCACGGGATTGTTTTGACTTGCTTTCAGACTTAATGACATTTGACACAGCCAACTCTTAGAGGTGTCTCCTAATGGGGAGTGGCCATGGGTTTGGGAAGCCTGAGGCCAGACTTGAAGCAAATCTGAGCACCCAGAAGCCCAGGTGAGGTCTCCCAGCCAGGACACTTGTAAACAGGACATGAAAAATGAGTCTCAACTTTTTCATGTTTGGCCTGTAACTTATCCCCAGGGTATCTCTCACAAAGGGTGAGATATCTGATGGGAAACCAGTGCTCTGGGCTTGAAACTGCTGTTTATCCTTCTTCCCACCCTCCCCCAACATATGCTGTCATTAGACTGGAACTTTAATGGCTGTGTAAAATGGCCCTTGTCCCTCGATGTTTTTTTTTTTTCCCCTCCTAAGGCATTGGGATGCTTCTGGTTTCTGCCTGTCGGATGAAGGCCATAGACTTGCAGAAAGCCAACCAAAGACATTTTGTCTGGACGCAGACAAGTCATGGACAGCAGGATACTGCGTGCAAGTTTGTGACTGGGACCCAGACAGGCAGATTTGCTGGTCAGTTTAGGTTGCCTGTGGTAGCCAAAAATGACTTTGAATTCTGAGAGCCAACTGGCTTCAGGTGGGACCTGCAGGTATAGAGCGTGACCCAGCCCTTTGCCCTGTCTCGTGCCCAAAGCCCCAGTTGGCTCATGTCACCCTAGAGCAATGTCAACAGTCCTAAGCAAACAGGGCGGTGCAGGTGTAGGGTCTCTGCCTTTCTCCTGGGCTGAAACCTGGAGTAAAAGCAGTAGCTATACCTTCCCACACCATCCCCATACGGAAAATAAACGGCTCATGGTGGAGACTCAAGCTGATAGCAGTTATGTTGGCAAGATGCTAATACAGGCTGTAAGATGCGTTTGCTGCTGCTGCCACTTGTGAGGTCTCATCATGAGTTCATGCCTTGAAGAATGAGAGTTCCCTATCATTATTTTCCTGGTTTGCACAGCTAAAAAGTGGTATTAACGGCTGCAAAATTATCCTTCCTCTCTAATTTATGTGGCCTATAATTATCTTCACAATAAAACTGTGAAGAATTAAGCTCCAGTGCAGTTTATAGTTGACAAGGGATGACTTGACAGGCCTTCAAGAACAGTGGCTTTCAGTTCTCACTTAAGCCCAAAGAGCAGTTAAAATGCTGCTAGATAGCATTTGAGAATGGCAGGGCTTGTTCAGTTCAGTCACTTCTTCCCTTGCAATGGAGAGATCAGAACCTCTCTTTTTTTTTAATGCTATTTACGCTTTCTGTTTCTCTCTGCTTGGGCAACGAGCTGAGATTAGTCAGTTTTCCTTCCGAGCTGCCTCATACTAAACCATGACTATGATGTTTATGAGGTTTCCATTGCTGCACAGGGATATTTGTATTTTGGTCTCTCTATTTTTACTCAAAGCCAAGTTGAAAAATGGATACATTTTCATCGTATTGGGTTTGCAAAGAGCCAAAATCCTGAACCAAAGCCTGAAGTACAGGAGACTGTTTAAGTCTGAGATGATTTTCAAGTGACTTCATTCACATTAGCCTTACCCTGGTGAAAGCTGGCCGGTATTACTGCCAGTTTACACTGGTGAATACGGAAAAAAGATCAGTTAGTTTTCTGGCTGCACAAGCTCCTGCAGCCTGCTGGAAAGCCAACTTAACTGAAGTTTCACCGGAGACGTCTTTGTTCCTTAATGCTTTCTCATAACAACACAACGTTTGATGGATTAATCATAGAATCATAGAATCATAGAATCATTAAGGTTGGAAGAGACCTCCAAGATCATCGAGTCCAACCGTCAGCCCAACAACACCATGCCCACTAAACCATGTCCCTAAGCGCCTCATCTACCCGTTTTTTAAATACTTCCAGGGATGGTGACTCAATTTATAGATGATAGCCAGTTGGGCTAGTCCAGTGCAGAATAAAATATCGTATTTTATCTGGTCACAACACAGTGCTCAGTCTATAGCTCTAGACACTAAAACATGACCTCTAGTTAACTGAGCATTTATCCCTGTTCACACTGCCTTCTTGTTTTGCAGCCTTTTAGCTACAGCTGGATTCAAACTATGCAGGTGTTACTGGGCACGTCTGTTTTGATCACCCAGGTGGGACCTGAAGCCTCTATAGCCTTCCCGGAGGACTCGCTTTACTCTTTGCTCTGCTAAGGCCTGTTACAACCACGTGTTGTGATTTATCTCATCTCTCCCCTTGCCTAATCGGTCACATACCTAATCGGTGTTTGCAATATTCTGCGTCTCAGCATAGACAGGATTTCAAATTGTTTAGCCCTGTGTCATCAAAACTGTATCTGGAAAACCAGCGGCGTTCTCTATATTTTTGGAAAATCCTAGGAAACAGCTTAGAAGGAGCTACACCTAAGCTAGTGACTTCTGCAGCTATGACTCAGTGTTAGCAGAGGTCCATGAGCAGTCGCAAAAATAGACACTGTTGTGCTGACTATATTCAGGGTTTTTTTACATTCCCCTGAAAACATGAGTAACACTCACCTGGGTGATGGAAAAGCAAGTTGGATTGGCACTGGTTGGCAATGGGATGGAAAATTAGTATGTAAAGAACCTAGTGATTAAGATAATAAAAACTATGTTAAGAGTCTTAGGTGAAGCCAAGTTTTATAGCCCTCGAGCTTTTAATTGTGAAATTGTTGGCTCTCATTTTGTTTCTGAAATAGAAATCTATTTAAATGACTTAAGCAACCCAAGTTTCAAGAATAACCCTGAACAGACTGTTGTTGTAGTTGTGACTGAGAAACTGAAATGAATTGGGTGAATACTTTTTATTCTAATTGCTTGAATTTCCAAAAACAGCCAAACAACTGCAGACCCCAAAGTGTTTCATATGAAAGTAATTTTAAACTTTGAGGAAAAAATAAAATGCATTTCCAAAGTCCAAAGTTGATTGGAGTGGAAATTAAAATCCCCAGCAAAATACTGAGGGTTTTTTAGGGTTCTTTTAATCGTTCCCCCCCTAAAAGTTGCGTGAAAACTGACAAATTCACAGTTTTTGGAATTAACTCAAAACAGTTGTGTTCAACAATTTTTCCCTTTTCCTAGAACTGAATATCACCCTAGTCATCAATTTTCATGCAGTGTTTGATTTGGGAAGTCCCTCTACCTGAAGCACAGTGTGGATACTGCACACTGCTGTTCTTGGGGTCTAGTTTCACTTTACAGCTAAAATGATTTAAAAGCTAGTTTCCCCCAAAAGGAGAAACTTTTCCTTTCCTTTTCATCCGCTGATTGTATATGCTCAGGATGAGTCAGTTCATCGAGTTGATTTGGTGGGAAACCCTACATAAAAAAAGGAATAGTTTTCTGCTGGATAAACCACGCACATTGACTCATGTGACAGTCCTAAACCTTGTTTCAGCTTGCAGAGCCTGGCAGGTAATGGTCAGGCCCTTTCACATAATATTGTCTCTCCCAGGGTATCATAGAATCATAGACTAGTTTGGGTTGGAAGGGACCTCTAAAGGTCATCTAGTCCAACCCCCCTGCCGTGGGCAGGGACATCTTCAACTAGATCAGGTTGCTCAGAGCCCCGTCCAACCTGACCTGGAATGTTTCCAGGGATGGGGCATCCACCACCTCTCTGGGCAACCTGTGCCAGCGTTTCACCACCCTCAGCGTAAAAAATGTCTTCCTTATACCTAGCCTGAATCTACCTTCTTTTAGTTTAAAACCATTCCCCCTTGTCCTATTGCTACAGGCCCCATTAAAAAGTTTGCCCCCATCTTTCTTATAAGCCCCCTTTAAGTACTGATAGGCTGCAATAAGGTCTCCCCGGAGGCTTGTCTTCTCCAGTCTGAACAACCCCAACTCTCTCAGCCTTTCTTCATAGGAGAGGTGTTCCATCCCTCTGATCATTTTCATGGCCCTCCTCTGGACCCGCTCCAACAGGTCCGTGTCTTTCCTGTGCCGAGAGTTCCAGAGCTGGACGCAGTACTCAAGGGTAAGTCACCCTCCAGTTCTCACTGACCCCTATAAAAACAGCTGCACTTTCTGGTTCCTTCTCAAGCAATTTCATCATCTTCTTCAAATGCTTCCTAGATCTTCCCAAGGCTATGACATAACCTGCTGGAGGGGGACCCAGAGGTAGCACTGATCTTTTGTGGAGCTGTGTGTGGGAACACTGTGCCAATAGCAAAGAAACCAGGAAGGTAACAGAGGCGTGCTTTCCTGCTGCTCTTCTTACTTGGGCAATCCTATCAGTTCAGCAGCTTCTTTTCTTATGTTTAAAGGGAGCCTGGCGACTAAGCTCTTAAGTTAAATACCTCAAAGTCTCAGGGCTGCTTTGGTGGGACCAAAAGTTTTGTATTACTGTTTTTTTTCTCCTATTATCAGTGAATAAAATGCAACAGGGAATATTTTCTGAATATGTCGGAACAGAAATAAAGATCCTTTCTCCTTGAATGGGTCTCAGCCCATTTTTCTGCACTGGCAATGCATTTATGCTGGGTGCAGATGGATGCTCTCCATAAGGACGTCTTAGCACTCACCTGGGCCAGAGCACAGAAAGACAACAGAAGCTCAGAAGGTCACTATTTGAATGGAGATTATTTGCAACCTTGAGAGCAGACTCGAGATCATGGCTCAAGATAAAGAAGTTAATAAAACTGAGATGAGAGAAATTTCCTAGCATTGAGGTTATTTGGGAGGTTTAACAAGCTTCCCAGGCAAGCACTGTTGCTGCGGAGAACTTTGAGAAGAGACCAGGAGAAATGTTTTTGAGGAGTTTGGATTTTTCCTGTCAAGTAATCAGTTATATTTCTGCAAAAAAAAGGCCCTCCCCAGTCCCAATTAAACAAGAACTGGCCTGAATGGATTGCTCCAAATTTGAACGAAATAATTTTTTTCTAGCTGGCAAAAGTTTCATGTATTTTCCTCGCTCTGTTTTTTTCCCGTTAGTGGTTTTGGTCAGACCAGAAGCATATGTTGCAGAATCTGCCAGAAAAAATGTTTTCACAATTGATATTTTCTTAAATACCTTTCAAAAATTGCCAGTCAGCTCCCTTGGAGACAGAAATCCTCTCTTCAATGATGCAACAGGTACAGAGCAGACACCAGCCACCTCCCATTTTTTCTTACCATCTGTCAGACCCAAAGTGGAGACCTGCTGGTTCTGGCTCCATAGTTCACTCTATCTTTCTGCTCCCTCCTGAGATGCCCAGCAAGCCCATGACATTGCCTTTAAAGGTTTATTTTTCGACCCCTGATGAGCAACACTTCCCCGTGACCTCTCAGTGTGGTCTGGTGAGGCTGTGGTTGGAGTGTGGCTGGAGAAGTTCAGAGGAGTATTCAGGGACTATGGGGCACTAGACTGAGCTGAAATTTAGATTATTTTCTCCCAATAGCCCTGAAAATGACCTGTCAGATGGCCTGGTCCTTTCATATTGATCTTTGATCACCCTGCTGCACACACTCTTCCTCTTCTGAGAGAGGCGAGTGTATTTTGTAGGGGATGTCAGCTTTATGTCATCCCTTCTGGCTTGTTTTGAACTTCACTTCCCAGAAATGAGAGATGCTGCTGTACCGCTTCTCTTTCACTCCTTTCTCCCCTCCCTGCTCTGCTTACTGCTAACCAAGTATTCCCGTAAACCATTTCTTCTTACAGGTCTGTGCCTTGCTGTTGACTACAAACTTCCACCAGAAGTTTTCCTGTGGTTTAAGCAGATACAAGGTCTCTCCACCATGTGGATTTACTCATATCAAATACCACAAAATCCATATTCCAGATGAGCCACTTGCAAATCTCCTCCTCTAAGCTCTTATTTTAACAAACTTGCAGCATTTCATCCACTCCGTGATTTTGATCTCCCTCTGAAATGCAGCTGAAGCCAAAAGGTTTAAAAGTTGTCAGGAAAGGGGGCATACTGTTGGACCATCCTCACATCCTTAGAAAACTGGCGTAAAATTCAGAGAGGTTCAAGCCTGTAAATTGGAGTCCCCAGTATTTCCAGGGCTTGGAGGCAGAGGCTGCATTTGCACACCTGAGGCTGTGTTTTGCCCCAGCCCTCTGAGCTCCGTCTGAATTCTGCACTTGAAGCCAGGCCCAGGAAAAATTACAGCTGTTCAGACCTTTGCTTTTGATCTGTACGTGACAAAAAAATCAGAGCTGGTTGTAGCAGACCTCTGGCAACCGTGCTGTTAATGACAGGAAGAAAGTGAAGCTGTTCAGCTGATCCATGACCATTTCCAACTCAGCCTGGGATATATAATTTGAACCGCAAAAAACTTCAAAAAGATTTCACGCATTGCAGGGACGGATATTCCACCACCCGTCTCACTGGCGGTTTGCATGATTTACCTTTTTATAGATCAGAACTGGTGTGCAGGTGCAGAAATTCCCATTATTTTCAGAGTACAAGATAGTTTCTCTGTGTGTGTGTGTGTGTGTTGCATTCATTGACTTTACTTTCTCTCTAATGACCTATGAGTATCTCTTGTCTCATGGAATTGAGTGTTGTTTGCTTGTTCACAGTTTCCTTTCCTTCCGTTATCCAGCAAAGAAAGTTTGCTTAAGTGGCTTTTGTGAACTCTTTTAAGATCCCCAGAAGGATGATACAGGAAACAGAGAGTTTCCTTTCTATACAAACTTCTAGGGTGTTCCCATAATAGCCTGAAATTTATCTGCACTCAACAGCCTGCAATTGGACAAAAAATTAATGAACTGTCAAGGGATCAGGCAAAACACAATTAACATATCAGAGAGAGGAGAGCTTGCAATAAAAAAGAATCCTCCACTTACATAGCACCTTTTATCCCATGTTGCCAAACACTTTCCTTTCTGTTTCCAATTACTTTGCGAGTTGGCCATGCTTTAACCATTCAGCCTGAAATTTTCCATAATTGTTCCCTGCCTCAAGTTGAATACATTTTTCGGAGAGGAGTGAAAGGGGAAAAGTTAGGCAAAAAAAACCCTCTTAAAAAGGTGCAGTCATATTTCACTGGGATTGAGGCTAAAGAATTAGTTTTATGAATGTTTAAGCTTTCTCCCTCTTTATTTTGAAGAGCACTTTTGCACTGCAGGAGGCTGGAACAGGAATGAGACACTTGGCACAGAAGCAGTGCTGGGGATCAGAGTCTGTCACTGCCTCCGTGAAAATGCATCTGGATTTGTCCACATAATAAACTACAGACAAATTTCTACTTGAACGTATTAGAGGCAGGCTTGCACCTTGTTTTTTATTCCTTCTGACTGCCATGCCCGTAGTCTCTGCAGCCCCCTAAAAGCAGCCCCCGTAAGCAGAACATCTGGACAGGGCGCCGACAAAATGGATTCTGGTCTTTCACGATTTCACCCTGGGTGACCTGGCACAGTGGGTGAGATCTGGGAGGATTGTAGTACTGGGAGGGAGGGCAGGGCCTGTGTTGAAAGCTGACAAGGTAGAAATGTGAGTCATTAAAAGGCAAAGACCAAACTGTAAAGAAACAATTACTTACATATTTAAAAAAAAAAAAAATCAGATCTGGAAGGCACATTTGCCTGGTGGTTGACACTCCCTACAAAAGCACCGTGTTATTCCAAAAGTCTCCCATGAGATGAATAAACCTTGCCAGGAATAATCGCAGATCAGGAATTGTATAATTGCTCAACTAAATGCAGGCTGAGAACAGATAGGGAACCTGTGCCTTTCTTTTCCTGCCCACTTCCTTGATTTCAGGGCTGTGCGGTGCTCGGGACCGCTGTGGCTTACGTTGGCCGGAGCAGTCAGGACACCAGGAAAAAAAAAAGCTTCTTAGCAACAGCTTCACAGCATCTGTTGTTTTTAACTCCATTCATAAAAGCAGTTAGCCGTGCTGTAGCGAGGCAGGCCGGTACGCTTAGCATACTCATGTCTGCGAGCAGCAGAAAGCTCTTGACTTGATCTGAGCCGAGCGCCAGCAGATTTCATATCCTCCCAGCACTAATCCAGCAATAACAAAAATGGCTTTAAGCCACTTCAGACTCTAGCACTGCCATTAGTATTCTCCAGTTATGGAGATCAAAGGACTACAAAGGGCAGTGCAGCGAGGGGAATGAGGAGATGCAGGCAGCAGCTTCGCCTCCCCTCTTAGAGGGGTTTGGTCCATTTTGTCAAGCAGCAGAGACCAAGTTTGGGGAGCAGATGTCGCGGCAGCATGGCTTGGACGGTTCGGCAGCACACCGGCACTCCCACGTTGTGGGAGTCTGGGCGTTGCATCAGGCAGTGTTAACGGCAGGGCTGTGGTGCCTTTATTTTAGAGATAATTCATGGTTAACCAAAAATCAGATACTTAATCTGCTGCAGCCTGGAATGGCAGGTCTGTATGCAGAATGGCCCATATCTGCATGGCCACAGGCAGGAGCTGATGTGAAAATTGTTTGGGTAATAGCAATTAGCACAGCAATAGTTTTTATTAATTTTCTAAAACGGCTTGGGGAAATTCATCTTTTTTTATATTGGGAAACAATATTTAATGTTCGTCACTTTTAAAATCAAAAGCCTCGTGTTTACTGAGAAAGGGCTGTCTTTAGTGACGAGAGCCTACATTTCATTCAAGCCAAAAATTTCCTGTGAAACAGTACTATTGAAAGTACTCTCTAAGAAAAAGTAAAGAGGTTCTGCTATAAAACCTCATGATGCAGAGAAACTGAGGAGGACAGTTGATCTGGGACTTCACATACTGGGAAGGTTTGGAAACAAGAGCGTGGTGGAGCTCCAGTATGTTTGCCTTGCAGGAGGGAAGGTTAAAAGGGATTTGATCGGTCCCCAGAAATACCTGTGGCAGAAGAAGGTGCCAGGTTTGAGCAGGCTGTCTAATCTATTAGGCAAAGCCCTGCAAGAGCCATTTGCGGGAGACAGAAACAAGAGATGTTCCTGCTGGAAATAAGGATCAGAGGTTAATTAACTATAGGAACATCCTACTGAGGAAGCCATCCCTGTATGACAGCTCAGGGGCATTGCCATCAGATGTTTTAGGTGTCCGACTAAGCTGCTCACCACGTTGTCGTGGAGATAACCTGCTTTTCTGCTGATTTGGGAAGGATGCCAGGGCTCCTGCCTTAGGTACCCAAACCTCAGGGCTGTGAATACCTCCCGGGTGCCTGCTGGAGGACTGTGCCCTACTTTTGTGTTTCTCAGTGAAAGAGCCACCTCAAGTCTCTGGAAAAAAGCAAAACAAGGACGAATTTTTGCACTTCCACTACTCTGTTTTCATTTACAGCCAAGTTCAGCCAAACTTTGCATGTCTGTTGAAAACTTTTATTTCCTCCCCACTGGCCTGTTTCCGTGCTGGGGTGCATGTTCCTCTTTTTTTTTTTTATTTTAATAACAGTTTTGCGATTGTTTCACAGTCCACCTGTCTGGAGACAACAGGAGACTGAGCTGAGCACAGTCCACATGCAAACACCACTACATGAGGTTTTGGAGCCTGCCTCGTGTCCAGGGGAGAAGGCAGAAGACTGTGACAGACTTTCCCTGGCTGCGATACAGTGGCTTAGCCTGTAACTGGTGGCTGTGGAAAATTAATTGATGGGCTCTGTTTCCGAGGAATGGCCGGCAAGGTCACGATTTTGAGGCTGTAAGGGCACAGCCTTTTCCTACTTGCAGCCAGTATGCATGCCAGCTTTGCTCGTCCCCTCTTCAGATGTCATCAGATCGCTGTCACATGAGAGAACCGTGGGTGGGGGAATGCCCTGGCTGCTCGGAGCACAGCGCCATTGGCTGCCCAGCCTGTTTTCTTGCACGGTAAATCTATGAATACAGCCTGACGGTTGCTTGAGGTGTAACTTAAACCTGCTCTTCGGAGACACAGCTCCTGGCTGAACTCTCCTTGTCCCTTGCCAGGCTGAGCAAAGGAGTTTGTTTAAACCAGCCTTGAAGGCAGCGTTGCCCCGTGTAGTGGTGTGCAGGGAGGTGCATGATGCTGCATCTCTGCTGGAGGTACCGGCTTCTTTAGCTGCCCTTCTGCATCTGCTTGGTGGTGAGCCCAGCTGAATGGAGACAATTTGGATGCAAAGAAATGGAATTTTCTCTGGCACAGAAGCCAGAGCTGATTCCTTTTGGACATGGAGGGCCTGGGCTTGGTGTACATTGAGTCCTGTCCCTGGGCAGTTTAATCTCTCCAGCCAGAAACCTGTATGGATTTACACTTCCATATGCAACTGTTTGATAATCATGTTGCCATGGCTACATTTGAAACTTGCAAAAAATGTGTAATTTCATACATTTACATCAAAAGGAACTCCAGGACATAAAACTGCATAACAAAGCAAGCTGATCTCTCTCCATAAGCACTTTCCATTTTTAACACCATGTTATTGTACTCACTGGGGGTTTTTTGGTGGGGTGAGGTCTATGGGGCAGGTTTGACAGCCTGGAGGTCAAGTTCCTGAGGTCTTGTCTACACTAAGGCTTCCCCAATGCTGGCATCAGGGCAGATGCCCTGCTGGGGTCTAAGCAGCCATTTCCAGGGCAGCGCTGGTTCAGTAGCCACTCCTGCTGCCAGTCTGCCTGGGAGCTGCAGGGTACTGAGATCTTGTGCAATTAAAGAAAAGACAAAGAAGTTGAACACAAGGTCCTGGTGTGCCCAAAATGCAGGGGGAAGGACAGAGAAGGGGAGTGGAATGTGAGGCTCTGCTGAGGGATCTGATGCCCAGTCCGGTCCTTTTGTCCCCTTTTCAGCCCAGTTCTCTTATATCCTCTTCCCTGGCTCCTTGTCTCCTTTGTTACACCCTCTTCCATCAGGACTGCTCCTTATCTCACCAGCCACCTTGTCACAGTCTCTTTGATCCACTTGCCCCCAGGCTGCCTGCCCATCTGTCCCTCAGGTGCCTTCTCCCAAGTGCTCTCCTCCTTCTGATGGCTCCTCGTCCCACAAACACCCTCTCCTAATCCCACAGGCAGCTCTTGTCTTGGTCCATGCCTCCTTCTCTACCTCTGGCAAGAGGCAATGGGCAGGTAAGGGTTATTTAGAGAGGGGCAGGTAGCAGGGGTAGCAGAGAAGAGGCTGTACTCAGGGTACAACTTCAACCAGCAGCAGCTGAATGCAGTGGTGGATGGCAGAGATGACCCCACCGAGCATCAGATCTGGAGAGAAATTTGCATCCAGACTCTATCCCTGCTGGTTTAAACAGATTTTTCAGGAACTCAAAACTTGGACAGTTCTGCCTTTGGTCTTTTTTTCCTATAGCAACGGCAGCTGGAACAGTGTCAGCACCAACGCAGGGCTGCAGCTGGGCTCCTCCTTGCTCAGAAGCAAAGAGGTGCTGGAGAGTCTTTAGCACTAACAGGATATGGGCAAAGCAAACATTTCACCTCACTCTGTGAATTTACTGTTATGTAGAGAGGAAATTTGACTGAGACAAGTGCCCAACACCAACAATTTCTGTGTGAGAAACTGGAAAAGTAAAAAATATTGGAAAAGCTTAAGGTCTTTTTTTTTTCAGTTGTTTATACAATTGGAAAATCTTAAGTAAGCCTAATTATTGAGGTTATTGGTTTTAATGAGTCACCACCTTGCTATTATTATTCCTGGTTTCTGTTGCCATAGGACGAGAAGCTGCAGCTGGGCTAAGCTGTGCTACGCAACAAACCCTTATGTTTGCTATTCCAAGATTGAGACATAGGAAAATGGGTGGGCTCAGCCAAACAGGGGAACGAGGGGAAGGAAGGCAATATTTGTCAGTATGTTGTGTGGCAACCTGAGCATTGTACTGGGGGCCAAGGTGGGTTTCTATCAAGGACTGGGGGGCCCGTCATGGGGTTGATTTGTGGATGTTTCTGAGGAGCCCTTCCGAAGACACATGGTAGAAGGCACGAGGAGGTTGGCCACAGAGGTTGCCATCGTGGGCTCGTTGTTGGAGTCACCATGGTCAGGAGGAGTCACAGGGCTTTGAGAGTGAAGACCTGAGTTTGATGTTACGGGAAAGGAGGAGCCAGCGGAGGGATACAGACTGAGAAGCAAGACAAAAGGGAGAGGTTAGGAGAAAAATCTCCATGGTAGTATCCTGAATGGGTAAGAGTGAAGCATGAACAGGGCCCATGGAAGGTACTTTAGTAACAGAGGAAGGAAGAGGTATGCAAGAGATTTACCTGCAGGGCTGGAGAAGCTGGGCTTGAAGAAATCCACACCATTTAACTGTAGCCTAAATTCATGGACCTTGAAAGAGAGGTGCGAGGCAGCGTTCAGGAGCCGTGTCTGCATGGCAGATAACACACCGTGTTGCCCACTGAATTTTTAGAAGTTTTAGGGAGAAGGCTTGGGAGGAAAGGGATGTCAAAAACTCTGTTTTGTCAGGCTGAGCTTTAGATAATAATTAGACATCCATGAGACATCCCGTCACCTGGGATGAGTGCTTTGAACTGGCCTTTCCTCGCTGAGCGCCAAAACAAGCCTGCAGGAGGACTTGGGATCTCACTGGAGGAGAGCGTGCTTGTGTGTGTGTTAGCATGTGTGCTAAGTCCGATTTGCTGTTCAGATCAGGCAGCACCACAAGCCTGCGGGGTGGAGGCAGGAACATGCTAACCCACAGTGTTTCATTGATTGGTTTCAATTGATCAGTTGTGTAGAAACAAAGCAAACAAAGTTTCCAGTCTCTTGGAGGTTGCAGAGGGTGTCGGGTTTGCTTGCAGCAAGTTCATCTTTTTCAGCTGATCCTGCACTTTCAGTTCTCTCTCTGGGATGGCAGAGAAAAGTCTTTTTTGAGATGGACAACTGGCCTCAGAAACAAAAGGGAAGATCTGCTAGAAGAATGGGCTAGCAGGCAGATTTTCTTTCCCTCTCAAATGTATACAAGGGCATGTACTAAAAATGCCACAGGAGCAAGCACAGAAGTGAGCTGCCCCATGAGTGTGAAAGTCATCCTCGAGCCATTGTGTTTTCTCCAGTGCGGTCCCTCCTGGTTAACCCGTCAAGAAGTGTGGCACAGTCTTTTGTCTTCCAGTCTGCCAACCCATGTACCTTAGTGTCCAAAGCCTGGGAGCAGAGGGAAATCCTCACCTTTGTCTCTATGGCATGGGTAAAGTGTGCTTCTCCTTTTCACAGCTACCAAAATCTGCCCTTTCCTGCTCAATTATCCATTTCCCAATATTTCCCAGAGCTTGAATGCTGGACTCCACCAAGACTCCAGAGGGAGATTAGCATGGACTTGCCTTGGCCATGGATGACCTTCATTCTCTTTTGCATTTATTCCTCCTAGATGATCAAGGAGGAGAAGAAAGGGAGGGTGAGCTACAGCAAAATCCTGTTCTTGGATCTCCTTTCAGGCAGTGAAAAATGAGCTGTGTGCCTAAATGAACCCAAAAGGCACCGTGGCGTGAGGCACATCACATCCAAGCAGGACGTGGTGGCCTCTTCCCAAGTGCCTGAGCTGCCACACGCTCCGGCCATGCTCCAGCAGGCAGCGCAGCCCAGGGACCCTGGGGACAGAGGCAGGGCTGCTGCCAAGTCACCGAGCTCCCCTCCGGGCAACTGGAAGATGGCAAAAACGCAGGTTGTGAATGCTGTCTGGAGCGAGTGACCTGGATGTGTCTGCCCAGACTTCATACAAAGAGGCAACGTGGTCCCGGCTCCGTTGCTCACAGGGCTTTGTGCTGCAGGCCGAAGCGGATACTGCACAACGTGTGGAGAGCCACAGCTCTTGCCCAGTCACAGAAGAGGCCACTGTTCTCCTTGGTACCCAGCGCGGCAGCTCTGCGAAACCATCTGCACAATAGACTTGTCAAAATGGATGCCAAGAGCATCCAGCCTCTCCGCCGTTACTGCCAAAGCTTCCTGATAGCAGGCTGCTCTGCAGCCTAATGCATCTCACTAAGGGGGAAATTCAGATGCTCAGGATGTTCAGACAAGAACTGCATAATATATTAGCAGTTGTCAATGTTTTTTCACTCCAGTGGCCACTTAATCTTTGGACTTAAGTGTGCAAATCCCCCCTTGTGCAGCACCGCTGCTGCGGCTTTTGTAGGTTGCTAAAGCAAAGTTAAGCTGTGTTTTTCATTGTGTGTTTATCATTGTTTTCTCTGTTGGCTTGTGCGTGTGAGAATTGTTATCTGAAACTCCCTCTTCTCCCTGCCAAAGCACAGTGAATCCTCTGGCAGTGATGAGTTGCCCGTGGACTACAAACTGAGAAGAAGCTGGCTCATCTTCTCTCTCTCCTAACAGGTCTTTGCTCGATGTTCATGAATGCATCAGTCAAACACAGGAGTCCCAGCTAATGACGCAGTTGTGATCCCAGCCCGAAGCTGCTCCTGTGCCTGACAGTTAGCTAAGAATTATGTCAAATACCCTGAAATAGGTCTGACGGGACAAGTACAGGACACCCAGCAGGTTACTCAGTCTGCCTCCAGACTGAGGCACAGGGACAGGGCTCAGTCCACCTTTGCATGCCTATAGGATTTGCTGCTTCTCTCCATTGTAAAACTGTGTGATGAAACAGTTTTCCCTGGGCATTTGCCACTTCCGAGTATTACTTAGTGTGTCACATTGCAAATAAAGGAAAATACTCAATTTCTTCTGAATTTTTTTGTTTGTTTGTTTGTGGCTGTATTTTTATATCCCCCAGTCCTTTTTTGGCTGGTTAAAATTAATGGACTTTTCAGGGTGATCAAATTTGATCAAGGAAGAACTAGAATATCAGCTCTCTACTGAATGAGGCAGCATGGGAAATTTTTGTTAGATCGTCTGGAATAAATACAATTTTTCTGCTGCTCTTCAAATCAGGCCAATGTACAGGGTTTGAAGGGGCAGACTAGCAGGAGAGGCAGTGCTGCTTTTGCTTCCCCATCCCTCCTGCATGCAGAAATGAGGGACCTAATGAGATTGCAAGCTTGGATCAAAGAGGGGTGTCTCTCAAGAAGCAGAGCTGCTCCCCTAGAAACATCCCTCCAGCTCTCCCATGTGGGAAGGGAGAGACTCCAGCCATTTTGTTCTTTTAATTAGGAACAAATAGCACGTGTCCATCACTCACCACTAACCAAGAAGTACAATTAATGTATCTGGTGATAGAGCCCTGAGGTACTATTGTGTGGTGGAAGTTGATAAATTGGGCCAAATAAGGCCTTAAAACCTCCCTGTTCTCACAGTAGCTCAAACTCCAGGTCAGAGTGGGCACAGGCTACACTGGGCCAGAAATGTGTGGGATGTTAGCTATGCCCATGACTTTGCAGACACTATCCATTTTCTCTCACGTCCCTTTTTTTCCACCAAGAATTCAGCTAATTTAGCAAAGTATCATGGACACCAATAGCTAGTGCCAGTGTTGAAGGATCAACGTTGCTTCTGCAGTGCAACCCACTGCATGCAAACTGGGAAGAGTCAATGTGCCCTTCCTGGGAAGGCTGTTGTGGTGATGAGAAGAGGAAGGACATGTTATTAGACCGGTATATATGTGCCAAGTCGAAGGCCTCAGATTTCTGTGGAAAGGTGGGATCTTTTCTGACTTCGGCAGAACTGGTCACATGAAATGGTTTAGTGCTGGATTTTGTGTCCATGAGGATACACCGCTCACACTGTGCTCACCAGTACAGAGACACTAAGTGATATGTGAGAGCCCTCCCACTCCTTACAACTGGAAAAAAAAAAGCTGGCATGAGATGGTAAATGCTGCCGTGCGGTGTTCAAGGAAAAGCTGTTTGCGTGGATGTGCTGGAAAAATTGCTCAAGAATGGTGCATTCTCATAAAAAATGATCTGGCTGCCGTTCAGCTCAGTGTTTTTGTATTGGAGCTGTGGGCTATGTGGTTGCTTCAGCGTATGCGTGCAGCCGCTGGCAGGTGTTTGCTTTGCATGTGATCTAATCTCTCTTGCTCTGGGTTGTTCGAGATCTTTGCCCTCATCTAGTTTGGGGTCTGGATCCATCTTCTCAGAGCAGCTTGCACTGACACACGACTTCATGGCAGAGAGAGGCACACTGTGGATGTCAGTCTAGGAGAGAAGCTCAGCCACGATCAATTTGCTAGTGGTGCTTAGTCCCTCCACGGTGGGAAGGTGGGAGGGCTAAAATGCTTCACCCACTTCTACAGCAGATTATAACTAGGTTTCCGATCCCTGCAAGGCAAAGCGGTGACCATGCTTCACAGATGGATGAAGGGATTCCTGAAGACTATGAATCAGCGTTAGGTGCTGGAGGAAAGAAATGACA
>NW_008825153.1:634327-642728 GCF_000699105.1 Pygoscelis adeliae
CAACCCCTGCTTGACAAACTATCAACAAGTCGTGGAGGGACAGCCCTCACTCTGTCTCCTTTTCCACCTTAGGTGAAGGCAACTGGATGGTCTCCTGCAAGCGAGAGATCTGCAAGCCTTTCCTCACACACCATTCTTGTTCTCCTACCACCAAACCTCCAGCCTTTCTGACAATAGCGACGTTGTTCTACACTCGGTTCCTGTAATCTTCAAGACCAGCAACATCAGCATGACTGCCACCAAAGCCTGCAGCAGTCAGCCCCTGTGGTTTCACAGGGTGAGGTTTAATAGGCATGTTTTAATATGGTTGCTCAGTACAGAGGGCCCTTTGTCCTCAACAGCATTAAACAAAATAATACAGACCATAAATTTAGTGCAAAATTTAGTGTAGTGAAAGAAAATGAAGTAGCAATCCATGGCAGACTGCTACTTCTGCAGAGGAAGTGCCCTTACGCTGCTGAATAGATTGGTTATGATCAGTCCTGAAGCAGCCACTGGGAATTTAGAACAAAGTAAAGTTATGTAGGAGGAAGGTTGTGCTTTAGGTTCCTTGTGCTACTGCTTTTAAAAAATCAGCCTTCGCAGCGACTGTTCTTTTCCCTCTGGAAGGAGAGCTAAAGCAGAGTTTGCAATGCGAACTTTAATAGAGAAGTGGGGAAGGAGCAAAGGTCCCTTTCCTTGCAAGGGCACAAAATCTCTCATTTGTGGCTTTGTGCGCTCGCTGGTGAGCACAGATACTGATGAGTAAGCGTGGGGAGCAGTCCCTGCTGTCACATGCCCATGTCTGCGTGTGTGTACTTACATACTCCTTGCCCCCTCCACACCCCAGGAACCATCCCAGCACACACAAACGCCATCTCTCCCTTTTGATCCCCGGTCACCTCCTCTCCGGGAGGATTTGCTGCTATTTGCTCTCCTTTCCGATCTCCAGTCTGTCCAAATCAACACTGCCAACTCGCCCTCCTCGGAATTTTCGCTACGTCACCCCAGCTGGAGCTGCCTATCAGCTCAGACCTCGCGTCGTTGCTGCATCCACGCAGGAGGTCCCCTGGTAGCACTGGGCATTTGACACCAGCTTTTGAGAAACAGGCACCAGTTTTAGCTATGAGATGCCCAAGACTGGGAGCACCGAAAGCACCACAAACGATCGCCATGTTACATCCAGTCGGGGCTTTCCTGTTAAAAGCACAGCCCTGTGTAATACCCGTTGTCACAGCTACGGTAATACCATGGCTGCAAAGTCAGACTCGGGGTACAACAAGCAGTTCACGCCTCCTCCCCCCAAACACACACACACATGTACCCACGCACAAAACCAGGGCGTGAAAAAACTCCCCTGCGACTGAGTGTTTTCTCTGAGAGCCGTTCTGCTTGCACAAACAGGGTTTCTGGAAAGGCCTGGCATTCAGACGGCAGGCAAGACAGCTGGTTTCAGCAATGCCCATCATCGTGGTGTCTGGGCTTTGCAAAACAGGCTCTGTCTTTGAAAATCTTTTTTTTTTATTATTAAGACAAGAGGAGCCCTCTAAGCTAAGATCTCTCCCCTCCTGACTGTCTCAGAAGGTAAATCATACCGAATGATGTTCCCCTGCCTTGAGATTATTATACCATTTTGAAACACGAGCCTGATCTGGTAATTCTGCTTCTTAACCAGTCTCCCAGGCTGCCTCCTTTAGCTGCCAGCAAACATGCTCTTCCCAAATTAACCCGACCAAAATGAGCTGCAGCAGAATCCACATAATTGCTCTTCTCGCTCCAAACAGCACGATTTACAAAGGGGACTTTCCCTGCAGTAGCCAGACCTGCAATATTCATTATTCTTAAGCTAGGGGTTGCTGTGGTATCTTTATTCTCAGATACCACCTTTAATCTCACATACTGCCTTTAGTAGCACCCACAGGCTGCAGCAATCCCGCAACATGCCCTCTTTCCATCCTCTCCCAGGCAAGCAAGGCAAGAGGCTCCAGAGAGAGCCGGCAGAGCAGGGGTGTTTTTTGGCAGTCACCCGGCAAGAGCTGCATCCCCCCTTGGAGACAGGCATGCAACTTTCACCTGCACTGGCGGGCGCGGAACACTCACGTTGGTGGCAGCGCGGATCCCTTTGAACAGCTTAGCTGCGATTCATTTTTAACCCCAGCCAGCGGATCTAAGCTGCTTTCCCCAGGGCTGAAACGGAGGTGCCTGCGTGACACCGAGGCATCCAGACGCCGGCTTGCCAGTTGACATGTCAAAGCAACGTCGTAGTTAGCAAATACATCAACAAACTGACCGACTGACCGAGCAGCCCACACATCGGTGTGAACAGCTCACTCTGCAGTGTGTGGGATCCCTGCTATATGGGCAGGCAGCTCATGCCTCTGTTGCTGCTCTTGGCTTTATGCAACCCCGTCAAATTCAGTGTTGCTAGCTAGCGTTTTCTGCCGATGTTTAAAATAGCATCAGGAACGTTCCCTGTTGATTTCCCCGGCAGTGCTTGCTGAGCCATGCTGGGTACCGCAGCTCCTGCAACCTGCCTCCATGCAGCACGTTAAAAACATTTGCTTGCTTTCTCCCTCCAGGGGAGGTGGCGGGGAGAAAGACCTGCAGACGTTTCTCGCCTAGCTACAGCAAATCCTGACCTGAGCTAATTCTGCCATGGCTGAAAGCAGAGGATGTTTGCAGTGCATGAAGCTGATTTGCTGACTTACCCTTCATCTCTCCCAAGAATGCCAGGTGAAGAAGCCGGCCTCTCGCTTAAGAAATAAACCACAAGAAGCCCGGCAGCAGCCACTGCAGAGCTTGCTCAGAAGTTCTCTCCCTCTGTCACAGTGTATGCAGCTTGCCAGGTATAGCCTGGATGAGAACACCCTGTGCTTTTCCCAAGATGAATGAGATCAGCACATATTCAGGCAAGGAAAAAAAAATAAAAATTCACTCCTAATATGTGTGATGGTTTATGACCCAGAGGTAAAGTGTTGGTCTACAAGTTCCTCTGCTTTACAACTCAGGATTTTCTGGGGTGAATTTCACAGGGAGAGGAAGTTTCTCTTCTCCCTTTGGTGGTGTTAGACGCATGTTGAAAAGCAAGCAAATGGTATATCCACAGGGTAGGCAGGAACCCCGTCCTCAGCAGCATGAGACGGAGGGCACATGAAGGGTACTGTTACGAGCAGCAGGGATGCCTTTATAATGTGCACGCTGATGCTTTTTGACTCAAGCCAGTACCTTGCTGTTATAGACACCACATGGCTTGAGCAGATCCTGACTCTGCTGGTCCTGGCTTTTCTGAGCAAGGTTGTTCAGATTAAGCTCTCTTCCGGCTGGGTGCTTCGCAGCTCCGCAGGTCAGCAGAATGCCTTTCTGCTGCCAGGTCCTTTGCATCAAGCATTCCTCAAGCCTCATCACCTGCCTGTTGGGGAGAGGGGTTGTCACTGTGCTGAAGCCCCAGGGTGACAGGGAGGCAGGGAAAGGGCGTGAACTGCTTGGAGGACTCAGATGGGCTGAAACCTTCTGGTGGCAGCGAGTCAAACAGTGTCACGTACCTCTGGGGTCTCTGTCCTTGTGCTGGGGAGATCCTGTACTCTAGTGCAAGAGAACCATGGCATAGCCAGGAGTTTTAATGTCTGCCTTGGCCTTAGCTAATGGTTGGGAACCTGCATGGCACAAGGATGTGGCATTTTCTTTTACCCTTGGCTAGGTGAAAAGTAATTGCATTGGAGGAAAAAGGAAAAAGTTAGATAATTTGCACAGCATCAGGCCCCAAGGCTTGTGTGGCTGGGAACCCAGCTCAGCTCTTCGAGTCTCTACCCATAGCTTTAGCTGTGGCAAACCTTTCTCTCTCCTGAATCCCAGGGCTGGGAGTCACCTAGGTACTGACTTCTGCCATGGACTCTCTGCGTAACCTTGGGTACGTCCCTGCATCTCCCCAGCCCGCGCATCTGCACAAATCTGCTTTGCAGCTCACCCACACGGGGAGCGGGTTCCCTGCCTCCCACGCCTGGCCTCGTTCCCCGCTGACAGCCGAGACTGGGACGTGGGTTTTGATGTGGCTGAGACAGCCCGTGTGAATAGGCTCAATACGGTGGGCTGCGGGGAAAGCCTGGCTCCCTCTGGATGGCACTTGCAGCAGGACGCAGTCGGGCAGCATGCTGTGCTCTCCTGTCACCGTCCTGAAGGCCAGGTTTGTTCTCCTGCATTGGCAGGACTCGTGGCTGGCTGCCAGCGGGACCCCAGGGAAAGGTTTTCTCCACCTGCGCTCGAGGTCTGGCAGAGCCTCAGGCAGCTCGTTGCTTGTCCGAGCAAGTTGGCTTCAACTGTTGGATGTGCAGGGTGGGAGACGGGGAGAGCTGGGGGACGAAGCAACCATGCAGGGCCAGAGAAGATGCAGAAGAAAAGCCCATTCAAGGGCAAGCTTTGCAAGAGTCCTGGGCTGGGGACGTGGTCCCCTGGGCCCAGTGATCACTGAAGTCGCAGCGGGTCCTACGAGGCAGAGGGGCAGTGCTGCATGGGTCCCTTGGAGGTGTGGGCAATGGGAATGGTGGACCTCCTATCAATCACCTCTGCGGAACTGCCTCTGCCTTTGACCCGCAAGGCAGCCATGGACATGTTTGGAAGCTACACGCAAGACTGAACTAACCTACCTCAGATAGATGCTTGGATTAATTAGTCAATACATGTTAAGTGCTGCAAAGATTTAAGGCTCTGCTTAATTGTTAAGTAACTCAATCATCAGTGGGCTGCGTGGGTTGCCTGAGGCAGATAGTGGATGAATCAGCTGGTCTCTGGCAAGTGCAAGGTAAGGAGGGAGAAAACTTTCCAAGGCTGGGTGACAGGACAATGGGTTGGTTAGGGGACAGCAGCAATTACTGAGGCCGCTGGGACTCGGAGCATTTAGAAATACCTAAGAGTTCAGATCCTGTGCAGAGCAGGCTGCTCTGAGGGGAGCAGGGCTCTCTCAGGCTATGGAGGTAAGAGAAGAAGGGGAAGGCAATGAATTCATAGTAGAAAGAGCTAAAAAGGCCATGAAGAACTTCTTTGAGCTCTTCAGGCTTGTTATGGCCAAGCCACTGTGAAAGAGGTGGGTTTGGGGATGAACTGAAATGTTTTAGGGGATGTGAGACTGGTTTGGGTAGAATGGGGAGCACTTACATGCCATGGAGTCACCTGTCCTCCCTGCAGGGACTGGCCCCATGTTATAGGCTTGGGTGGGCCATCAAGCTGCTGACGAGGGACCCAACATGCATCCTGCAGGTCAGTTCTCCATGCAGCGATGCAAGCCAAGAGGCCAAGGGCTCCCAACGGGAACGTTGGTGCAGTATGGTCTCATCCACCAGTCTGAGACGTCTCTTCTCCTGCCACCACACAGTGTGTTCCATCACTCAGGGGTGGGTTTCAGACCCAGACCCATGTCATCATTTCTGTGCTAGCAAATTCCAGCTTTCACAGTCTCTCCATTTGCCCCTACCCTTCCTACGGAGCTTTGCCCTCTGCTCCTCTCCATGTTGGAGCTACCCACGTATGCCATAGACTCTGCTCCCAGAGATCTCTGCACAGGGGAGGAATGGCCTCAGAATCAGCTAGGGTTTTCTCCACCTTCTTGGAAAAGTGTCCCCCTCAAGGGTGAAACTCACTGATACTGAGGCTTTAATCCCAGGGTTAACTCCTGTGCGGAGGTAACTTCCAGCCATCTATGGCCATGGCTGCTCCAGCCAGGTAAGATGGGGGACTCCTTGGCTCTGTGCCTCATCCACAGACACGTTCTCAGGGCTTTCTGTGAGGCTGGATCTGGGAAAGACCTACCTGCTTGGCATCTGGCTGGCTGGAAAAAGCCTCTGAGCTTTGCCTTGGTGAAACATTCATATTTTTGGGAAACGGGGAGCAGGCTGGAACGGCCTGCACTGTTGCAACAGAGCTGCTTGCCCGAGCCAAACCTCACTGCCAGGGCTGGGATGGTTGCAGGTGGCTCGCATGGGATAAGGGTGTGAGCTCTGGAAGGAGACACAGCCAAACACAAGCCCTGGGAAGGGCCAATGGGACAGTGTGGAGGCCTCAGAGGAATGCCATAACCATTGCTTGCTCTCAGCAATGGTTATACCAGCAGCATAAGCATTTCCCTGTAGGCTCCTATACCCCTGATCCCATCCTTGCCCTGCAGCTCTCCTTACAGAGCAGCACTACAAGAGGCAAGCAGCCTGGGTAAGTTGCCTGGGTCTCAGATTAGACCTGCCTTAGTCTTGGAGAAGCTGGCGTCACCAGCAGACAGCCCACTGTCCTAGCACCAGCTGCGGGGCTTGGCATAGGTTTGCAAGGCACCCCCTAACCTCAGCCGTCGCCCACGTCCTTACAGCCTGCTTTAATCCTTTTTTAATTAAATGCGGAGGGGTGTGATGGTATCAGGAGGGTGGGAGGGGGGTGGCCTGGGGTGTTTTGGGCTTGGTGTGTGTGCCAGCCAGCTGGGTTTGTTATGAGCCTGTCAGATCTCACACACTAGCTTTCCCTCTCTTGCTCCTCTTGAGATCCGGCTGCAGCTCAGGCATTACGTGGATCATCCCTGCGGCTCTTCCATTGCTTAGGGATCCTGCGGTGGCCCACCTGGCAGGAGCTGGTATATCAAAGAGGTCCACAAAATTGGCGGCTGAAAGGCAAAGTGGCTTCTCTGATGGCACTGAACACTGGGGAGGAGGTTTGACTTAGATCAGAAAACAGCATTGGTGAGATAACCAGAGCGGACATGAAATGGCCACAGAGATGTGCGAGATGGAAACTGGGGGTAAGGTCTCCAGCTGGTAGGTCACTGAGGTCATGCAAAAGGCTCTTAATGGGGTTTGGGTTTATCTGCGCTTGTGGGGGGTTATCACAGGGATTCAACAACCTGCTTGCCTGGGGTTTGGACTTGACAAGGCAGATGCAGACTTTCCCCCCACCACCACCCACCTCCGGCACGGGGAGTTGCAGATGCCCAGAGTGTCCCCAGGGTTCTGATGCTCCTGGGGAGAACAAGCTGCACGCTGGACCTGAATGCAATGAAAATGTCTGTCTCCAGGCTGAAAGCAGTCTCTCACTGGAAGGATGAGATGCTCCGGGGACAGATTACCTGCCTTTACCCATGGGGCAGCAAGAAGGCAGGATGGCTGGAACTGAGGTCCCAGGCTGCTGGCACTACCAGGATCACCGAAAATGTGTGTGCTGGGGGTCACTGGAGACTGACAGCACGTGATGCTAAGTTCTAATAAAAATACACCCAGATATTACCATCCACAGGACCTGTGTGTCTGTCCTGCACCCCTAGTATGATTTCTTTTAGAGAAACCTGCCCGGCAGAGGCAGGATGCTGATTTGGCCTTTCCCAGCCCTGGGGTGGCTCTTCTGTTGTTTGAAGATCTGAGAAGATCTTGTGTAACATATGGCCTTGAGGGAAATCAAGGGGATCAGAGCAGGGAGCAGAGCACAGCTCTTCTTAGCCACTGGGGATGACCAGACGCAGCTGTGCCTGAAGCAGTGGGCAAGTGCAGAAGCGAAGGAGCTGACCTGGATGAGGTCGATGCAAAGAAATGCTAAGGGGTGAACAACACTCCAGCCACACTGAAAAAAACGAACTGTGTCCAGTGATCTGGAGCTGAGTTCAGACTCAGTCAAATGCCCTCCTGTTTTTAACCGGTGGAGGCTATGAACCACTGTGACCAGCCACCTGGGGTAGTTGGCGGACAGTAGGTTCTCCATTGCTGGAAATCTCTAAGTCAAGACAGCAAAATTATTGCTCAGAGGGAAGTTGATGGCTTGGCAGAGGTGGTCAGTGCTGGGTTCTGCAAGAGGACAGATGGCTTAGCACTGTACACCCCATGTGCCTTAAACTCTGTGACTCTTGTGAAACAGCAGCTGGTCACCACCAGTCCCTCCTAGCCAGAGTCATTTGAGAAGCCATGTGGGTCCATTACATGGAGAGGGAGGTGCTCTGCAGCATTGCTTACAAAATCTCTGCTTCCCATGCAAATAAATGTGGGGAGAATTTGATACTGAGATGAGGGGGCCATCCTTATGCCTTGACTTTGAGCTGGCCACAAACCACTGAGCAAAAGAGATGCTTGAAAGGAGGGAGACCGGTAGATGTGCAATGTCTCTGTCTGCAACACACCTGTTTCCCTGCAAGAAAATCTTGCAGGGGTCCTGTGCTCGGCCAACCCCGTGTTTCCTGGACCCCTTCCCGAGCTGCTCCCTTGGCACTTGGGTGTGCCTAGGCAAAGCAGAGCAGGACCTGGCAGAAATGCCAGAGAGGTGCTTGGTGAGGGGAGCCTGGTCTTTGGGAAGCCGATGTTTAATCCTAATCAGCCCAGAAATTTTCCTACTTTGCAGTGCCATGACAACCGCTCCCATGCTAACTAGCAAGCTGTGGCCAGGCACCACGGTGCGTTGCAGAAACTCTTTC
>NW_008825153.1:642754-645271 GCF_000699105.1 Pygoscelis adeliae
AGGAGCCTTATTTACTGCTCGGCTCGGCAGCACGACCAGGCTGTGCTGCCGTGCCTGGTGGATGAATTTAAGCCGTGATGCTGAGAGGCAGCTCTCCGTTCATGAGAGGTGGATGCATTCTGCATAAATTCTTGATGCCTCATACTGCCGTCCTCCGTCGAAGCTGGGAAGCTTGGCAACAGCAGGAGCCTTGCCTCAGCAGAGGCTCCAGGATGAAGAGAGGCTGTTCACGGCTGGGGCAGCCTAGCAGGTACCTCGTGGGAAAGGTTTCAGTTCTGTTTGAAAGCTTGGCCGGATGAAGGTCCTCTCAACTGCCGAGATTCCTATCTCCTGGCTGCCCCCTTTTTGGTTATGTTAAAGGATAAGGTTTGAAAAAAATCCCTTGGGTCAAGGCCTCATGAAACTTTCCCCTGCGACTACAGGAATGCTTCACTTTGGGCTTTTGTTGTTGGGTTATTTTTTTTTCCTCAACATCTGCTGGTTCTGGGTTGGCATCGAGTCAAACGCTGTTCACTGAAGTCAGCCTTTAGCTGGAAGCGAGTGCATTTATTCATCCCCTTTTCCTCACTGCAGCCAGATGTGTGTTGCTCTCCTGAAGCCATGCTGCTGGTTTTGTATCCCTGCTCCCCCTCTGCCCTTGGGGCACCCCTGCCCCAAAGCTCTGCTGGTCTGCAACCCAGAAGAACCTCAGAGATGGGCTCAGTGCTCAGCATCAGCTGGTTCAGCTGGTAGCAGTGTGGATTTTTGCAGGCACCAGGCTGTGTGAGAGAGCAGAGCTAGTTCAGAGCTAACCTGCCTCTCGTTCCTCGGGACGAATCCATTGCAACGCCTACACTCCAGGCAGCGAAAAGGGAGTGGAGCAGGGCAAATGCAGGGTCGCATAAAATGGGATTTCTTTCTTCATTCCTTAAATAGTAGTTCAGCTGTGCAGACCCGTGATGCTGCTTGGCTGCTGCTTTTCTGCATTAATGGTGGCTATTGCCCATGGGGCTCATTGAAACCACATTTTTTGCCACTGTGGCAATGTTGGCTTGGAAAAATGGCCACAGCTCTCTTGAGAGGCAGTGTGGAGCAGAGCAGCATGTGCTCTCTTTAGGCCGTGGCTAGAGAAAAGAGAAACATGAAGGGGTGTCAGCTGGGGAGAAGATCAGGACACGGTGGGAAGAAGTGAAGGACCACATAGTATAGGGCATGGCCGCAAAACCAGAGCTCCTGACATAGCCAGCCTCATGGAGCTGCAGGAGTGACCGGCTTGGCCACACTTGGTCTGTCTGGTGCTTCCTACAAGCTGTGCATGTGGTGTACCCTGACCTGTGCCCAGACAGCAGAAGGGACCTGTGGGACACAGCAACCCAGCTGCAGACTGTTTGGCAGCTCAGACTGGACTTCGAGGCATCAGGAGATGCTCAACGAATGCAGGCAATCCTGCATAGAGAATGAAAGCGTAGAGAATGAAAGATGGGGGGGGACCATAGCTGAAACAAATGGGATGTCCCTGCCAGAGGCAGGTCCTGGCTTGGCTTTGTGCTTTTGAACTAGTGTAGCTCTTGGCTGGCCACCCACAGAAGAAAGGCTGCCGCATTGCAGAGCGTGCACAGAGCGAGTGGCAGCCAGGCTGAACTGCACCCTGTTGCAGTGGCACTGTGGTGTGTGTCACTTCTGTGGTGGCATGTCACCACTTTCAATTCCTCCCCCCCTACTGTCTCAGACAAAGGGACATTGTGTTGCTTGCTTTAGCCCAAGTGCAGTCTGAGAAAGGCAGCAAGAGCTTGGGGGAGGTTGGGGGGGGACGGACACTTTTCATGCCCCAGGCCTGATGGCCAAGTCAGCTTCGCGGACAAGGATGTTTCTCAGCTTGTCCAGAGTGGAGCTCAGGGACACAAAAGCAAGGTGTGAGAAAGAAGGGCTTTTTAAGAGCTCTGATTTTTCCCATGAGAAGGTTCCTGCTGTGCTGGGTGGAGAGGCTGTGCTCTGGGACCTTGGTCTGCAAGGGCCACCAGAGGGGAGGAGGCAAAGGCAAGCACAGGGATCCTGCTGGGGCTTGAAAACATCATGAGAGAGAATTACATTTGCTCATTGAGAAGGAAGAGCTGGCAGGGGACCTTTCCCCTCTCCTCGCATCTGTCCAGCGCTGAGCAAACATCAACTAATCTTCCTGACACTTCCATAAGACAGTGCCATAATGGTAAGTGCAGTGGAAACCACAGCTGCAGTGACGCATGCTGCATAAAACCATCGCTCAGGCAGACTCGGTCTCGACATCTGCAAACGTGGCCCATCAGGAGCAGGGCCGAGCTGTGTTTCCCACAGCAGGTCAGGCACAGACTTCAGAAGGGAACCCAGACATCCTGTCTTGCAGCCTCCTACTCTCGCTTCTGGACCACGACGAGCTCAATCAGCCAGGAGAATAACTTGCCAATGGAGGCTGTAGGGGTGAGGAAATAATTAAGAGCTGATCTGGGCTCCTGCTTTGGAACAAGAAAAAAAAAAATCATATTTTCTTAATGACTTGAAAGT
>NW_008825153.1:645295-649230 GCF_000699105.1 Pygoscelis adeliae
TTCATTTCTCTAAGGTTTGCTGCTAATCAGATTTTGCTTAGCAGACATAAAGACGTGGGAGCCAATTTATCAGGCAGAGCGGAGTAGACACACAGAGTGGAGCACGGAATGTTAGTTCACATCAGCAAATACTTAAAGCTTTGCCATCAAAGATGCAAGAGCTTGTTCTTGCTGCTCACACAGCAAGATATTTGGCAAGTAACAAGAGGTGTCTGTCATCTCATTCTCAGATGAGATTTCCGAAGACATGGTGCAGGGAGGGATAGCAAAACTATCAGGCTCTTCTGAGACTACTTTGGTTCACCCATTGCTGAATTTAGTGGGAGTTGGTGTCCTCCTGCAAGGCCCATACTTGTGCCTTGCAGGTTCCTTGCATAGCCAGCAGGTTGAGGGAAGTGATGATTCCCCTCTGTTTGAAGCACTGTGTTCAATTTTGGGTCCCCCGGTACAAGGGAGAAACCAACAAACTGGACCAGGTCCAGTGGAGAGTGCAAGACACATGAGGAGAGGCTGAGGGAGCTGGCTTTGACCAGCCTGGGAAAGAAGGTGCTCAGGGGAATGCAATTGTTGTCTTCTGCTACTCAAGAGAAGGCTATAGAGAAGACAGTCGGTCTCTTCTCTGAGGTGCACTGTGAAAGGATGAGGCAACAAACACAAGTTGCGGCTATAGGAAATGACGTTGTGACAATGTAGTAATGCATGATGTGAGACCTTGTAGGGGGGGAACGTGATTTAATTTTTAAACAAAACTGAAACAAAAAATGCTGCCACTCATTGCATGCAGACCCTCATGCCCACAAGCACCAAGAAGTGTGCACCCACCAGTTCGGCATCAAACCACTTGTGTCCAAGTCATCTGTCCAGGATTCCCTGCAATGCCACGGAGGACAAGGGATGCCATCTGTTGAATCTCTCCATCCTGTCCCATGTCTGTGAGTCACCAGGATTTACTCACTGGCCTTTGTCACCCAGCTTGGATGTCCTGAGATGGTGCACAGAGATGTGCTGGCATCTTGCTGACTTGTTCTGCTAGGTGCCATCAGCCCGTGCCATTTGCGTAGCCCTTCCCCTGCCATTTGTTTTTTCTGGTGCATCCACACAAAACATCCCCATTCACACCAGTCTGAACATTTCTGTTATGGTGCCCTGCACAGCAAAGGAAACATTTTTCACTCTGAGAATGGGTCAGCGCTGGGACAGGTGCACAGGGACGCTGTGCTATCTCCACATCTGGAGATACTCAGAAGTCACCTGGGTAAGATCCTGATCAAACTTTGAAGATAACCCTTCTTAGAGCAGGAGATTGGACTGGAGATGCCCAGAGGTCCTTTCTGGCCTAAATTGTTCTGTGATTCTCAGACAGCACAGGAAGGAGAAGATCTTTGTTTTGACAAGGAGAGGAAAGGAAAGAGAAGGGGGAAGTGATGACTTCAGTGTCCTTCATTAACCTTACTGATATACTTTGAATCATCAGCAGATTTATGTGGCACTGCTAACTGCTGGCTGCAGGAGAAACCATACGCTTTCCCTTTTCAAGGGTCACAAGGATAAGCTCGTGATGGCTAACACACATACCTTGCCTCCTTCAGAGGATTTCAGAGCCCAATGTGGAGACAGATCTGTATCCTAGTTTTTGCCAGAACTGAAGGCATAAGAGAATGGGCAGCTTGCCCAGCTGTGCAGTGACGCACTGGCAGAAGCCAGACTCCTGTCTCCCAGCCCTCTTCGTCCCCAGCCATGCTATCTCCTATGATAGTCCTCTGCCAAACCACAGATGTGGTATTCTCCAGGTCCCTCCTCTGCACACAGCCTCAGTGTGTTCACCAGGGTCTCAGAGCAGGTCCAGTCCTGGCTGCAGGCGGGCAGAGAGGGTCCCCAGCAGACGGGAATGCTCTCCATCTCCTGTCCATCTCCACAGTCTGATGTGTGTTTGAGGGTGGGCATCTTCCAGCTTTTCTACAGAGACTGGTCCTCTCCCCTGGTGTTATGGAGGGGACAGAGGGACTGTGACCCCATGACGGTTTGCTCAAAACCTTTGATCCCAAACACCTTGCTCTCCTCACCCACCCGTTTTCACACCATGTGTAGGAAAAACCTTTCTTTGGACTTCTGAAAGCCCTGGGTTGGTGGGATAAAAATTGCTGGGCAAGGGGAGAGTTACAGACATGCATAGTAATTGCGTAAGGGGATTTCGTAGCCACTTAGGAAACCTGGCTGAAAAACAAACCCAAGCAAAAAAAAACCTTCTTGAAATCAACTTCCTCAAAGAGCTCAGGGATGTGGCAGTGGGGCAGGATGGACCCTGCCCCTGCCCCAGCTCAGCCACCCAGGTTTCCTCAGATGCCCTCCCAGCCTGCTCCGCAGCCCCAGCTGAGTCTTCAGTTTGCAGCAGTGATTTATCCCCCACCTGCCTCAGAAAGTTTTAGTCATCACCCAGCTGCTGAATAACCCTCTTGTCTGAATTCCCCTGAAGGCCCAGAAAGACTCTCTGCTTATCTAACACTCATTTGACCGGATAATTTGAAGGCAGTTTGCAAGCTCTGTGGAAGTGACCTGCTTTAAGTCAGTTCAGCTTTTCAATCCCCTTGGCTGCAACATCAGCAGTTTTCCTTGTATTTTTTCTTCTGCCTGGTGCAGGCTCTGATATTTCTACTGTCCCAGTATCATGTTTACCCTGCTGAGACTCCAAAGGATGGAGAGGTGCCCCCAGTTCCCACCACAACCTGTGTGTTACCTTCCCCGGATCCATGGAAACTCTATTGCAGGGGATCATTTGCAAAGACTAATTGATCTTAAAAGCCTTTTTTCGTCTCATCCTAGAGTATTGGAAAATGGCTTCCTAGGGCAGATCTGTCCTCTGAGTACAGTATTAACAGCTTGTTCCTGCACTTTCTCTTCTTTGAGCGCTATTGATTAATGCCGCTGCTGTCTTCTGTTTTGCTGGCAGGGTTGGGTTGCTTTCTTGCTGCTGGGGAGATAAGCTGCGGCCTTCCCATGGGCAGAGCACAACAGGTATTTAGTTCCAGTGCTAATGCTTTCCAACAAAAACTTTGTTTTCTGCAACCAATCTCGTGCTTGGCTTTGAAACACACTTTCAATGAGTTTATTCACTGCACAACCGCCCGCATGAACGTATGTCAAAAATTAGTCAGACAATCGCCTTGTGTTTACTCTCCTCCTCTCAGCATGTGCCCAGCTTTTCCTGAAAATACTAACTGGAAGTGGCAAAATCATCTTGAACCTCTGAAATGAATGAGACATCTTTTCAGAGCTTTTCAAGACCAGATCCTGCAATAGCTAATGAATATGACAGTCAATAGCTAAGGATGTTGATTTCTGGTATACTAGAGATAAAAAGCTAATACTGCCTTGCTTTCTCTGGATGTGTTTTTTCCCCTTCACTCTTCCATACCTTTGAATCCTTTACCCATTTCAGCCAAGTCTGGTGAAGCGCCAAGGATCTTAGATATCAAAATTCCTACCATTTTTGCAAATATTGGTTGCTGGATAGAGGAAAAGTCTCTTTCAGTGCCTCCACTAATGCAAATACAATGCTATGAGTGCATTACATATTACCCCAGAGCAGAAGTCTCTAAAAAATCTCCAAAATCTCTCCCTAAAACCCCCTCCAATCTCTGAAAAAACAGCTTTCATTGTTCCACTCCTCCAAGGACAGCTTGTCCATTGCAGTGAATGATTTGCAAGGGTTTGCTAGGTCCTCAAGTTTGCTAGGTCCTCTCCCATATCTTCTTGGCCTTGTAGTTGCCCACCCTGTAAGTCCTGGATTGGATGAGCTGATACAGCACCGAAACTGTGCCATTGCAGGAGGATGGCTTTGTGGCCTGGGTCATATTGTGATAGGAGGGCGGACCACAGCAGTATCCTCCAGCCTTTCTATACTAGTTATATCAACTCCTTTTGCCACCATGAGAATG
>NW_008825153.1:649294-673024 GCF_000699105.1 Pygoscelis adeliae
GGTGGGGCGGGGGGGGGGGACGTTGCATCATTTTAGCCTTGACACCTCAGAAAGAGGCCTGAATTGAAGCCAAAGAAACGGCAGTGAAAGATAACGTGGGACTTTTAGATCACAACTGGATCAACCTGAATATAAGGTGGGATCTTTTCAGAAATAAAAACCTGAACAAAATCCATCCGGTTTGATGTTTTTGCTCTGTAGAAGAGATGGTCCCTTTAGGAGGCCCAGAAACATTAGCAGGTCGTAGCAGTGTTGTACGTCAGGACTCTTCCAGTTCTGCCCCAGGTTGAAACTCTCTGGGGATACCCACCTCCTGCCCCTCTGTCCCTGTCCCATTTCTTCCTTGCTCCATCTCTTCCTCCTTGTGCTCGCTTCCCTTCCCTTTCTAGCTCACGACTCTGTCCCAAGCTGTCTCGCAGACTCTGAACTCCTCCCTAGTGACCTTGCTGTCGTGACCTCCTTCTCTTTGCTTCCCATTTGCCTTCATCCAATTACCATGTTACCTTCTGCTCTTTTAGAGGAACTCTGCCAAAAATCCCCCCCTCCGTGCTGTTTGCTTGCTAGGTCTGAGCAGGAAAATACTGTTTCCTGCTATTTCATTAGCAGCAGTCAGGAAGGTCTCTCCTGCTGAGGGAAGGCACTTCAGTGAATTACATCCCTCGCTCAGCTGCCTTAGAGGAGATCGCGTGTGTTAAATCCGGTCCTTTCAGTCCTTTATTTTCCCCTTGCAGATGCACCATGAAGAGGCAATAAGCGCAGAGATGTGAGGCCCATCCCAAACCCAGATGGGCATCCTCAGGGCCCCTGCACAATTTGGCCTTATCTTCCTTGAGGACAATATTTGCGTCCTAATCTGAGCCACCAACTCAAGAGGAAGCCCGGGTGAGGGCAAGAGGTCCCATGGCTTTCCTGTGAGGTAGCAAACTGTGTTAGAGCCCAGGCTCTCCCAGCAGCTCTTGTTACCGACAGAGCAGAGATCTTTTGTAACAGGTTAGTTAGCATATTTGATGGTTTTATAACTGGACGTGGTCCTTCGGGACACTTATATGGCTCTTGATGCCATTTGTCCCGAGACAGCTGCTGTCCGTAGCCCTCTACTGATCAGGAGGTGGTGCCAATGGTGCCCATTGCTGTGTCTGTTTGCAGAGTTGATGCAGAGAAATAGTAGGAATGTTGCAGATTGTGGCAGATTCACCCTTTGAGGGAAACAGGCATGGCTAGGACATCTCCTATTAGGCATTGTCTCCCCGTGGATGCTACGGAGTCTAGATGACAAGCTCACGTGCAGACACCCGCTCCTGTCTGCGCTGACCTTAAGATTCAAGCAGTAATTGCCCTAGTTTGCAAGTCTCATTGGGGCTCAGGATAAACTAGGAGCTAAGGGACCCTTTGGCAGAGGGCGCAGCAGAACTATTGTCCCTAAAGGAGCTTGGCTAATCAGGATGGTGTCTTTAGTTCTTCAAAGTTTTGGCAAGGATCAAGTGAGGATTCTTTGGCAGTTCTGCACCCACAGGTGTTTCAGCCAGAGTCTTGCTCTGAGCCCTCCTTTGTAGGTACAATCCTTGTCTTACAAAGAAGGATGGGGCACGTGTGACTCTGTAAGCACAGAGCCTTGCATGTTGGGGACCATGATTCATGAGTCAAAGGGTCTTGGTGCACTCCTTCAAACATACTCTTAAAACTGGAGCTAGAAATTAACAAAAGAAAATAGCAAGCAGGGATGAGTCATTAAACGGTTAAAAATCCTCTTTCCCGATCTGTCAGGCAATGCAATCCAGCTACCTTCCTTTCCTTCCCATTTGATGTGTGCTTGTGCACTTACACCAGAGCATCTTGTTTAACGAAAAGGATTGCTTTTGATAGATGAAGGCTTCTGATTATGTAATTGCCCTTGTAAGGAAGCACAGAGGACAATTTTAGCAATATTGCTGGCTCTTATGCAAGACTGTTGCCAGTGTTTACTCTGGAGAGATGTGAATCTCCTCTGTCATTTGGGCAGAAAATGATGCCTTAATCTTTTAAGACATTTCTGAAACATTGGATTATGCCAGGATCAGTGTGCTATCATCTGTAAGAAATTTACTGGCTGATTGGATTGCACAGAACTTTTCAAGGCAGGTTTTATATTTAAACTTTGCATTTCCGTGCCGGAAGAACAGATATCAAGCTCTTAAGAGCCTTGGATAAATCATGAGGTCCTAGTTTTCGGCAGTTACTATCAATGGAAAGTTGGACTTGTGCATCTGTCAAGAATAGAAGCTGTATTGCTGATCACTGGTCTCCTAGATACATTTTCATCATCTTTCTCAGCTAATGGGAATTAAACAGAGATAAATTGCACAGTAATGCTGAGAGGCCATCCTGAGTCTTAACTGTTCCTTGGAGGGCTGTGAGATGATTTAATGACACAGGTTTAGTGTTCTAAGTAGCGACTGGAGCAGTGACTTAAGAGCTAAATTAGGAACATAATAAGGTATAGGACACCAAACCAACTTCAGCTGAGTTTGCTCTGGTCTTCTGGCAGGTGCCAAAACTATTGTCCAAATCTGAGAAAAAAATCCTACTTGTCTTTGCTTATGCCCCCCAATCCTTTGGCAAATTTGAGTCACTGGAGGTTTCTGGGACGTATGTTTGAATGCTTGTTACAGTGCAGGAGAGCATCTGGGCTTAAAAGCCTGGTTTTCAGCCTCGCTTTGTTTGTGGCTCCCCACATTTTCCAGCGGAGGTGCAGCCCATCGGATAGTGATTTCAGCCAGCTGAAATAGGCTTCTGCCTCTGAATGAGACCCGGCACCCAAAGGACTCTATGAACCACAGCCTGTGTTGTAGCCTTCACCGCCTCCTGTCTCCGAACAGGCTCTCTTCTTGCTTTTAGTTACACCTAACATAGTCATTGAGGCACTGGCTTAGGCTGACAGGTCCTACTGGAGAGACGGTGTCCATTTCCGTGTCTCTCACATGGCTGGGTAGGAGATGATACCTGTGGGAAGCAAGGTAAATGCTTGCTTGCACAGAGATAAACCATATTTTTGATATGGGGCACTGGAGAATCACACCAAGAACCTGTAGATCCTGGGCAGATCCTGCAATGTCTCCCTGCAGTGGTCAGCAGGGGCTGGTAGACATCTGTGAGGCTCTCTGAGATGTCTGCTGCACGCAGAGCCTGTCTGAGGCGTGCTTTAGTGCAATATGAATATTCAAGCCCAAGCTGATGACATGATTTTACACAGGATTGAGAGTTATCAATTCAGGCAAAACGTTGATTTGGTCTCGACCAGAGACCTGGACCCACATTAACCAGCTTTGGAGGCTCAGGATGTCTTCCAAAGCAGTAGAGTTCAAACCTTGAGGCTATTGCAATTAATGCCATAAAAATGTTGCCCTTTTTAAAACACTTGAGTGTAGTTGCAATCATGTGCTCACACGGGCATCAGACATACGCAGTATTGGACACAAATAATAATCTTCTTACCACTCTCCTTGCTGAAGTAGGATGCTGACCCAATCTACCAGATGTTGACCTTTTACAGGAAGTCCAGCCCTGTGATTCCCACCCTTTTCCATGACCAATAAAATACAAAAGCAAAGTTTGCTACAAACTACAGTTAAAAGGAGATACCTGGAATCCTTTGGAAATCTGATCATAGTCCCTGCACTGGGAACTCATCTGCAAGGCAAATGTCCATCTTATGCTCGGAGAGGCACAAGAAGAACCACGAGTTCATGTGTGCACACCTGGACCTTCTTGCATAAGACACTGACAGCGCTTTGTAGCTGTATCAAACCTGTATCAGCAGGTGTAAACACCCATACACACACAATGCTCCATGCTTATTTCTTGCTTTTCACCAGACGTTTGCAAATCATCAACCATCAGCCAAAGGTTCCCCTTCCCACTTCTTTCCTCTCCTATTACCCAGCAATTGATCCACTTGTTCTGGTCATTCCTCCTTTACAGGTAGGGAAACTGAGGCAGGGACTTGGCAGAGTTGGGGGCAACAGATGTTGTGGACCTGGATTTTTCAAGGGCAGGTTAAACTGAAAGCTCTCAGGACTGGTTCAGGCATGCTTGATCTTGCCTTGGGGCAGAGGGAAGGACGAGGTCACCTCTTCATGTCCTTCCCAACCCTGCTCTCAGTGGTTAGATCCACCCAGTTACTTTGGAAACAAGGCCCTCCCATCGGTGATACACAAATTTATCTTAGTCTTCCTGTTTATCTCTTACCGATTCTCTTGTTCCCACAGTGTTTACAGTGCTCAGAGCTCTGGGGCTGTGAGCAGACAATTCAGTGAATGACATGCGCAGAGCTCCTTGAAGTGCGTCAATGGTACATATTGCAAAGAGATCCCTAGATCAAGCCCCACTGCTGGTTGTTGCTTCTGCACAAAATACTGATGGGTTAATGTTGTATCAGCTCTCTGCCACATCAGGTGTTTGCTCTGCACACCATGCTAACTCTTTGTTATACCAAATACTATCTGTCCTCCTGAAACCTTCTGGTTCACCCACCAGAAATGTGAATACTCCCGATGCATGGCACTGGGGATGGGGAGTGCAGAGGTGCTTCTGACCCCAGGGTAGGGACCAGGATGCCCATTGGCACCTTTCGGGGCTCAGAGAGAGCGTCAGCATCGTGGCATGGAGATTGTGTTTGTTAGCAAGTCACCAGATAACGGCCAGGGCTCCCTGGCTGTGACAGGGAGTCTCGTGGGTAGGAAGGAGTTAATTTCTCCTTGGGTGGGGAGGGCAAGGAACCGAGTGTGGGTCAGGTAGGCACATAGTGTGAAGCACAGGTGTGGCATTACCTGGGAGATCTGTGGCTGGATATGGGCCTTAATAGCAGTTTGAAGTCCCCTCCAAATAACCCAGCCTTTCAGGAGGACTCTGCCGCAGCAGGGGGTGAGCCCCCGGGTCAGCGTGGTGTGGGGTTGCAGAAGCAGGATGGGCAGGCTGGGGGTCCTGGCAATGTGACACCTCCCCAAACACCGAGGTCCTGGGAACACGGTGTCTGTCCCACCTTGACTTTGCCCTGGCATAAATGATTAAACAGGGCGCTGAGTAACAAAGCGTCCTTCCTGTGGCCCTGGGCCAAGAGGAGGAAATCACGGACTCCATGTAACAAGCATCACCAACGCTAACAGGGAGGAGCTTTGTTTTTTATACCTCTCCTGCACCATTCATGGTCCTGTGGAAGGATGTGTCTGTCTGTGGTGTGGGCAGACCAGCTGGGCAGAGGGAGGTTGTCCTATGAGGTACAATGAATGGAGGACCTGCATGCAGAAAAAGAAAAAGCATCCTGGGATGGGGAGCCAGTCTGGTTGTGTAGCCGTAGTCCAGGGCTCAAAGTTGTCACCCTCACAAAGCACATAAGGAAAGGCGACGGTAATAGCAGCGCGTTAACTGCTATTATCTGCCTGGCTCGCAAATAAATACTGATCATGTGTTTTGTTGGCAAAAGCCCTGTTCAGAAGCGGGAAGGTCAGTCACCTGCTGGAGAGGGGCCAAAGATAATGCTCTGGCCCTGCTGTGCTGTTGCCCAGAGTTGGACTGAGGTGGTGGTGTGCCCCAGCCACCCTGCCTTGGCAGGCTTTCCACGGCCAGGTCTGCCCAGGCCAACCTTGGGCATTGCTGTCAGGGCAGAGGCCTCCTGGCGCAGAGGAGATGTGAGCGAAGGACGGATGGCACAAATAATGTTATTCTGGAATCAACAAAAACCTGCCCCTTAAAGTGCCCTTCCTGACATTAGGCCACACCGCTGGGCACAATGTTCACATGAGGGCATCCATGCTTTGTTGCAGGAGCCTATGACTGCAGGATAATTCAGGTGGGAGTGGACCCTAGGAGGTCTCTGGTACAACCTGCTGCATACCTGGGGGGAGGACAAGGAGTCCCTTTTCTCATGTGTCACTCCTGGAGAGCAGAGGGTGGCCTGCAGGACCAAAACTGGTTTCTGCAAAGTTCCTGACTGGTATGTGGTGAATTACTGTTAGAGATGTGGTCAGCACATGGAGCTGGACTGTCTTCTCATCCACAGATGTCGTAGACTTCCAGGATGGGTTGAAGTGTGCAAATATATGCAAAATATATATGTAGTGTTCGGCTCATCTTGAGATGAGATTCATCCAGACATGAGATTCATATAGAAGCCCAGCACTGTGAGTTAAATCATCGTGGCTTTACCACAAAACAAAACTCTTATGTTGTTAGTGATATAATTGTCAGTCAAGCACAGAGCTCTGGACTCCTTTTATCATGCAGGACAGCATGTCAAAACACGCAGTTGTAGAGGAGTGAGCCATAACATCTCCACATAACTGATGAGGAACTGCGCCATGAAGAGACTCAGTGGGTTTCAGTCAGAGGTACGTCCGAGCATCTCAAATAACGTGTGGTGCTTTTGTTTAGGCAAGTGGGTTAGCTGTACGTCCAGTCAGTTAAATTACTGTCTTCACTGACAGTGCTGATTAACTCCTTGGTGGCTGTAATGTGAGATCAGGCACCTAACGCCCATGGAGACACCTACAATTAAGCATTGTAACCTGCAGCTGCCTCCCGTCCCTGATGGCTTTCCAAATGCCTGCTTGGAGGTCATGTGGGAAGGTTGTGGTGGAGACGGGGAACGCCTCTGGATCTCCTGACTCCCCGACCTGCATGCTAGCACCCATTCACTTGTGCCAGGGTGCTGACACCGATGTCTTATGTCCCCACCTCCTTCATCTCCATTTCAGCATCTCCCCAGGCTGCCTTTTGGCTTGTGCTTTGAGGTTCAGGCCACCATGGCTGGCTCAGCTCATAGAAAGCCTGGAACAGGGGTGTCCTCATCCATGACCAGCACTCTGAGGTGCTTCAGGGTTACAGGTCAATGACAACAGCATATAATAACAGCAATAACACTATTACTCTTCTAATTGCCAGAGGAATAACAATAATTACTATTATTAATATTAATAACAATGGCAGTAAAAATAGGTGTTAATATCTATTGGTAATTACTGTTACTCCTCCATCATATTAATTATCATCTCTGCTATTGAAGAGATAATAATTTCCCTCCTGAAATTGAAGGGCAGTGATTCGGCATTGTGAGACACGTTACTTTCAAAAGGCCACAAAGAAAAGGCTCGGCCTGGGTCAGACCATAGAAAAAGAGGTAGAAGTGACCTGCTGCACATCTGTCTGTGAAGGTGCTCAAGGCTGTTCCTGAGAGGAGAAAAAAAAAATCACAGAATGGGCAAATTCTAGAAGTGGAAGAGATGCACAAATGTGTCATTTCCAGGGTTGGGAATTATAGCAAGAATATAGGGAATATTTGGAGAGCAGAAGAGCTGGTGGTGGTCAAGGGTTGGCTTCTGGCAGTACATCAGAGGGACGCTGCTCAGAACTGCAACGGTGGCACTTGCCATGTTCACCCTGAAGGTTTCCCACCTGAATTTCCAAGCCTGTGTTTGGATGACAGCTTTGTGTGCATTGCTGCCTGTAGCCACAGATCATCCTGATCACAGAGCGATAGATGTACAGGTAGGAGGATGTTCTCCTGGGAGGTCAATGCACCTCCACTGCAGAGTGGGGGGTTCCTGGAACAGGGGGGATTTCACCCACTTTCTAATGATAGAGAAAAGCTGAGTTTTAGTACTTCTGAAAGATACTTTTTGAATCTGTTTTTTGAGAAGACTGTTTCCAACTTGTGAAATAATGGTGTTTTAACACAAAGTTAGCACATAAAAACTGAACCCCAATTAGAAAAAAAGAAATTCCCCTTCCATCTTCCTCTGTATCACCTGTCACGTAATTTTCTTCTGTGGAAAAACCCCAAAATCCAAAAACTTTTGGAATGTTGTCGCAATGTGCAACAAAGACAGATTCTGAAAACTAAAACCTGGAAGCAAGAGCAGCTCCTGTCCAGATGGTTTTCTGAGATGGTAGGCACAGTCTGGCCCAGGTCTCTGTGTTCCCATGGTATGCAGTATGGATGATGTCGCGTGTTTTGCAGAAGCAGAGACAGAGGTGGAGAGCTAGCAGGGACGTGGTAACAGGGGCAACTTTACCCACCACAGTGGAGGACAAGGGCTCTCCAGGTCTCCATTAGCAGGTGGGTCCTGCAGGTGCAGGGAAGTCACTACTGTGGCTATATACCACCCTGCTTGATGTTCTGTCACTAGTAGTTAATATCCTGGGTGCTTTGGAAACTGAGCACTCAAGATCCATTTGTACTTGTTTGGGGATTATGCCAGCTCTGGGATTGTATCAGAAACTCAGCAACGTTGCCGCTTGCAAGCTACTCTACTGACATCTGCCACTTGCCGCTTTATTTCCTGAATAGGCTTTGGCTAGCACTGTGGGAAGGGCTAGATGTGAAGGGGAACAGTCTTAATTCTGATTACCCTGATGGTGCTTGAGCACTCATTATTGCCATGTTGGCTGCTTACTATCGCTAATTCATCACTCCAGCCTGAGGATGCTCTTACCATGCCGCTGCTGCACATGCTGACCTTGGCAGGTTGGACCAGCAGTGCCACGTGCTGTGAAACTGGTGGACGTGCTGTCTCCTCCGAGGTGGCACACAGGAGGCCAACATCTGTCTTTGTTGATGAAACACAGAAACTTGTTTCCAAAGGGAACACAGGCTAGTTGGGCTTTTGAGGAGTGGAAGAGATGGTACCATGCCAGGACTGCATGTGGCTGCAGAGCTGACAGGAGGAGACAGCATGTTACAGACCTCCCCAGGATGGGGCAGAGAGAGCTTGTGCTCTGCTGAATGGTGCTGGAGGGGAGGGAGAAAGGAAGGGTTGCTGTTGTTTTAGTCCTCCCTGAGATAAATTCACACCAATGCACTACCAGCAAAGAGAAATGATCCCCTAGGGTCAGCTCGGTGTGAACATATAACCCTGGCTCAGGGTATGTTGCTTGGCTGATTACACCATAGTGGCTAAAAGTTTACAGCTGTTTCAAGCGAAGGGATTTGAAAAGCAATAGCCTGAATTTGCTGATCCTGCAATATTTCCCGCAGGAGCTTGGGACTGTGTTTGAAATGTCTCAGATCTACTTTGCTGCTGAGCATATATGGACATGCCTTTCTAAGCTACCGTCAAGCAGTCAGCAAATCTTCGTCTGTCCAGATAGCTGCATAGCACTGCTTCCGGGCAATGCCATTCTCCTATGTTTTCCCACATTTTAGTTGGTTGGTGCAAGGCACAAGAGTGTGTGTTGGTCCCAGTTTTGCTCTTTGTGGGCCTGAAAGGACAAGGGACAAGGTTCAGACCAGGTTGGTTCAGCTGCGGTCTGTGTGTGCAGATTCCTGTCTGGCAACGTCTTTCCCCATTGTGAAGGTGGTGTTATGCTGTCAGCAGGAGAAAGGATTTTGCATGTTTTGGGAGTTACAATGGAAATGTTGAGACTGGCAAGAATGGAGAAAGGATGAAGATTGGTATAGAAGCACCAGGATGGAAAACAGCAGAAGGGTTGCACAAATGGCAGGTGTAAATGGCCCCTGGATGAACAAATCAGCAAGATCTCAGCACATCTATGTGCACTGTCTCAGGGCAGCCAAGCTGGGAGACAAAAACCAGTGAGTAAATCCTGGTGACTCACAAAGGTAGGACAGGATGGAGAGACCCATCACCGGCAGCTCCTCCAGGGGAAAAAAAGGTACATCAAACCCAGCACATTGTCACCAACCTGGGAGAAACCCAAGAAATGTGCTGAGGACTTGATAGTCATTGTCCCTTGTGCCTGGAGCAGAGAAAAGCTGAAGGGCGATGGACTGCCCGTGACTTAAGATGTAACATTCAACGAGATCCCAAGGGGGTGCTGGGGCAGGAATAAGCGTCATTCGTTCATATGTCTGTAGCCAGTGAAAAGCTATCCTTGGATGTAAAATTGGATGTGAAATTGCCTTTGCCTCTGAGTCATTCCTGAAATCTCTCCCATTGCTATTTGTCAGACGCAATCACTCCACAACTAGCAAGCAGTGGCAGAAGCAGCAGCTGTGACCCAGGGAATACACTGTAGACTTCAGGAAAATGGTGTATGTAATGTGCCCAACTGATGCAGAATTAATCAGGTTTGAAAAAAGAACACGGATCTCGCACCCTGGGGGACTGTATCTACAAATTCCTGCCTATGCGGATCTTCCCGTGGTGCTCCTTGACATAACTTCTAAGAGAAATAAATGAGTTTATCTCCCACATTGCCCGGAGACCTTTCACATGGAAATAGTGGGATTAAGGAGATTAAGATTTAGCTTCAACTTGGATAAAGAACAACAAAGAGGAATGATTAACACTTGAAATGGTTCCCAGTCATTAGATCTGAAGTCCAGTCTCCGTGTATTGCCTCTAGTGAGAGCTTTTCTGTTGTGTTCATTGCTGTCACATCTGATCCCATAAAAGAGCAGGAGTAAACCAGATGGTTTCCTACACTGGGGTGGACTGGGTCTAAAACACCTATGGTTTGGGCCATGGAGGATGTGGAAGGCATGGAAGAGAAAAAGGAGGCTGGTGAGGTTTATGGGATGGATGTAGGGAAGAGTCCTCTTGAGGAGGACAGGTAATCAGGGAGAACAGCGTCAAGGAGGTGGAGAGCAGAGGCTAAGGGTTGGGGTCTTGGTTTGAGGTGAGCAGGAAGGAGAAGAAGGTAGGAGGCCATAGGCTTGGAGGGGATCTGGCTTGGGATGGAGGACAAGACCACAGGAGGAGTTTGGTGTGAAGTCAGCTGCATCTCGGTATTGGTGGGCCACACATGGGGGCGAGAAGTGGCCATAGACCGTGTGCCCTGTTATGGGTCTGGTCCAGACAGCAGATAGGGTTGGACTTAAGGAGGCAAAGGGTGTCAGCCTGTAGTGATGCAGGTGAGAGGGTGTGCGTTGGGAGAGACAGTGGTGCAAGGTCCAAGAAGACTGCCTGAGGCTTTAGGCTTTGGGCAGTGGTTGTGTGGCTGGCTGGGAGGGAGGGAAGGAGGGCAGGAGATTTCTCCATGTCCCTGATTTTTGTTCAAGCTCTTTTACTTTGGTTTCGATGTCAGGGGAGCATTTGAACACCCAAATTTCATAACTGTTCCCCTCCTCAATGGATCTGAAACTGAACGAGGGATTTTGCAGTGATATCCAAGATGTTTGGGTCATTTTCCCACTTTAAGAATACACTTTCAGTACATGTGGCCAGGTGTTTGGACATCCCAGGCTAAAGACTCCAAAGCAAGGCTTTCAGCAGCAGCAGCTGGGTGTCGAGGCTGAGATGCTCTGCTGGGTTTTTGGAAGTTCTTAGGTTCCCTGGGGCCATGAGTCTCAATACCAAACCCAACCCAACCTCCAGCAGTCTGGGGAGCTTTCTGCTTTTTTCACTTGGAGCACCCCACATAAATTTGGCCTTGCTAATGCTGGAGAAGCGAACATCACACAGTTCGCTGGAAAGATGTTCCTTTCCCCTCAGCATCCATCAAACTGCCTGACGGAGACCCTTGGCTATGTTTTGCCTGTGTGTATCCATGTTGACCTGCAAGTGAAGGACACAAGCCATCACGTGACACCCGTGTGTGAAAGCAGAAGTGTCCAGCCCTACACAGACTCCAACACTGCAACCAGAAAGTGGTTTTCCCTTTAGTCCAGGCTGTCTTTTCCCAGCAGCAGTATCTGAGACAGCCTCCCAGGTCCCTTTGAAGGCTGTGGCAATTCACTGCCACCAAGATCCTTCTGCTGCCAGTGTGGAGGCACCTTTTGAAGCAGGAGTTTCTGCTCCTGCGTTACCCTTCCCTCAAGGCCTGGATCATGAGGCCAAGCCACCAAGAGATGACATCCTTTGGGATGGCACTCATTTCATCTGCAGTGTTGTGGCTCTGGCTGACTCAAAGAGCAGGTAGACCCTCTGCTAGTAAGAGCCGGGAGCCAAGCAGGGTATTAGAGATCTTGGAAAGGGGACAGGCTGGCAATGAGCAGAGGCAGCAAGTACAACTCTGGACTCTTTTAGCAGGTTCAACGCTGAACTTTTAGCATTGTGCATGGTTTGATGTCTCTAGAGCTTCTCCCCATGTACACAGGGATCTGTCAGCCTTCCTTGATCCTGGAGGTGTTACAGGCTCAGATCCAGTGGATGTGTAGGCCCCATGTTCAACAGATTAGGGCTACCCACGGCTTCATTACCTGGGCTGATGCGGGGAAGGAGGTGGGGGGTTGCTCAGTGTGACCCCCAGATCAGCTTTTTGGCTGGATGGACAGGACAGGGCAAAGTTGTGCAGTCTCTGTCCTTTGATGTTTTCAAGACCAGGCTGTGTAAAGCCCTGAAGACTCTGGTCTGACTCCCATATCAGACCATGCTTTGTGTAGGAGGTTGGGCTAGACATGACCTCGGAGGTAACATGCTGGTGACAATGCAGCAGGATACTTCTGGGCTCAGTTTTCCCAACAGATGCCCATCATTGACTCTGGTGACATTGGTGACCTGAAGCCGGCTGGCCTCCTTGCCTGCTGCAAAGCCAGGGCCCTGACCAGAGGTACCCAAAGGCTAAATAACCATGTTTAGCATGATATCCAGGCTTCCAGACTCCAAAGTGGCTCAGCTGTCCCCCAGCATGGCATTTTGCAGCTAGTTGGGCCATAACTGAGTCCAGTTTCCAGGCTCACCCCCAAAGCTGGTGTGACTGGAGCCATGTTGGAGGCTGGGGGTTCATGGCCAGCATGGAACTGCTGGATTGTGTACAAGGTCCTTCTGAATTGCACCCCACGGTGCAATTGTTCAAACCATGTCCCAGGGTAGATGGAGTCCCCACTACCACCAGTGGCTTTTTGAGGACAGCCCTTCCCAGTGTGACCCACAGTGTCACTTAGCTCTAAGGACATGGAGCAGGATCTCAGTGGGCTACGGTAACTCTGCCTGCTCGTCCTGCTTTCTCCATCTGAGAGAGCAAACACACCACTCTGCACACATCCAACATGTGTCGCTGCTATTTCTACTGGTTGGTTTAAAGTAGAAGCCCTTCTTGCTGGCAGAATTAGGGGCGCAGAGCTTCCTGGACTCCTTGCAGTCTCGGTACAGTGATTGTTGGGACTCGACCTTGCAGAGGAGATCCTACTCCTGTCCTGCAGGATTCAATCCTTCCTACTGAATCCAGGCTTGCTTCCCAAGCAGCTGGCTGCTCACAAGTTGTGGTGCTCAGTATCTCTAACTTGGATGCAGCATATGAGGTCACAAAAGGGCATGTGATCCCCGTTCCAGGTCTTGCATATCCTTGTACATTTTAATAGTACTCTAGAGACTGCAGAGCAGTGCAAACCAGCTTGAAGCCTTCCTCCTCTTGGCCTGATCGGCAGGTCATTGTTGGTTTCTTTACAGAATAACTTTGTCCCTTTTTGTGCTGCACCATATGTTAGATGAGACACAGATGTTTGCTCTGACAATGAGTCATTACCACAGTTGTAGCTGTCAAGAAAGCTGGTGTTTTTTGCAGCTGGATCAGGGAAAGTCAAAGCCTTTAGCATACTTAAAACCACAATTGTTCATGGGCTTTTTTGGGAGTCTGGGATCAGCCAGACCGATCAGTCCCAGCAAAGGAATCCCTCTCTGTGGCCAGTGCAATAATAAATTTATAGTGAAGGGGCTTTGAATCCCTTCTTCCCCTGCCCAACAGGGGAACACTTTGCCTGTCCCTGCTCTGCCCTCTCTGCCCTGCCTGTTTATCCTACTCGAGGTCAAGGACTTACCACGTGTCTTCATATGACAGCACAATGGGGCCTTGCTGGCTTCTGAGGTCTCCAGGTGTCACTGCAATAGCGGTTCTGGTTCACCCCTTGTGTGTGTGAGTTGTATTTTCAAATACAGGGGGGGGAAAGGGACTGGAGTTCTCACTAGAAAAACAACTTGTGGTAACGGCTTTTTATGATATGGTGGCTTATCTGCAGGACTTGACCTTCACAAAGGTCCCTGGATACGCTTCTTGCTCACTCTTGACCTGGCTGGATTCTCATATCCCATTCCTATCTCCTCTGACACTCATGGTAGTTCTGGAGTTTAATACTGTGTGTCAAAAAAAATTGTTTTTGCAGAGCATCAAAGATAATTCATGAGCTTTTAAGCAGAGCAGACCCTGGCAGTGCAGAGAGACAGTCTCTGCATGCGCCACTCAGAGCCAGGCAAAGGCAGCGAGAGACAGCATGGGAAGAAATGGGAAAAGTGGTAGGAAGAAGCAAAACAATCTAGATTGCTTGAGCAGAAGTAATTTTCCTGGTCCATTGCCGTCATGCTGTTTAGCAGTTGCAGATGTGGTTGTTCTTAGGGAAGAAATTAAGCTCCTGGAGCACTTTCTCCTTCTCTTGCCCTAAAGGCAAGTAGGAAAGAGCCTCTGGGATTTTCAGGGATTGTGTGTATTTCGTTTAGAGAAACAACAGAGGGCACAAGCAATGTTTCTGCTCTCTGCTATGGGCATGCACTGAGAGCTCACACTCTCATTCATACAAGTATTAAGAGCCCATAAGTAAGAAGATAAGGCTGAGGATGTTGGAAAAAACAAAGAAAGGGAGAAATATTGAGTTAAAGCTGTGTATGCGTAAGTAGGAGTCAGAGAAAGTGAGGGAGAGTGATTTTCCATCCTTGTAAGGAGGGCATAGACATCTCCAGGGTGAGAGCACTTCTGCAGAGCGCAGAGGAAAATAACACGTGCCCCCAAGGGATGTTTGTGTTCGGCTCTCCTGGAGAAATAGCCACCATAAACCTAAAGGAGGGAAGTTATCCATAATGCAGAAAATACAGGGAAATATTTTCCATGCCACTCTGGGAGACCAGGAAGTTATTTTTGGTTTCTGTAGCACAGTGAGTGTCATTGGGAGCATGTGCAACAACAGAGTTTTCAGCAGCTCCCATTGTATTTGCTCCCAATGACCTTATCGCTAATAAGTGCAGGATGTGAATTATAATGGCAAAGATGTAATCGGAGAGGCCTGGAGACAGCTCATCTGCTAGGGACGAGCAGTTGCCATGACAGAGGCTTGGGTGTTGCTCCTTTTCAAGTGGAACGTCAGGTAAAACAAGGACTCTGCCGCTTCTGTTGACTTCAGTATAATTTAGGGGATAAGTGACTTCACTGTTTCCCTGGATGTGGGAAGTGAGGACATTTTTATGATTGTGAAGGACAGAGAAAGTCATGTCATTGCACTCCTGGTGAAATACTTCGATATTCTGCACAATACTCAGGCTGGGAGACTAAATGTTGTTCTTAGCTATTGCTTATTAAGTCACAACACATGCAGGGGTGCACTAGAGGCAAAGCATCCAGATCCTTCCTGATTTACAGCAGCTTAAACAACTTTGGTGGTGCTATACCCATTTATACCATGTCAGAGTCTGGCCCAGAGTTTCCATGAGGTGTAGCACCAGGGGTTTAAACCCTACAGATATTATTTCAGCTGATACGATCATACTGAAGGAGTATGTAGGACTAAAACAACCAGCCTGTATGAGTAATGGCACAGAACCTGCGTTTTCCCTGTGCTGAATAGCCCAGCCAAGGTACAATGGGAGAGCTCGGCCAAGTGGAGATGTTGCAGAGGGCTTCCGAAGGGCTTGGAGACGCGGAAGTCTTCCAGATGCCTCTGCCTGACTCTTATGCTGGTCATAAGTGCTGTGGTCTGGGAAGGTTAGAGAAAAGAGTCTCTGGAAGTTTCTATGAGTGCATCCTTTTCTTCCATCCTCCTGTTTTGTCCCTGCTGTGAAATCATCTTTGAAACAACAAGGACTGCCGCTGGCTGTGGGGCCGTACATCAGGCTAAGGGAACAGGCCTGGGCTGGTGGCAGCCTCCGGTCTCTAGAGACAGCTGAGCAAGATTGTCTGAAATTTAGCAGCAGCAAAGGATGTAGAAATTGTTCCAGGTCATAACGGTTTGAAAAGAAGACAACAGAAAACATACCTTGCAATGATAACTAACTGTCTGTGGGAGGATTTGTCAGAAGATGGGAAAGCCGCATTACAATCTGCAAGTGTCTGTGTGTCCAGAAGGGCAGTGGGAAAGGGGACAGATTAAAGGGGGATGTGACCAGCAGGCAGTAATATCATTATTGTTAAATGTATCAATAGCAAAGAGTCTTGTTTTAAAAGCAAGGGACCCATTGTCATTTTAACAGGACAGATTGTTATTCCTTGACAGTACCTGATTCACAGCACAGCACCTGGATCCAACAGTCAAGACTTTCAGATGGAAATGAGAGCACAGAGGAAGATTTTTCCAAAGTGCTAAAGAAACAGAAATGATGAAGGGAAATGGGGATTTCAGGCCTCGTGCACTTGAAAAAAAACCCCTAGCCTCTCCTTTTGACCTGAGAAATGCAGTTCAACTACCAGATGCGTGGACCAGGTGAGCAAATCCCAGGCATCTCACTATGTCTTTTGCCAAGACCCCACAGTATTTCACAAACATCACAAGATCTTGAGGCGGATCTGACTGCTGTTTTGTAAGGTGAGAGACAAAAGAGGATTTTGTCTGACTGGTGTCTGAGCAGGCATCTGCTACAGCTCAGCCCGTGCTCTCCTCCAAGCCAGATTTCTGCCACCTCCTCCAGCCTTCGTTCAGTTTGTATTACTTTCATGGACTACTCAAATTTGCACAGTGGGTGTTATCCTCAAAAGAAGAGAATGAAGGCTAGTATCTCTCAGCAGAACTTGTTCCCCATGTAAATAACCTTCCACTTGTGGCCTGTCTCTGAGTTCCTCTAGCCAGATCCCAAGGAGTCTTGTCACTTTTTGAAGTTTTGTAACACATCACTACTGATAGCAAGGCTGTCCTTCTGCAGAGCTTCATAGGGTGAAGCACAGTGTGTTGTCTGGAACAACAAAGCAAAGTCCTGGAGGTATGGGAAGGCACAGGGCACGTGTCTGTCTCTGGCTGCATTACGGCTCTGTGATTTTCTCTGTGTGTTTTCTTACGTGTGCACATCTGCACATCTCAGCGAAGTATTGCTGCCAGTTTTAGGGCACTGTGGAAGAGATTTGGCCATGATACACCCATAGCTATGTTTTGCAAGGATAAAGAGTTGTTGACATTGCCATTTACACCCCCTCCCCCTGAACGTTAACCATTAATTCATTTCTTTGCATGATCTGCCCTCCCCAGTGCAACGAAAGCCAGAAACACCGTCAGGCCAGTGCTTGTGTTGCTGGATCAGGCCGCTTTATGGCTCATGATAACAGGATGGTTTATGGGCTGTGGAACATAAAAGGCCTCACCATAGTCAAGTAAAAGGATGGATGACCTGCTGGATGGGTTCTCACTCCATTCTCCCTTTCCCCTGAGGAGGGATGCTCCTAATGCACACTGGTAACAGCCACAGTGACAACAATGGCAAAGATTTAATTCATGGTCTTTAGCACTGGAAATAGGCACTTAGAAGAGACCTCTTTTGGCTTTAATGAGGGCAGAGTCCACAGAGCAAACTCTAGCGATCTAGTGACCTTCAGCAGACCTCCATCCTTTGCAGCATAGAACAAGAATTATTCTGTGCTTTGGCTAGTCTTAGCTGTCTCTGTGGATCTGTTGCTGGCTCAGGCTGTGCAACGTAAAGTGGGGTTTGCACCTCCTAATACAATGGCTATGCTCCCCATAGAGCCTAACGCACTCTCAAGCACCAAAAGATATCTTAAAATGGCTTGTGTTGATCTGCAATAAACTCAAGGTCTTTGAAAACCTCAGTGTTCGAGATTTGATATAGCAGTCCACATGGGTCATCAGGCTCTCCTCAACATCATGGTGCAATGTGGGACAATCCCAGAAGCAAAGTTTGTATAAACAAACTGCATTGCCAGCTCCTGCCCTGCACCCGGTTGCAATGAGCCAAACTCCCAGGTTCTGCTTAGCACCACTGGTTTTTCCATCTGCCTCTTTCTCCCAGTGGGGAAGGCAATGGGACTCAGTGGCTGAAGCTAGATCCAGGAACGCAGCCCCAGTGACCTCTGTGCCTCAAAATGCTGGGAATGGTGAGGGTGAAGGGGGTAATTTGCAAGTATTGTAACTCTTCACCTATAGTGACCATGTGTCACATGTGAATACAATCGCTATGCACAGATAAGGTCCTGTGCTGTGCGTGGACGGGCTTGCAAACAGCATGATTTAATATAGAGTGAATCTGAGCTTTGCAGCAAAGTAGCAGACTCTTATTTTTATTCCTATAGCTGTAGTGGTCTATAAATACCGTATCTATATATTTTGACCATTTGTGCTTTAAAAGGCTGTCAGAAACACTCCTCAGCAATTTGCTGTGGAAATAGGAAGAAGGAAGGGAAACTGATCATAAATGCTCATATATGCCTGTTGTTTGGATAAATTTGATGTGCAGTATGAGCTAAAACTCAAATGCAAATTCATGGTGCTTGATCCAGTGCCAAGGGAAAGCTCGAGTTCAATTGCTTCAAGGCGCGTCTGTGTAGACATAGGCAATTTGAGGTTAACTGAGATGAAGCCACTGCTAATTTCACTTATTGGTTATAACCTTGGGCAGACTTGAACCTTCTCCCAGAACCAGAATGGCAGCTGAAACATAGTGGCTGTCTGTACTGCAGCAGAAGGGTGAACTCTCCAAGAAAATTGTCCCAGCTGGGGGATTTCAGAGAAGTTAGTGTCTTGAGTGCACAAAGGCTTCCTTCAAACGATGAAGCATTTGCTTGGTTTAATGAAGACTAGGCTTTTATGGAGATACAGATCAGCTTGGATGTTCCTGAGAATGCAAAGTTTCCAATCCATGGGAGATCTGATTTATACGTACAAGCAGAGGCATAATTTACACTTAAAAAAATACAGTAGCTCCTTTCCTCTTACTGGAGCTTCCCTTCACATGCTTGATAGTCCTCCTGAAGACATCCATCATGTTCTCTGTTTTGGTAGTGATCTGCATGCAACACAGCCAAGCTTTGCTGGCTCCTGTACTGTCAGCAAGCAAAGATTATTTGGGAAGCAGCTGGGCCTCTTCACAAAAGCCACTAGTGCCTTTTCCTCTTCCTTGTCTTTGGCTGGGGTCATCCTCTGCTGATGAGGTTGACTTGGGTGTTGCCTCCTCTGGGAGCGAAGGAGGACCCCCTCCCACCCCATTTCTGTGTGTACAAATGATGGGCTAAGAGTTTTGAATGAAGTCTGAGCTAGGATGTCCTACACTATTGCTGTCTGAGCTGTTAGCATTGTCCTTCTCTTTTCAACCGCCATGGCCTGAGATGTACCAACAAACCCACAGCCTCAGGGCGACACCCTGTCTACCTAACACTCCTGCCCCATTCATTCTGCTCCTGTGAGCTTGTGCCAGCTCCTCTCCCTGGATGGGTGTAGCTGGATTTGCCCTGCTCCGCGTGTCTCTCTGCCCTCCCACGCTATGGCTTTGGTGTCAACTCAGATCTAAAGGGTTAGGCTCAGATGGGCGTGACTGGGAAGAGGATTACGTAGATCCTATGTTAGCAAGTGCAGGGGAGAATGGATACAGTCAAGGCTTATGTTGAAATCATCTCCAGGGTGCTACCTACAAATACTAGCCAGGTTAATCCTTCCTGCTGGGGTTTTCAGAGCTTCCACTTCCAAAACCAGACTAAAGTGCAGAGAAGCCTGTGATGTGTAACAAAGAAGTAGCACGGAGAAGTTATGGGGGAGCTCATCTCTGCATAGACATGTTTGCAAGTTATACTGGACTACCCAAAGGGGTGAATTTAAAATGTGCTCATTAAACCAGGTCAAAGTGAATGAAGCTACATAGAAATAAAATTACTTTAATTCTTGCAGTGTCGACACAGAGGTTTAATGTGGTCTAAGCAAGAATGTGTCAAGTAGACTGAGAAAACCATAAGATCTATAAGGGTAGGGTAATGTTTTAGGGTAGAGGATATAAGAGGCCCCAGAGCCCTGATGGACAACAGTGCCAAGGTGGTATCATTTCTCCATACGGATATTTAGCCAGACATAGCCACTCACTGCGCTTCCTCCATGGAGTCTACATTTCAGCTGCAAGGCTGGGGACTCCCCTGCCTCTGAAATAGCAATGACCGCTGGGATACAACACTGCTTTGCTAAAAGGGAAAAGGGGAAAGAGGGCAGTTTTTGGGGTTGTCTGGCTGGTGTGCACAACTGTTTCTGACTGTGATGCATCACCACATTTTTCTGCATTGACTTGTCACTCAGAAACAGACCAAATCACCAGCCAGGCGAGCTTCCTGCCTCTGTAGGTTGGGTTGTAAAAGAGGCTGCTTATGTCAGAGCCTTGCTCTGTTTTGGGCTTGTGCGAATTGCTGTGTCACCATTTCATTGTGACTCTGTTTTGAAACAGGCTCTGCAGCTGCCACTCCTTCCCCTGTTTTATTTGGAGCAAAGCAACGGAGAGTCATCATGGGCCATTTTGAATGTTCTTCCTTTGTGGCAGTTTGCCTGAGAACGAGATGAGTCACAGGCAGGTTACATGCCCTGTCTGCGTGAGTGTGAATTAGAGGGAAGGCTCTAGGATTACTGGCGATTGTCTGCCTGAGCGGCCCACGGAATCATGCATTTCACAGGGCTGGAGGCTGCGATGGCCTCCTAGTCCTTTGGGTCCTACTTATAGGGGGATGAGCTATTATGTTCTGCTCTGCCAGCTGGTAGCAAAACCTGTTAGGTCTGCCTGACCTGTCAAATTGCTAGGGTTCAAACGGATTAGGAAAGGAACGTCAAAAAATGTTCCCAGCATATGGATGCCTCATGGCCTTGCAGCAGGCTATGTGTCACAGAGAGAGGTATGTGCAATCAGGGATAGAAGGGAGATAATAGAAATATTGGCTCCCTTGCTGCATTTTGAGCCATGAAAGTTTCTCTGCCTAAGTGAAACCAAGTAGGAATTAAGCATTGGGTGTTACAAGCTGGTCCCCAAAGTGTTGCACACAGTCTCAGGGAATTCAGACTGTCCTTTGGATGATCAGGGAAAGGGGGGATGTATTTTGTGAGAAGAGCATATGGATCACTTAGTCAACCAAGGCTGAAAGATGCTCTTTGTAAGCAAAGCAAAAGAAGCTTGGGGGCAGAAGAAGTATTTATGTTAAATATGTTGGGGCAAAAGAGGTATTTATGTTAAAAGATAGTACTAATGGAGGATCAAATGGGAATCAATTGGACATGGGCATCTTTGGCTTGGGAAAGAGAATAATATTTCTAAGCCTCAGAGACATTTTAGGAAATCTTTCCAAAGAAAGGCATCAAACCTGTTTCAGTGTGCAACAGGTAAAGTTGAGGAAAGGACTGCGCAGGAGAGGTGCCATCCCATAGGCAGAGGTGAAGAGTGCTTGGATGAGGGTGTGGGATTTGTTCGTATCCTCAAGAGGGCATTGGAAGGGGACGATCATTGCTGTTCTCAGTTTGTTACATGCCGCTTTGACTGTGTTGAATTATTCCCATGTTGCAGGGTTTCTGCCAGGAGGAAGGAAACTTTTCCTCCTTGATGCAGAACTCAGCTTTGTGTTTGATTTGTTTTGGGGGCTTTTTTCTCTCCCTTCCCTGTTAGCACTGGACTGGCCCAAGTAAAAATCAGCTTGAGGCGGGGGGTGGGGGGCAAGCACTCCACTTGTGCTTTTAGAAGGAGAAAGGAATATTTTGAGTGCCCATCTCATCCACATACCCCAAATTTGTCCCAGAGTCAGACTTAACGTCAGAGAGGAACTGGGCTGGGTCCTTCCTTCTCTGTAATGCAGAGGGTGGGTGACATCATTTGACATGGACCCATGACCTTGGCAACACGGTTGCTGTCTCCTGCCTTTTTGCAATGGCACATTGTCCTTGGAGGCTTTTAAGTCCTCTGTATTTCAAGTCTCTCCTTGACTGCGAACTGCTTGAGATGCTGTATTGTGTTTTGTGATGCAAATGCAGGGCAGTGGTCAAGCAAGGCTCTGAACAGGGCTTCTTGGGGGCTTTCAGACACGCAGCTAATGCCTGGGGAAAATGCATAAGGTGACCATGGTGGTTTGGTCTGGAGTTTTGCGCTCCAAATAAGTGGTTCACAGGATTGATGTGTGATGACTTATTTCCATCAGGACCTTTTCCTTCCATAGTGACTTGGTAACCCAAAGGAAATTCCTGATGCAGGCATTGCCTAACCAGGAGCACTTTGTGTTTGAGAATGGAAGGGATAAGTCATAGCTTTTTTTCCCCTCTCTGATTTATTAGCAATCCCAGAAGATGACAAATAAAACACAGTTTCAGACAGGAAGCAGTTAGAGTCTAATGCAGTGTGTAACTGTGCAGGTTTGTACTGGAGCTGAAGTGTTCCCATACATGCTGCCTATGATATGACTGGCCCAGAGTGTTTCCAAGTCTTGGATCCAGCAGTACACCCAGGCCAGATACTAACTGCAGTTCATTTGGAGGCCTGGGCTTGGACCAGTTGTCTCTGGGGTGGATGAGTTGCAAACCATTACAGCAGCTTGTCGTCGTTTAACCCCAGCTGGCAACTAAGCACCACACAGCTGCTTGCTCACTCCCCCCCAGGTGGGGTGGGGGAGAGAATCAGAAGAGTAAAAGTGAGAAAACTCGTGGGTTGAGATAATGACAGTTTAATTGGTAAAGCAAAAGCCGCGCACGCAAGCAAAGCAAAACAAGGAATTCATTCACTCCTTCCCATCGGCAGGCAAATGTTCAGCCATCTCCAGGAAAGCAGGGGTCCATCACGCGTAATGGTGACTTGGGAAGACAAATGCCATCACCCTGAACGTCCCCCCCTTCCTTCTTCTTCCCCCAGCTTTATATGCTGAGCATGACGTCATATGGTATGGAATATCCCTTTGGTCAGTTGGGGTCAGCTGTCCCGGCTGTGTCCCCTCCCAACTTCTTGTGCACCCCCAGCCTGCTCACTGGTGGGGTGGTTTGAGAAGCAGAAGAGACCTTGACTCTGTGTAAGCACTGCTCAGCAATAATAAAATTATCCCTGTATTATCAACAGTGTTTTAAGCACCAGTCCAAAACATAGCCCCATACTAGCTACTATGAAGAAAATTAACTCTATCCCAGCCAAAACCAGCACAGAGCTCTAGCCACGTGTGTCCAGGACACTGAATTCAGCTTGGCAAACAAGTCAAGACACAGACAGTGACCTGCCCCCCATGTATCTACAGGATGAAAAGGGGTGATTTAGACCAAACCAGGGCTACAGTGTAGAGAGGGACTTGTAGTGGGAAAGGTTATCCCAGGGCTATCCCAGGGTCATCTGTGCAACAGTATGCCAAGGCAAGAACAGGGAAACCCTTCTTGTAAAGATGCCAGCACCACCCAAAGATAAGCAGGGTCTGTAGCAGGCCAACATCCCTTCCACGTGCTTAGCTACAGCAGCTGCTCCTGCACAGTATCATCCAAAGACAATTTCCAGCCATGACCTTGTCACATGCCCAGCTGCCGCTGGCTTTGGAAGCATTTGGGCAGTTCAAAGCCCAGAGTGGCTGAATGAATGGGGCCAAACCTCGGCTACGTTACGTGCCGGGGTGCACGGAAGAGAGGAGCATGTCCCCTTTCCTCATCTCACGGACTGAGGGAAGCAGGGGGTGTCTGGAGCAATCTTTGGGCTCCCTCCATTGCTGAGCCCGGGTCCCTTACTACAGCCATGGTTCCAGCGGTCTTCCCCTTGCCCAGGGCAGTCAATGCCTTGCCTGGGCCCCGCTCCTGGCCATAAGCAGCTGGAGCAGTGCCCGAAAAGCTCCAACACTCTGGGCCCTATCATAGAGGCTATGGGGCGGGGGTCCAGCCTCTGAGGGGACGAGGTCTGAGCCCCGCCG
>NW_008825153.1:673769-674229 GCF_000699105.1 Pygoscelis adeliae
CTGAGGGGAACGGGTGAGGCTCAAGGGCCAGAGGGCCTGAAGCAGGGGCTGCCCTGGTGACTGACCCTCAGAGATTTGGGGACAGGTGTACAACAAGCTCTGGGGGGACAAGAAATCCGTACTGCCCTGGGCCACGCACAAGCTACGCTGTCCATTGCCAGCAGTGGCTTGGAGCTCAGGGCCAGGAGACCCCACCAAAAATTTCTGTGGGGTCCAGCACACCAAGGTGTGCATGAGATAACCCTCAAGGCTCCTCGGGCTCTCCCAATGAGGGAAACTGAGCCCAAACTGTGTTAGTCAAGAGAGTGATTAATATTCTGAAGTTGAAGGAGGTGTGTAACTACCTAGTCTGGCCTTCACTCAAACAGGAGCTATAACATCTTGCCTGTGGCTGGATGTTGGTATGCCTATGACGAGGACAAGCACACTCAGGCTCGTGTGATGGAGACTCCACAAGGTC
>NW_008825153.1:674608-674812 GCF_000699105.1 Pygoscelis adeliae
ATGACTTGCACAACTGGAGTGCTGCAATGGATGGCTATAAACTCTTCAGAAGGGATAGGCAAGGAAGGAGAGGCAGTGGGGTAGCCCTGTATGTTGGGGAGTGTTTTGATTGTCTAGAGCTTGACGATGGTGATGAAAGGGTTGAGTGTTTATGGGCAAGAATCAGGGGGAAGGCCAACAAGGCAGATATCATGGTGGGAGTCT